>NC_090831.1:15529230-15831427 GCF_028021215.1 Eschrichtius robustus
ATGAATAGTTGATTAGGATAGAAATAGGATGGGGAGGGGAGGATGGGGAGTCATTGCTTAATGGTTGCAGATTCTGTTTGTGGTGATAAAAACGTTTTGGAAATAGATAGTGGTGATAATTGTAAAACATTCTGAATGTTATTAATGCCACTGACTTGTAACCTTAAAAAAGGTTAAAAGGACCAATTTTATATTATATATATTTTATCATAATAAAGAACAAATTTTTTAAAAACCCTATAGGGAGTTCCCTGGTGGTTTAGTGGTTAAGATTTGGCGCTTTCATTGCCGTGGCCCAGGTTCAGTCCCTGGTTGGGGAACTGAGATCCTGCAAGCTGCACAGCGCGGCCAAAAAAAAAAGTTTCTTAAAAAACAAAATAAAATAAAAATATTAAACCCTAAAAAATAAGATGAGATGATCAAGAGGCATTCGTGTTGCCCAGTGGTTATTTTCTGGTATAAATTCTGATTTATGATTTGAAATGATTAAATATACATTAAAAGCAATAAAAAGTATCTAAATATTAGGCTATTAAGTACATGCATGATGTACTGCAGTTAAAACACAATCATGTGTGTACTTCTAAAAGATAAGTAGCAATTTATTTAATAAGTTTATTTTTCAAGTCTGTTTTACCTCAGCACCTAGCATGAGCAGTGGCTGACAAACACCAAGTAACTAACTGTGAGTATGAATACTGTAATGAATGGAAAGGCTTCAGGAGATCCCATAGACATAACATTAGCCTAAGGACTTGCTGATAGCAGAGGCGTCTGACAAGAGTAGGCTAACTGTAAACAGAGCTTAAGGAATGGTGCGCCTCACCACTGGACTAAAGTGAGTACCAAAAATGTTAACTTCTGCACTTTTTTTGATGGAAAGCAAGTAAAGTTTGAAGAACAGGAATTTAATTTGAAGCATGGCTATTAAAACTATTCAAAACTTGGCAACTTTTGATGTGGGATTAATTTTACTATTATCAATTCTTGGTAAACCTTGTTTGTCCCTTCTTTTCTCCCCTTTTTGTGTTCTCTAATCCTTCTTTATAGCTTTTATAATAATGAAGAAGTGTTTCATCTAAAATACCCAGATAAGAGAAAAACAAATACTGTATGCTAACACATACATATATATGGAATCTAAAAAAAAAAAAAAAAAGGGTTATGAAGAATCTAGGGGCAGGACAGGAATAATGACGCAGACGTAGAGAATGGACTTGGGGACATGGGGAGGGGGTAGGGTAAGCTTGACGAAGTGAGAGAGTGGCATGGACATATATACACTACCAAACGTAAAATAGATAGCTAGTGGGAAGCAGCTGCATAGCACAGGGAGATCAGCTCAGTGCTTTGTGACCACCTAGAGGGGTGGGATAGGGAGGGTGGGAGGGAGACGCAAGAGGGAAGAGATATGGGGATACATGTATATGTATAGCTGATTCACTTTGTTATAAAGCAGAAACTAACACACCATTGTAAAGCAGTTATACTCCAATGAAGATGTTAAAAATAAATAAATAAAATAATATAAAATAAAATACCCAGATGATTAGAAGTTACACAGAGTATAACTATAGAATTTAAGATAAAAGTAATTTAATAAAAGAAATAACTTTTTTGCTAAATTAGAAATGAAATATGGGGTGGGTATCATTCATATTAATTGAGAACAAAGGAAATAGGTGAAAGGGTTAAATTAAAATTTGTACTTGGGAAAGCCTTTAGGAAATAACTTATTACTATCCACATTTAATGAGTCCAAGTAGATTTTTGCAGTTGAATAATACAAATGCCTAGCCAATTCATGACTTTCAACAGATATATAGCTAGCTAAATTTAAAAATAGTTCCTTTCAACTGCTGAGTGGATAAACAAACTGTGATATATCCGAATAATGAAATATTCCTCAGCAGTAAAAAGGAATTAATTACTGACATGTACAATGACATGGATCTCAGAAGCATTATTCAAGGTGAAAGAACCCAGACCCCAGAACCACATACTGCATGATTCCATTTATTTTGATAACAAGAGCTAATGTGTGATCTTGGAGAGTAGATAAAAGAATATTTTTTGAAGGTAAGATTGAGAACTGAGAGTCCAAGGTGTTATAAAGATGTGAAGTCACATGGGGTAGTAAAAAGAATTTCCACCCCTTTCTACATGGGATAGATAGAAAGTCTGTGAGCCAGGTGCTGACTTAATTAGTTGACTGGGGAGGTTGCTAGGTGACAACAGTGACGAGGAAGTGGTGGCTTGGCTGAACAGCAGAGCCTTTAAAGAGCATGAATTTCCCAAGTGGATTAGGACTAATAATGGTCTGGAAGGGAGGCTAAAACAGGTAAGACATCATCCCTCCTCCTAGCCACTGAGATATGAAAGAAACAGCACCTCCCGGGAAATGATGTCAGGGAAGAGCCACATTTCTGCTCAGTCAAAGAAGAAAAGAGCACTTTCAGAAGTAGGTGAGATTACGTTGGGAGTGCTAACAATTCCGTAGAGCACAGTGGAGGGTTTAGGATGCGGGGGAGGAGAATTGGACTGTGTCAGTGGCCAGGAAGCTCAGAGAATTAAATGCCATTACAGTAACAAGGCATGTGGAGTTTCAAATGACATGTGCATTTAGTTCCTGCTTGTTCTTTGAGGCAAGTGGGTGATCGGTTCCAGGAGATACAGTCTCAGTTCATCTGCTGTCAATCTCGGCACACACAAATATAGTGGTCCCCAAAACTATAGTCACTGCATGCTTTTTGGCCTGGCGTAGAGGATGGGCATCTAAGCTTTTAATGAATGAATGAATGAAAGCAATCTACTTGGTATCAGAGAAGGCTTAACTTCTCACAGTCTTAACTTGTGTTTTGATATGTTTAGTGTAGGATTCTGACCTTTTGCGTATATTCTCTGCCATGCTACTTTGAGTTTAGGAATGATTTTACTATATAACAATAGCGTTTAACTATATCACGAAGTTGTACACTGGAAATTAAGTCTGTTGAATCCATGATAAAGACAAGTGTAATGCTAGCATGTGTGCTGCTGTTTCCTCATTGTGTTTCTGGCGCAAATTTCCCTCTTCCTGAGCCTAGATAAGGGAGAGAGGCTTCACTGTGCTTAGGGCACCTGCTGCCAGTCAGGTGGCAAGCAAGGTGAATGCAGCCCTCCCTTCTTTTTTCTGTCCCAGTCCTGGGGCCATTCACAAACAGGCTTTCTTCAGTCTTTAGGTTTCAGAGACAATCCTGACTTAAGCACAGCTCAGCCACAACGGGACATTTATGAAAAGAGCCCAAGACCTGAAATATGGTGGGCCTATGAGTAAATGTGCCTCTGTCGACAGGAGATGTCTTTTAAAAGGTAGTCTCTTCTCATGAAAATCACAGATGTGGAAACATAAGACGCATTCTTTTGAAGGGGTGTAGTTAGAGAACAGTGGAGATTGGCAACTCGGAAAGGTAGAGATTGGGTTGGATTCTGCTATGCAAAACGGTTCACTTGGCAAAGATCCTAGATTGCTAAAGAATTTTGATAGAATAAGTGTTCCACAAGAAAAAAAATTTAATTCATTATATATCTTTGCCCAAAAATCTTTCAATTACTGTAATAAAGGTGCCTTCATTTAAAATATGTACTGCATTACTGCATGACAATTTAAGGTTGTATTTCTCTTCCCGTTCTTGCGGAAAGCATGTTTTTTCAAAATTCTTTTTTTAATGTACTGGTACAGAATTCAGCATTGTCTTGTCTTCCGGTAGAAATGGATTGTTTTCTACTAAGTATGTTAGGATTATTTCAGTTAGGTTCTTGCCGGAATAATGACTCTTGGACCATGTTTTGAAGAATAAGTGGGAGCTGAGCAAAGAAGGGGGTTGGGGAAGGAGCATTTTGAGTTAACAGCATGTGCAGAGCCCTGAAGGCAAGAGAATGTGACGACTCCTGAAAACTGCAAGTAATTCATGAATGGCCAGACCGTAGGATTACAAGATGTTGAATTTTGTGTAGCTTCAAAATACAAATCTAGAATTAATAGGTATAGGTTACAGGGAGGGAAATTTGGGCTTATTAGAAGGAATAATTTCTAACAGTTCATAGCTTTTCAAAATTGAATGGATATACTAATACCAAGTGAGGTTTATCCCAGGAAGGTGAGACTAGTTAATATACTTATTTTTGAAATTTTTTTTAATTGAAGTACAGTTGATTTACAATGTCTTGTTAGTTTCAGGTATACAGCAAAGTGATTCAGTTATACATTTTTATGTAAATCTATTCTTTTTCAGATGATTTTCCCATATAGGTTATTACAAAATACTGAGTACCGGTTCCCTGTGCTATACAGTACGTTCTTGTTGTTTATCTATTTTATATATAGTGGTGTGTATATGTTCATTCCAACCTCCTAATTTGTTCTTCCCCCCTCCCCTTTCCTCTTTGGTAACCATAAGTTTGTTTTCTATGTCTGTGGGTCTGTTTCTGTTTTGTAAATAAGTTCATCTGTATCTTTTTTTTTTTTTTTTTACGATTCCACGTATAAGCAATATCATATGATATCTGTCTTTGGTTACATACTTTTATTCTACTACATTTTTACAGCACTCTATCAGCATGTTTTACCCTTCTTGCCTTGTGGAGTCTTCGAAATCAATGCTTATTTTGAAGCATTGATAAATGCTTAGAAATATAAGGTTGCCTACTTTGTTTAGGTTATATCTGCAGTAAATGAATTTGATACTTTGAAATTGTATTGTTAATAAAATTTCAACTTCAATTAATTAATTTGGTTATATTAGACTTGTGAAAGAACTGGTCTTGTTTGTTTGGTAGAACCACAATTCTTTTGTTAGATTTTATATAGAATCTATATTAACCACTAAACAAGGATAAAAATCTTTAAAAACTAATTCAGTTCATTTCAGTAGTTTTGAGCAAAATATACAGAGCAATCCAAGAAGAAGTTCAGAGAATTTTGTAACAGGAAAGAAAGTTTAGTAAAGCCAGTGAGGCCAGTGAGTTTTCACATGACTTCTTTTGCAGCTGTAGTATATAAAATAAATTCACTTGAAAGGAATCTCTTGTTTTTAAATAATTTGTTCAGTTTATTACATAATTCAGCTTTCCCGGTGAGTAAGTTTCAGACTGTTGAAAATATAATTTGTTTTCATATTTGTAAAAGAGAATTTCACTTTGAAGAGTTCTGTCCTGTATTTGCTTGACTTATGTTTTGCAGGATGGAGGTTTGCTCCTGAATAACCCTTCAGCGTTAGCAATACACGAGTGTAAATGTCTTTGGCCAGACGTCCCATTAGAGTGCATAGTATCCTTGGGCACTGGACGTTACGAGAGTGACGTGAGAAACACCGCGACACACACGAGCCTGAAAACCAAACTGTCTAATGTTATCAACAGTGCTACAGACACAGAAGGTTCGTCTGTTTATTTGCTGCCTTAACGTACTTCTAGAGTTCAGTTTTTGATAGAATATGCTGATGCTCACGGCAAAGAGTGTTGTTATGTCTGTGTTGTAGGCTTAGGAAGCACGTGGGAGCAGGTGTTTGCCGTTTCTCCTTCTCCTCACTCATTTCTTCCCAGTAACCCTGTGGTAGTGACTTCTCCGTGTGGGAGCTAGAGCTGCCTTGGCCTCCTTACAGCTGGAGAAGTCGCTGAAGCAGGAATAGCACAAAGGCTTGGTTGGAGACTCTTAAGAAACAGGGAAAAGGAAAGGTGTCAGGTTGGTTCAGGTAAACACATGGTAACAGGGAGAGAATCAGAGTACTTACGGAATTCGATTATTTAGTAATGTGGCGGCAAACTGGAATAAGTCCTTACTTCCACTCTGGCTGCCTCTATAATCTAGTCTTCATATAAAGGCCCAAGTGGTCCTCTTAAAGTGTAAATTAAATTATATCTTTACCCGGGTCAAAACCATCTAGGCTTCCCATCACACTTAGAACAAAATCCAAAAGCCTCATTCACTGAAATTCACCAGGCCCTGGAAGGACCTGGCCTTTGAATGCATGTCTTCCCCCTCTCTCAAGACGTGGCTCCTGTATAAAGTGTGTCCAGCTACACTGTAACTCTTGCTGTTTCTCAGACTTGCTAAGAAGGCTCCTGCCTCAGGGAATTGCTGTCTTCTCTTTGTAAGGCCTTACCCCAGATACATGCTTGATTCCCACCCTCACTTCATTCAGGTCTCTGTTCAGGTGTCACTTCCCCAGAGAGCCCTTTTCTGATCACTTTCTAAACCCCTCACCATCTCACTCACTCTAACCCCTTATCCTCCTTTCTTTCTTTCTTTCTTTTTTTTTTTCCTTTTTAGAACATTTATTTCATTATGGACGTATTGGTTTAGCCAAAAAGTTTATTCGGGTTTTCCAGTAAGGCGGGACGAAAAACCCGAACAAACTTTTTGGCCAACCCAATATATTACATATTTGCTTGTTTAATTGCTTATGATCTCTATATCCCACCAGAATGTAAGCAGGAACTTATCCTGTTAACTATGTTGACTGCAGTGCCTGGCACATAGTAGGCAGTCAGTACTTGTTGACTTTCTACTTTGGGCCTTGAGGTCTAGATATCCTTATTTTACTATATTATTTTTAAGTCCTATGTGAAATCTTTTATTAAATTTGTAAAAGGAATTGTTCCCAGTTAACAGCCCCTTGCTTCTGAATCTCATTCTTTCTATATTGTCATGTTACTGACTTGAGTCATTAGCCTACATGAGGCTCTTAAGCTCCCCACTAAGGATGTTTATCTATTAAATGATAACCCAAGAAAAGGTGACATTCTGGATTTTTCACTCTCTGAAATTTTGTTGTCAAATCAATAAAATATTCTTACCATAAGCAGTCTTCCTAGAAAAAAATAGCTTTGATCACCCAGTTTCATAATACTTACATGTATACCTTGTGCAAACCATGTGATGGGCTCGTTTGAAATTTCCAAGAAATATGAAATGCTGCCTTCATTCACTTACACTCTAGTTAATGAAGAATTAAGAGTGAAACATATGTAACTGCTGATACTAGATGGTTATCGATGTATAGAAACAGCAGTTTCATTTGGTTCAATCTAATATATTATCAATTGCCAAATAAATGGTGAATAGATGTAGACGATTAAGCCTATGAGAAAACTAAACTAGATTGCTGTAGGCAATTTACAAGAAGCAAATTAGACTTGATATGGGTCTTAAAAGATAGATAGGGTTTGGACGTTTTAAAAGAGGGTTCAGACTTCAACTTCTGGCCATGATGGAATAATAGGAGCCATATATTTCCTCCTACCTTATTAAATCATTAGAAAACTGTACAGAGCAATGGTTTTCAGACATTAGATGACAGGTGGCATAGGTCACTGATCCCTGAGAGAAGGAAAATAAATGAAGTAATCACATGATTGCCCAACTTGCTACCTGGAAGTGTTTCTAGGTGATAGCATGAGGAGTGGGGAACTCAAGCAGGATAGTCCCAGGCTCTCAGAAAACAGAGTTGGGGATTCAAAGAGGCCAAGGAAACTAGAATTTGTGGGCAAAATACTACAGAGAAGGCAGCTTCATAGAGAGAGTGCTCTAGAGCTATGCAGAGGAGTCCCCTTGAGTAGTGATCTGTGTTGTGTACAAGCATGTGAGGAAACTACCCAAGGCAGATTACCCCAGAAAGGATTAAATAGAACAACCCTTGGTGCTCACACGGGACCGGGCAGCTCAGATTTCCATCACCTAGATTAGAAAGACCTTGTACTATGTGGGATATGCAGTAGAGTCCTCAGAAGGGTATTGTCTCTGGATCCACCCTAACACAGCTTCAAAGAAATTCTCAAAAAGAGCAAATTGAGCTCCAGTTAACAGCATCCACTGTTAGAATAAAATCCAGCAATATTTAAAGGAATGCAACAAATTCCAGCACACAAAAATATAAGATTCACAATGTTTGGCATGCAATTAAAAAATTATCAGGCATACAAAGAAGCATGAAAAGATACATTTAACCAGGAGAAAATCCGATCAATGAGAGCAGACCAAGATATGAAACATATGAGAGAATTGGCAGACAAAGGATGTTACAATAGCTATTCTAAGTATACTCCATGTTTAGTGAGATAGAGGAAGATTTGAACATGATGAAGAGAGAAATGGATGATATAGAAAGGACCCAAATCAAATCTGTAGAAGTGAAAAATGTGATGTCTGAATTGAAAAATACAGCTGATAAGATTAACAACAATTCTGTACAAAAACATGGAGAAAATAGAAGAAGAATAAATACTTACCAGCTCATTTCCTAAAGCCAGCATTACCCTGACACCTAAACCTGGCAAAAACATTATTAAAAAACATTAAAATACCAATCAGTATTCCCTATTAATATGTATGCAAAAGTCCTTACAGTATACTAATAAATTGAATTCAGCAATATATAAAAAGGAGAATACAGCATAATCCAATAGGATACATCTCAGGAATATGGGTTTGGCTTAGCATTCAAAAAAATCAATATAATTTCACTGTATGAACAGACAAAAAAAAGGAAAATTTTATGATAATCTCAATAGATGCAGAAAAGGCATTTAGTAAAGTTCATCAACTATTCATGATAAAAACTTTCAGCAGATTAGGAACAGGAGGGAACTTCCTCAGTCTGATAAAGGACCTCTATGAAAAAACTAGAGGTGGCATCATGTTTAGTGGTGAAAGACTGAATCCTTTGTACTTAAGATGAGGAGCAGAGTAAGATGTCTCTCATCACTTCCAGCTAGTGTTGTACTGGAGGTCCTTTTCAGTGCAGTAAGGCAATAAAAGGAAATAAAAGGCATATAGATTAGAAATGAAAAGTAAATATTTATAGACAACGCAGTTGTCTATGCTGACAATCCTAAGGAATCTATAAAAAAGCTTCTAGAACTAATAAGTGAGTTTAACAAAGTTGAAGAGTATAAGGTCAATAAAAATCAATTGTATTTCTGCATACTAGCAATGAACAATTAGAAATTGAAATTAAATATATACAAAGATATTATTTATAATAGCATCAAAATATTAAATACTTAAGAAACTATTTAACAAATTATACGCAAGACCTGAACAGTAGAAACTACAAAACACTACGGAGAGAAATTAAAGAAGGCCTAAATAAATCGATATATCAATACCGTGCTCATGAATTGAAAATCTCGGTATTGTTATGGTGGCAGACCACAAATTGATCTGTGGACTTCATTGCAACTGCTATATAAATGAAAATGGACTTTTCTGGGGTAGAGATTAACAAGATGACTATAAAATTTATATGAATATGGGAAGGACCTAGAATAACCAAAACAATTTTGAAAAAAAAAACAAAATTGGAAGACTTAGACCCTCTGATTTCAAGACTATAAAACTACAGTAAGCAAGGGTGGTATTTGCATATCAGTGGTACCTAATAGTACAGAAATTGATCCAGACATGTATGCTCAAAAGATTTTTGACAAAGGTAATTCAATGAGGAAAGGATAATCTTTTCAACAAATAGTACTGGGACAATTAGATAACTGTATTTTAAAAATTGAACCTTGACCCTTCACATCATACACAGAACCTAACTTGAAATGGATCACAGACCTAAATACGAGAGTTAAAACTGCAAATCCTTTAGAATACCCTGGAGAAAATCTTAATGACCTTGGGTTAGGTAAAGAGTCTTTGATAGGACACAATAAACATGGACATAAAAGGAAAAACAGATAAATTAGACTTCATCAAGTTATAATTTTGTTCTTCAAAAGACACTTTTAATAAAATGAAAAGACAAGCTATAGACTGAAATAAAATATTAGTAAAATATGTGTTTGATCCATCATCAGAACCAAATGTATAATCAGATGCAAGATATATAGAAAATGCTTACATTGTATAATATAAGGAATATACAGAGATGAAAACAAAAATTCAGTGGGAAAAAAAATGGCCAAGATGTTTGAACAGACGCTTCACTGAGGAAGATGTACAGATGACTAATAAGTACATGAAAGACTTTTCAACATTATTAGTCCTTAGGGAAAAGAAAATTAAAACCACAAGATCCCAGTACACATCCTCTAAAATGATTAAAATTAAGACCAACAGTACCAAGTCTTGGCAAAGATGTGGAACAGTGGGAACTCAGATATCCTAGTGGTTGGTGTGCAGAATGGTGCAACCATTTGGAAAACAGTGTTTTGGTTCTTAATAAGATAAATAAACTTTTACCATATGAATGAGCAATTTCATCCCTGAGTATTTACCCAAGAGAAATGGAACCATATATCTACAAAATGATTTAGGATTATTTCTAATAGCTAAAAACTGAAGAGAACCAGACCAGAGAGAACAAATTGTGTTATATCCGTACAGTGGATTACTACTCAGCAATATAAAGGAAGGAACTATTGATCCATGCTGCAACATGTATTTCAAAAGCATTTTGCTGGGTAAAAGAAGCTAACCAGACCCAGAAGCGCTATATATATTTATGATTCTGTTTATATGAAAAATTCTAGAAAAGGCAAAGGGTAAGGGGGGACCAACCATAAAAAGGCACGAAGAAGCTTTTGGGATGACAGAAAATGTTCTATGTCATGATTGTTGCGGTGGTAACACAGTGTATACGTTTGCCAAAACCCATCAATTCAGACACTTAAAATCGGCGAATCCTATTGTATGTAAATTATACCTCAATGAAGATGATCTCAAGAAATTAAAAAACATGTACTCCTATAAAAATTAATTATAAAAAAAGAAAAAACAAAAAAGGAAGGTTGTAAAGGCATTTCAGCAGTGGCTAACAGTATGACTGAAAACAGAGAAGAGAGTCCTGGAGCAGGGGTCCTAATTTATCAGAATTATATGGCGTATTTTGGGAGATGAATTTCATTTCATAGTTATATTCAGTATTATGGATTCTTTACTCCTGTTATTTAGCTGGAGTGTGGAAATAAGCAAGGCTTTGTAATTTGCCTAAAATTGGATAATTGTAAATAACGTAAAATTAGATCATTGAAGAATAACTCGATTTTTTAATTCACCCTATCCTGTGTTTGTTTTAACAGAAGTCCATGTAATGCTTGATGGTCTCTTACCTCCTGACACCTATTTTAGATTTAATCCTGTTATTTGTGAAAACATACCTCTAGATGAAAGTCGAAATGAAAAGCTGGATCAGCTGCAGTTGGAGGGGTTGAAGTACATAGAAAGAAATGAAGAAAAAATGAAAAAACTTGCAAAAATATTAAGTCAAGAAAAAACAACTCTGCAGAAAATTAATGATTGGATAAAACTAAAAACTGACATGTATGAAGGCCTTCCATTCTTTTCAAAATTGTGATGAGTGTGTGCATGTATAGCCTCCTAACTGGATGCCAGTTCAGAAGATCCACAGAATTCAGTAAGGGGTTGCGGGGTTCAGCAGGACTGCCTTTGAGATGCTTAGAATTCTGGGGAATCCTGAAAAGACAGTGGTCGGCCCAGCTTGCACAGTACAGAGAGGGTGTGTGTGGTTACAGAGTTCATCTGGGAATTAGGTTTTCATGATGTTAATAGTTAACCACGCGTTAGGAATCTTACTGTGCCAGTTGGTTTTAGTACATATTGGTGTTGTATTGTTTGATGTTTGAAAATTTATTAATATATGTGCCAAACAAGGACTGAAAGCTGTCATATTATACTTGGTATTTTTACTTCAGTCACTGTAATCATGTTAAATTTATTTGATCATTGATTTTCTTTCATGTGGAAAAGCTAATTTGTTCTTAAAATAATTCATCTCTTTAAACATCACTTAGGTTTTCACTAGCTACATTCTGCGTTCCAAATGTTGCCTTCTACTATTGTCATATCATCTAAACAGATGCAGAAAAAATGGGATTCTCTCTATCAAAGGACTTTTTACATTTGAAATATGAAAGAGCCAGATACAGTTCTCTATTCCAAATGTGTTTATGTCAACATTGTTTGGTTCGGAAAGATAGCTGAAGTTCCAATCAACCACTTTTTCCCCCTGAAATTTCAAGATAATGCTGTATGTTAACTTTTCTAGCTCTAGCTTAGCATTCACTATTATGAAAGTAATTATTTGAATTTACTGAGAAAATGCCCCATCATTAACAAAAATAAACTATTGAAATAATCTATGTTAAAAGGCTAATGTCATTTTTAAATTATTTATTATTCATGATGTAGCCCTTCGTCTCTTTGTAGCATTTGAATATACCTGTCAACAGTATGCTTTAAAAAAATGTCAGGCTTGTTTTACCTTAACTCCTTTAACCATCTGGACTTCGCAGAGGTTAATAACGTATACACCAACCCGAATCATTGTTTATGCTAACCAAATTCATCTTTGTTGTGTTATCTATCTGCCATGTAAATCTTTCAACATGTTTAGATTTGTGAAGAAGAGAAATGAAAAAAGGTTAGTGTCCTTTGCTTTGTACATGTAAACTAGAGCTAAACCCGTTACCCGGATTGTCATGCTGCGTCTTTGCAACGCTGATGCGAAGAGGCAGCGAGGCGTCGAGGCGTGGTTCACAGATGCTGGGGGAGCTGAGCGTCTGGGTGCAGCTCGGGCTCCGATGCAGAGCCCTTCTCTTTGTGACCTGGAGGAGGGTGGACAGCCTCTCTGGGCTTCAGATATTTTATTTGTAAAATGAGAAGAGCTGCTTCTAAAATTTTATTTCCTCTTACGGCAACTGAAAAGTAAATTCTGCAAATGTACAAGCAAAAGATAGGAAGAAGTGTGAAAATGAATTTTCATTCCTACACAGGTAAAATATCTGCTCTTTTCAAAGAAGCAAAGAATTGTCTATTTTAAAAAGAAAATGTAATAAATTATCCAACTTATCAGTTATTTTAAACATAGAAAATAAAAATTATTTTGTAGCTCAGTTCTTTTGGGGTGTTTCAGTTCTTATTTCTGTAATAAATGCTGTGCTGGTAATATTTCAGTTCTGTTCTTGCTGCTGATGTTATTCTTTATTAAAAATAGTACCGGGACTTCCCTGGTGGCGCAGTGGTTAAGAATCCACCTGCCAACACAGGGGACACGGGTTCGAGCCCTGGTCTCGGAAGATCCCACATGCCGTGGAGCAACTAAGCCCGTGAGCCACAACTACTGAGCCTGTGCTCTAGAGCCCACGAGCCACAACTACTGAGCCCGAGCACCACAGCTACTGAAGCCCGCGCGCCTAGAGCCCGTACTCCGCAACAAGAGAAGCCACTGCGATGAGAAGCCCACGCACTGCGACGAAGAGCAGCCCCCGCTCGCCACAACTAGAGAAAGCCCACGCGCAGCAACAAAGACCCAACACAGCCAAAATTAAAAATAAATAAAATAAAATTTATTTAAAAGAGAAAAAAGTAGCACCTCGGGACTTCCCCAGCGGTCCATTGGTTAAGACTGCACTTCCACTGCAGGGGGCACAGGTTCGATCCCTGGTTGGGGAACTAAGATCCTGCATGCCATGTGGCGTGGCAAAAAAAAAAAAAAAAAAGAATTTGAAAAATAGTACCTCAGATAGAGTTGTCCCTAGAGGCATATGGGCTGGATGGGATTTCTCCTAGGGAGTGGAGAGAGCCTGGCCTGGGTTATAATTACACTCTGTACCTCTTCCTCTCCCACACCACATTTTATCGAGGAGAAAGTAGATGTCAAAGGAATCTTCTGAGAGGGAAGGAAGTCACAAAAAGTGAGCATGCAGTCTGAGGGGATAGGGTGCCCCCCAGCAGTTGCTGACAACTGCCTCCCCTTTTCACTTAGGGTAAGGTTGCTAATGACTGAAGGGCTAGGACCCCTAAAGTTCCGTGCTCAAAATTTTACCTAACCTGCTATACTCCAGAAAAAATTCTAGTTACAGCTTTAAATATTTCACAGGTATCAGTGCTAGTAATGTGACTAAAAACATCAATTTGTAACATCCAAATTACAGTTTTTAGACACAGTGTAAATAACTATGAAAGTACCAGTGATTCCTAAAGATAGTGTAAAATAGTCCTTTCAGACCTCAAATACTGCATATTCATATACAACTAGAACATGTAAGAAAAATGCAAATAATTGGAAGTTAGAATATTTCTGGGTATTCATTGTAGTAAAGCAAATTTCAAGTACAGTAAAGTATTACAAGTATGTAAATTGCATTCTTGTCCAAACCTGATGCAGTTCATCTGTTTTACAGTTGCTTGGCTGATTATTTCCCTCTTGAACAGCACAAGGTACAAGTGTACTCTGGCCATAGCTTTTTTCTTAAACCACACAGCATGGCACCTAAGTATGTTCCCATGTCCCTGTCCCTGTCTCTTTAGCTTTTTTCACTGTCTAACAAAAGATACACCCAGTTGGGTGGTGCACCCATTTTCAATTATCCTTGTCCCCGTTTGTACTTGAAACTGATTATCTGAAGAACTGTGTAATTCACCTGAGATAACCTTCGCTTAACAAGGAAGCCAGTGCTTTCCTTTGTCCAAAAGCAGAGTGGATTTCTTTTCAGGAAAGAAGAGAAGTAAAAGAATACTCTTCTGAAAGATGAAGACTCACTACCAAGTAGGTTATGGATTTTTCATTGGACTGTTTTTAAAGTAGGATCAGTTCTTTATGAGAAAAATGTTTTAAAGACAGATAAGTGGCCTAATTAGGTTATTTCCAACACAATAATTCTGTGATAATTTATAAAAGTAAACAGTGATCAAATGAGTTAAAAGAAATGTCTGTCAGTCAAAGAAGAAATTAGGGTAGTCTTCCTTGTTCATTCATATCACTTATTCTATAAGGTTTAACTGATGTCTTTGGCAAACAGTTTATGCTTCTTGATAAATTCATTCAAATCAACTAGTTTTCATTCATGCTAATGGTTATATCTCATTTTTTAAATTTTGATTTTTTAAAAATATAGCAGTGTGTGCCTTGCAAGTGGCTATATTTTGAAAAATGATTGAAAAACCAAAATGTATCCACTGTTAATAGTTTTATTACAACTAACTGGTAAAGTTATTAAATTGTTCCATTTTTACTTTAAGGGAAATCTCATAGCTCTGAAAGTAGAGAAACATAAAGGTGTTTAAGTGCTTTCACGTCTATAGAGGAAACATGAATATTTTTATGATTGTTAATAGCTAATATCTAGCACTATAGGCCAAGCACTATACTGAGAGCTCTATGTTTATTATCTCATTATATTATTTATATCCCCGTGAAAGAGGTACTATTATTATTCCTCGTTATCAGCTAAGAATACCAAGGCTATAGAAAGTTAAATAATAATGAAGTAAAGAGGAAAATCATAAACATTTTAAACTTTTCCTTTTGTCTCTCCCAATTAGCCAGGTTCAAAAGTTCATTATTCACTGTGCAGACGTTTACTGACCGCCATCTTTCTTCCAGGACCACCTGCACCCTCTGCATCACCCATATTCGATCATCAGTTTCTGCTTTCACAGGAAGTGCCTTTTTTTCTTTTTTACAGCTTGATCAAAGTGTAATTTACGTACCAAAAAAGTCATCCATTGTAAATGTACAATTCAGTACTTTTTAGTAGATTTATAGAGTTGTGCAACCATCCAGCAGTCCAGTTTTAGAGTAACTGCATCATCTGCAAAAGTTCCCTTATGCTCATTTGTAGCCATTCCCTGCTCCAACCACAGACATGCTTTCTTGTCTGTATAGATTTACCATTTCTGGAAATTTCTGAAAATGGGATCATACAGTATGTAATCTGTGAAAAAGCATCTGGCTTTTTTCACTTAGCATGTTTTTGAGATTCATCCAGCTTGTAGCATGTATCAGTAGTTGGCTCCTTTTTATTGCTGAGTAATAGTCCACTGTATGGATAGACCACATTTTATCTTTTCACAAGTTGATGATCGTTTGAATTTTTAGTATTTACCTATGATGAATAATGCTGCAGTGAGGTTCATGTACAGGCCTTTGTGAGGACATATGTTTTCATTTCTGTCAAGTAGATATCTGGAAGTGGAGTGACTGCAACAGTTGTATGGTAGGTGTGTGTTGAAGTTTCAAGAAACAGCCAGTTTTCCAGAGTGTCTGTACCATTTTACATCCCCATCAGCAGTTCCAGAGAGTGCCAGTTTCTATACATCTTCTCCAGCCCTGGGTATTGTTTGTCTTTTTGATTATAGCCATCCTAGGAGGTATGTAATGGTATTACATTGTGGTTTTGATTTGCAGTCCCCCAATAACTATTGATGTTGAGCATCTTCTTAGGTGCTTATTAGTTATTTGTATATCTTCCGCGGTGAAATATCCATTCAACTCTTTTGCCCATTTTTAAATTGGTTTATTTGTCTTTTTATCGAGTTGCAAGAGTTCTTTATATATTCTGGATGCAGGTCTTTTGCCAGCTATGTATATATCTCCCAGTCTGTGGATTGTCTTTTCATTTTCTCAGTAGTGTCTTTTAAGCAGGCATATGAGTTTTTAATTTTGATGGTCAGTTTATCAGTTTATTCTTTTGAGTTAATTTTGTTTATGGTGTGAATAAGGGTCAAATTTCTCTCTCTCTCTCTCTTTTTGCATAAGGATAACCAGTTGTCCCAGCATCATTTGTTAAAAAAAAATCCTCTCACCACTGAATTGTCTTTGTACTTTTGTCAGAAATCTGTTATCTTTATATTCGTGAGTTGATTTCTGGACTCTGTTTTCTGTTCCATTGATCTATGTATTAATCCTATACCAGTACCACACTGTCCTGGTTACTATAGCTATATAATAACTTTTAAAATCAGACAGTATAATTCTTCCAGCTTGTGCTTTTTCAGATTTATTTTGGCTTTTCTGGTTCCTTTGCATTTCCACATAAATTTTAGAATCAGCTTGTCAGCACGCGCACGCGTGCACGCACGCACACACACACACACAGCCAGCTGGAATTCTTATAGGGATGCATTGAATGTATAAAGTTGAGAGAACTGACATAGTAACAATATTGAGTATTTCAGTTGTGTCTGTCCTTTGAAGCATACAATGAACATGGACTATCTCTATTTTATTTAGATGTAAAAAAAATTTTTTTCTAAGCAGTGTTCTGTAGTTTTCAGTGTACACAGTGTACACTCCTTTTGTAAAATTTATTTCTAAGTATTTTTATTAATTTTGATGCAATCGTGAATGGAATTTTTTTTAAGTTTCATTTTCTGATTGTTCCTAGTATGTAGCAGTATGTACAGAGATTGCAACTCTGGTGATAGCATGATTTTCCATCTTATGAATTATCCAGTTAGTAATGTCGCGGTGACCTAATCCATGAAGTATGGACGGGGTGCTACAGATTGTGAAAAATGATTGCAGCGTATAATGGTCTCACTGGTAATTCGTGACTATGATAGTTCTGTGTAGTTTGTATCTTTGGGCAGTGAACGCCTATTTTAAGTGTTCAAATCTAATTGTGCAGCAATATGTATATATATTAAATATTGCATTTACGTTACTGTGTTATTTTGGCATAAAGGTATTTAAATCTCCGGAAATAATATTGATTTAGAAAAATCAGGTCCTATATTCTGGATTAGATGATATTTTATTGTTGTAGGTGCTCAGTAACTGGTGAGTTACTGAACTACATTTTAACATTTTGTCTTACATTATTCGTACGTAAAATGTTTTTAATTTATTTCGGATTAAATATGTTGAGTTGGGTTAGCATTTAGTCTCAATAAATATAAACATGTTTGGTTTGTGGCTTGTGGGATCTTAGTTCCCCAGCCAGGGATCAAACCCAGGTCCACAGCACTGAAAGCCCGCATCCTAATCACTGGACCACCAGGGAAGTCCCTCAATCAGTAAAAACATGAATTATAGATTAGTAGTTTAGAGAAGATCAATATGGTAGGTGCTCAATACATTCATTAGATTCAGAATTTAGGAATTCGCTTGCTTTCCTTATTTTCATATTTCTTCATTGTAGATTCCTGTGCTGAATATTAACTAATAAAAAAAATATTTTGACATAGGCTGAGCAATTGTGAACCCTCAAGTGTAGAAGTTCCTGAAATGCATATATTTAAAACAGGAGTCAGTGATGAATTTAAACTATGGCACAAAACAATAAACATGAAAGCTCATCTCAGGCTTTGTGAATTTATGAAAGTGTACACTTTCTTCTTTTTCTTTTACCAGTTAGCAGAACAAGAAATAAGACCTTTCTAATAGTAGAAATTGGCCGCTTGTCTTATTTTTTAGTTGTTTCTGAGGCGGCCGTAATTTACCTTTGTTCATTCCAATGTACGTTATTCCGACAGATTCATGCTCCTTGTGAATGACAGCCATTAAATGTATAAGCTTCCACTTTACTACCTTTATGCGTAACAGCCATGACATTTGAGTGTTCGCTAAGTACCAGGAACTGAGCTAAGCAGGTTACGTGTATTATAGCACATTTAATCCTCCCAGTAAGCCTATGAGGTGAATAGCATAATTACCCCTTTCTTAGAACGAAAAAGTTGCCCAAGGTATCACAGCTAGGATGTGGTAGATGAATCCATTTTCTAAACCACGACTCTTTCTATACCTCTTCCCTAGACTGTCCTTTCCTGAAATGCTGTAAAGAGATTTCAGATCCAGCTTTCTAAACTGAATCTGTAAACTCTTGGGTTTAATCAGTGAAGAAGTATAATTCCAACATCAAATTGTATGAATACTTCTTATGTCCTTGTCTACCACAGTGGTTCTCTACTAGAAGTGTATTATCCCCCTCCCTGGAAGGATTTGAAAATCTGGGGGAGTGAGGGGAGATTGTCTGGGGAAACTACTGGCATTTAGTACCCCAGGAGTCAGAGATAGTAAATGTTAGGCAAGGCACAGGGCACAGAGCAGCCTCTCGTGATGAACTCTCCCACCCAAAATACCAACATTGCTCCCTTTCAGAAGCATGAGCTGCTATCCACACAATATAAATGATGAGTTTCTTCCACAAGAAATTGAGGGTATACTTTGCCCAGAGTTAGGGTGCATAAACCATTTGTAAAATTCCATTTTGATTGCATCTCAAGAGGAATTCTTTTTGCATTAGTTGCCCCTTGTTTATCTTTTTTTTTTTTTTGGCCAAGTTTAAATACAACTGAACTGTTCACTTAATCTTACTTTTTTGGACCAAATCTATGGCAGTTATTCTTTCATGACTAGGAAATAGGAAGGAAGGAGATCACGTTAAAAAACAGTTTGTTCTGTTCCTGGCAGAGCTATCCACCATCCAAAAAAAGATTCGTAGAGTACAGATGGCCCTGGACTAAACTCTTTGCATGTGCTAGGCCAAGGGTTTGATAAATGTGTGTCTCTCAAGAGTCACACTGATTGCCTTGTTCATTATAAACCTTTATTCAACTAATACAAGTCAATTGAAATTCATCACATTCCACAGATATGTATTATTAGTTTAGTCTGTTAAAGTATTGATTGTAATGTTGACTCATGTTCATGATGAAAAGTCTTAACTTAATACAGATTCATTCCTTGCCTCTAGACAATATATATTCTGAATTGTATTTTAAAGATTTCAGTCTGATTGAATATGAACAGATTACATGGTCCAAAATGGTTGAGTTCCAGTAATAGTTGTAGCTAACACATATTGCCATTTAATCTTCATAACAAGGTGCTATCATTATCCCTATTTTATACTAGCACTGATTTGATGATGATGGTGAGAAAAGTCTTGTATTTCTTGCCTGCTATTAAATTCAGACTCTGTATCCTCTCCCAAAGAGAAGCAAATATTCATTATCAATGGGAAATTATAGATCATAATGTGAACATGGGTGGATAGCTGTCTTTCTTAAATTATAGATCTAAAATAACAAATACCTTAATATCCTTTCACATTTTATTCTCATCTACATCACATTTAGATGCCTGATTTGTATTTTTAGACACCTGATTTGTATTTTTAGACAGTTTTCAAGGATCACACCAAGATAAATGTACCCATCTTATAGAAGAATAAAATAGTAAGTTAACAATTATGACTTGGTAACACTCTTCCTTATAGCATGTGCTACTACTGACAGTGTTTGTAAAAGACAAAGTGATAACAGCAATCCAAAAGTCCATCCAGTTACCTGAGACGAAAGGAAAACTATGTCGTCTTATATTAATTATATGACATTGTATTCCCAACACTCTTTGCTCTAAAATAGTATTTAATGTAATGTTTTAATTAAATTACATATCAAAATAATTTTAAAAGAACTGTGAGTGCAATTACAAATAACACATACCTTGGCCAAATAGAACAGAATATTAAAAAGAAAAAAAAAGTCATCAAATGTGTTATGCCAAAATACACTTGGCATAAAAATCCTTAGGATTCACTCTAGGAATCTCGCAAAAGAAAATCTTACGTTTCATTATGTTTTGTACAGTTGGACCACATTTTCAAAAACAAATGTTCCACATTTCAAAAACATAGTCGTGCTTTTGTGTTTGTGGTATGAATAATCTAAGGAATTCTTAAAAGTCCCTCAAATTAAAAAAAGTTAAGTAAAACCAGTGTAACTTGCACCTCTCTCTGTCTTTCAGATTTGGTCTTAAAAACATGTTTTTAAAAAAATAATACTAATAGAATTAAGAGCCATTTAAAATTCACAATATTTTTTCTGTCTTAATCATTAAAGCCACATCTTGTAAATCACAGGTGCTGTTATTTTGCTAATTTTGAATGAACGTGTTTGGTATCAGGATACAATTAATCCATATACATCTAAACATGTTGAATTCCTGTGTTGAATTCCGTTTCCTTTGTTGAATTATGTGATAAGTACCCAATGCTAACACTCAGAAACTGTAGAAATGATGGAACTTTAGACTGTTTACTTAGTATATAACGCACATATATTTACATATGTATATAGTGTATAACAAAGAAATACATGCTTCAAAGCATATGATGATAGAATTTTGTGATACAGGCTTATACCACTATCATTTTTTGAGCATAGGTGAGTGACTATGTCCTGATCTTCAGATATAGTATCCCAGGTGTCTGCAATAGTGTGTGGACCAATACTGCTACATCCATCTCATCACAAGTATAATCATCAGCTCAGAATAAGATTTCAACTCCAACTTTCTTTAGAGTAATTTTCACAACCAGAGAGCTACTTTAAAAAAAAAAAAAGTCTCTTATATGCACTGCAGTCATTCGAAAACATCTTCAAAAATCATGATTACAAGCTTAAAACATGTAGATAGAAGTATGATATGTGCTTCTTTATAAAGCAGGAGAGAGAAAGGAAAATTCTCGGGCAACAAATAATTGCAATAACGTAGCTTGCTTTATTTATCTAATTATATTATGCATTCCCAGTTCAACTTGTCATATGCTTCTCACGACTGTCTCAACAGCTTCTAGCATCCTGCTAGATAGATTATAGGCCCTTAATAAATGTTTTTAAGTTGGGCTTAATTAAATGACCTATCTGCCTTACACCATTATGAGGAGATGGGGAAAATGAATATGCTTTAAAAGGTACTTTCTGAAACAGTTTACTTTTAAAATCTGAAAATGAGGCTTGTTGCCGGTGCTGGTGGGTAGAATCACGGCTGGGATCATTTTTCTCAGTGTGAGTGGGACCCTTTCCAGACAATAAAAATAACACAGGTTACAAAGCCTGTCGTTTTCTCTCACCTAGTGCCCGAGGCAAACACTGTTCAAACTGTTTGCATGTCTTATATTTTGACAGGGACTCAAATACAACCCTTCTGGGCACAGAAGAAAGGTTTCTTCTGTTTGAAATGTGAGCTTTTTTCTACCTCTTACTGTCGTATCTGCTCATTCTAAAACCACGGCTGCCTTGTTGCCTAGATCCTTAAAGACACACCTTATTTTAGTAAATCTGTGGGTGGGGACCTTTGTACCTCCAGTGAACAACAACTTTAGTCATACATTTGTATACAGCACTTATTTACAATTGCTTACAGCATTTATGTACTTTCCTAAACACCTTCAAGTGTATTTCTTCATTTTATTATAACAGCTGTCTCGCGGCTTGGCAAGGCCAGCATTGTTATCCCACAAGGAATGTATGAAGTATAGCACTGAAAAACCCAAAGGCTTGTCTGACTTCACCCTGTTTAATATGGTGGTTTGAGCCAGTGAATTCCCAGCCCAGGACTCTTTCCACTACTTTCCAAATAATCACTGGGGGTGGGAGTATTGGCTGCAATAAACAGGTTCTGATCATAGTGGGAATTTGTATTCTTTCCCAGTGTTGCACAAGATTTGCACTTCTGGGGGATTTGCTTTTATTTTTCTAAAATGGGAATACTTCATCTTCTAAATGACATGTGTTAAACGCCCATTTGTATCGTGAACCTGACTCTGAGATTTCAGTATATTAAAGGAATGTGTCCTTGAACGATTCTGTGAAGATCTGGATGTTAGAAAAATAAAACAATACAGTGAGCGATATCCTACACACTTTGGAAGTGCGCAAATGGAACAAGGTCAATGCAGTGTTGTCCAGTTCTGTGTCTAGTTTCTCTCAAGTCCCTGATCATAGCCCCAGGGAGGTAATAGGTTTTGTGTTAAGATGAAGGTCTTTGTCGAAACTTGAATCGGCTCAAAGTGAGGCCCTAGGCAAGTTCACCTCCCTGAGAGTTTCTCTACCTGAAAAATGCAGAGTTGTTATGGGCCCTAAGAATAATGTAGGTTAAAGTGCCTGGAATATAGTATGTAGGTGCTCAATAGCTACATGTTTGTAATGTATATTACACTAACTATGAATGTATATTACACCGGTATATACTAAATAATAGTAATTATTTTTGTGTTCTGGGAAATTAAGATTCTGAGGGAAAGTACATTAAGTTAGTAATTTTTACTGAGTTATATAGCTTTAAAATCACAGCGTTCTGTTTCTCAATGTCACAGAATTACGTTGTGCAACATTCCTCCCCTCCAGTCCTTGAAAGGATCATGCAATCATTTGATATGACCTCTTTTTGTTTTTCTGCATTATCTTTTATTACTCTACTCTGTTGTACCATATGATGCATTGCTAAAAACACTACTAACAGTATTATACTTTGGGCTTATAAATTGAGGATATGTATAATGCCCACTCTTGTTTATGTAAAAGTAATGTTATTGACCTTGGAGGCAAATGATCTTGTTGCACGAAAATTATTGCATCCCGTGTTACTTGCTTCCAAATCATTTTCAACAGTTTTCAATGCCCTTGTTTCTAAAATTGATTTAAAAATAAAACAAGCATGAACTTAGAAACTGTAGACCTTACATATTTTATTTATGCCAAAAGAGATACTTTAAGATGTGCAGCAAATTGTATTTCCCTTATGTTGCAGAAGCTACTAACTGTACAGGTCATGCAATTAGAAATGAAACCAGTTAGCTGTGAAGAAATGTATCGTGGGCCTGACTGTCGTTACCACGTCAAACCCTGACTGCAGAGTCTACTCCCTTCGCACAGAGACTACTCCATCAAGAGATGAGAAGAGGGAGGTACGTCCAGTTTAGTCCAGGTTACGTGGCAGCAGTTTTGGCAGGCAGGGGAGGAGCAGTGTCCAGAGAATACATTGATTTCTGTTGTCCTGGATCTGGGGGTTTAATCTTCCTCTGCAGCTGAGGAACGGTGTTCTTTGTGCTTTGTGCTTAGAGTGTCTTTAAACTCACTGTTATTCAATAGACTATCCTCATGGTGCCTCCCACTATACAGTCCCCCTCCCCTTAATATACACACCGTGGTTCCTGAGACCTATGAGTTCCCTATCCTGACATTTCATTCATTCATTGAGTGAATATTGGTTAAACGCCTAATATGCACCAGACATGTTTAAGAAATTATGATAAAAGAGTGAGGCAGAGTGGTGAAAACACCAAAGTACCAGACCTTGTGCATCCCAAAGAGAGTTGTTTGGCCTTTAAAGCAGTCACTCTGGGGACATCCCTGGCAGTCCAGTGGTTATGATTCCGTACTTCCACTGCAGGGGACACGGGTTCGATCCCTGGTCAAGGGCCTAAATTAATTAATTAATTTTAAAAAAACAACAACAAAGCTGTCACTCTGGGAAGCTTTACAATTTTTTTTTGGGCATTTTTTATTTATTTATTTTTTACAGCAGGTCCTTACTAGTCATCCATTTTATACACATCAGTGTATACTTGTCAATCCCAATCCCCCAATTCAGCACACCACCATCCCCACCTCACTGTGGTTTTCCCCCCTTGGTGTCCATACGTTTGTTCTCTACATCTGTGTCTCAATTTCTGCCCTGCAAACCGGTTCCTCTGTACCATTTTTCTAGGTTCCACATATATGCATTATTATACGATATTTGTTTTTCTCTTTCTGACTTACTTCACTCTGTATGACACTCTCTAGATCCATCCACATCTCTACAAATGACCCAATTTCATTCATTTTTATGGCTGAGTAATATTCCGTTGTATATATGTACCACATCTTTATCCATTAGTCTGTCGATGGGCATTTAGGTTGCTTCCATGACCTGGCTATTGTAAATAGTGCTGCAATGAACATTGGGGTGCATGTGTCTTTATGAATTATGGTTTTCTCTGGGTATATGCCCAGTCGTGGGATTGCCGGGTCATATGGTAATTCTATTTTTAGTTTTTTAAGGAACCTCCATACTGTTCTCCATAGTTGTTGTATCAATTTACATTCCCACTAACAGTGCAAGAGGGTTCCCTTTCCTCCACACCCTCTCCATCATTTGTTGTTTGTACATTTTCTGATGATGCCCATTCTAACTGGTGTGAGGTGACACCTCGTTGTAGTTTTGATTTGCATTTCTCTAATAATTAGTGATGTTGGGCATCTTTTCATGTACTTCATGGCCGTCTGTATGTCTTCTTTGGAGAAATGTCTATTTAGGTCTTCTGCCCATTTTTTGATTGGCTTGTTTATTTTTTTAACATTGAGCTGCATGAGCTGTTTATATATTTTGGAGATTAATCTTTTGTCCATTGATTCATTTGCAAATGTTTTCTCCCATTCTGAGGATTGTCTTTTCCTCTTGTTTGTAGTTTACTTTGCTTTGCAAAAGCTTTTAAGTTTCATTAGGTCCCATTTGTTTATTTTTGTTTTTATTTCCATTACTCTAGGAGGTGGATCAAAAAAGACCTTGCTGTGATTTATGTCAAAGAGTGTTCTTCCTATGTTTTCCTCTAAGAGTTTTATAGTGTCCGGTCTTACATTTAGCTCTGTAATCCATTTTGAGTTTATTTTTGTGTATGGTGTTAGGGAGTATTCTAATTTCAGTCTTTTACATGTAGCTGTCCACTTTTCCCAGCACCACTATTGAAGAGGCTGTCTTTTCTCCATTGTATATCCTTGCCTCCTTTGTCATAGATTAATTGACCATAGGTGCGTGGGTTTATCTCTGGGCTTTCTATCCTGTTCCATTGATCTATATTTCTGTTTTTGTGCCAGTACCATACTGTCTTGATTACTGTAGCTTTGTAGTATAGTCTGAGGTCAGGGAGTCTGATTCCTCCAGCTCCATTTTCTTCCCTCAAGACTGCTTTGGCTATTCGGGGTCTTTTGTGTCTCCATACAAATTTTAAGATTTTTTGTTCTAGTTCTGTAAAAAATGCCATTGGTAATTTGATAGGGATTGCATTGAATCTGTAGATTGGTTTGGCTAGTATAGTCATTTTCACAATATTGATTCTTCCAATCCAAGAACATGGTATATCTCTCTATCTGTTGGTATCATCTTTAATTTCTTTCAGCAGTGTCTTACAGTTTTCTGCATACAGGTCTTTTGTCTCCCTAGGTAGGTTTATTCCTAGGTATTTTATTCTTTTTGTTGCAGTGGTAAATGGGAGTGTTTCCTTAATTTCTCTTTCAGATTTTTCATCATTAGTGTATAGGAATGCAAGAGATTTCTGTGCATTAATTTTGTATCCTGCAACTTTACCATATTCATTAATTAGCTCTAGCAGTTTTCTGGTGGCAGTTTTAGGGTTCTCTATGTATAGTATCATGTCATCCGCAAACAGTGACAGTTTTACTTCTTCTTTTCCAATTTGTATTCCTTTTATTTCTTTTTCTTCTCTGATTGCCGTGGCTAGGACTTCCAGAACTATGTTGAATAATAGTGGTGAGAGTGGACATCCTTGTCTCGTTCCTGATCTTAGAGGAAATGCTTTCAGTTTTTCACCATTGAGAATGATGTTGGCTGTGGGTTTGTTGTATATGGCCTTTATTATGTTGAGGTAGGTTCCCTCTATGCCCACTTTCTGGAGAGTTTTTATCATAACTGGGTGTTGAATTTTGTCAAAAGCATTTTCTGCATCTATTGAGATGATCATATGGTTTTTCTTCTTCAGTTTGTTAATATGGTTTATCAGATTGATTGATTTACGTATATTGAAGAATCCTTGCATCCCTGGGATAAATCCCACTTGATCATGGTGTATGATCCTTTTAATGTGTTGTTGGATTCTGTTTGCTAGTATTTTATTGAGGATTTTTGCATCTTTATTCATCAGTGATATTGGTCTGTAATTTTCTTTTTTTGTAGTATCTTTGTCTGGTTTTGGTATCAGGGTGATGGTGGCCTCATAGAATGAGTTTGGGAGTGTTCCTTCCTCTGCAATATTTTGGAAAAGTTTGAGAAGGATGGATGTTAGCTCTTCTCTAAATGTTTGATAGAATTCACCTGTGAAGCCGTCTGGTCCTGGACTTTTGTTTTTTTGGAAGATTTTTAATCGCAGTTTCAATTTCATTACTTGTGATTGGTCTGTTCATATTTTCTATTTCTTCCTTTCAGTTCAGTCTTGGAAGGTTATACCTTTCTAAGATTTTGTCCATCTCTTCCAGGTTGTCCATTTTATTGGCATAGAGTTGCTTGTAGAAGTCTCTTAGGATGCTTTGTATTTCTGCGGTGTCTGTTGTAACTTCTCTTTTTTCATTTCTAAATTTGTTGATTTGAGTCCTCTCCCTCTTTTTCTTGAGGAGTCTGGCTAATGGTTTATCAGTTTTGTTTATCTTCTCAAAGAGCCAGCTTTTAGTTTTATTGATCTTTGCTATTGTTTTCTTTGTTTCTATTTCATTTATTTCTGCTCTGATCTTTATGATTTCTTTCCTTCTGCTAACTTTGGGTTTTGTTTGTTCTTCTTTCTCTAGTTCCTTTAGGTGTAACGTTAGATTGTTTATTTGAGGTTTTTCCTGTTTGCTGAGGTAGGCTTGTATTGCTATAAACTTCCCTCTTAGAACTGCTTTTGCTGCATCTCATAGGTTTTGGATCATCGTGTTTTCATTGTCACTTGTCTCTAGGTATATTTTGATTTCCTCTTTGATTTCTTCAGTGATCTCTTGGTTATTTAGCAACGTATTGTTTAGCCTCCATGTGTTTGTGTTTTTTACGTTTTTTTCCCTGTAATTCATTTCTAATCTCATAGCGTTGTGGTCAGAAAAGATGCTTGACATGATTTCAAATTTCTTAAATTTACTGTGGCTTGATTTGTGACCCGAGATGTGATCTATCCTGGAGAATGTTCCATGCACACTTGAGAAGAAAGTGTATTCTGCTGTTTTTGGATGGAATGTCCTAGAAATATCAATTAAATCTATCTGGTCTATTGTGTCATTTAAAGCTTCTTTTTCCTTATTTATTTTCATTTTGGATGATCTGTCCATTGGTGTAAGTGAGGTGTTAAAGTCCCCCACTATTACTGTGTTGCTGTTGATTTCCTCTTTTATAGCTGTTAGCAGTTGCCTTATGTATTGAGGTGCTCATATGTTGGGTGTATATATATTTGTAATTGTTATATCTTCTTCTTGGATTGATCCCTTGATCATTATGTAGTGTCCTTCCTTGTCTCTTGTATCATTCTTTATTTTAAAGTCTATTTTATCTGATATGAGTATAGCTACTCCAGCTTTTTTTGATTTCCATTTGCATGCAATATCTTTTTCCATCCCCTCACTTTCAGTCTGTATGTGTCCCTAGGTCTGAAGTGGGTCTCTTGTAGACAGCATATAGATGGGTCTTGTTTTTGTATCCATTGAGCAAGTCTCTGACTTTTGGTTGGAGCATTTAATCCATTCACATTTAAGGTAATTATCGATATGTATGTTCCTATTACCTTTTTCTTAATTGTTTTGTGTTTGTTTTTGTAGGTCCTTTTCTTCTCTTGTGTTTCCCACTTAGAGAAGTTCCTTTAGCATTTGCTGTAGAGCTGGTTTGGTGGTGCTGAATTCTCTTAGCTTTTGCTTGTCTGTAAAGCTTTTGATTTCTCCATCGAATCTGAATGAGATTCTTGCCGGGTAGAGTAATCTTGGTTGTAGGTTCTTCCCTTTGATCACTTTAAGTGTATCATGCCACTCTCTTCTGGCTTGTAGAGTTTCTGCTGAGAAATCAGCTGTTAATCTTATGAGAGTTCCCTTGTATGTTATTTGTCGGTTTTCCCTTGCTGCTTTCAATAGTTTTTCATTGTCTTTAATTTTTGCCAGTTTGATTACTATGTATCTCGGCGTGTTTCTCCTTGGGTTTATCCTGTATGGGACTCTCTGCGCTTCCTGGACTTGGGTGGCTATTTCCTTTCCCATGTTAGGGAAGTTGTCGACTATAATCTCTTCAAATATTTTCTCGGGTCCTTTCTCTCTCTCTCTTCTCCTTCTGGGACCCCTATAATGTGAATGTTTTTGTGTTTAATGTTGTCCCAGAGGTCTCTTAGGCCTCTTCATTTCTTTTCATTCTTTTTTCTTTATTCTGTTCTGCGGCAGTGAATTCCACCATTCTGTCTTCCAGGTCACTTATCCATTCTTCTGCTTCAGTTATTCTGCTATTGATTCCTTCTAGTGTATTTTTCATTTCAGTTATTGTATTGTTCATCTCTGTTTGTTTGTTCTTTAATTCTTCTAGGTCTTTGTTAGACATTTCTTGCATCGTCTCGATCTTTGCCTCCATTCTTTTTCCGAGGTCCTGGATCATCTTCACTATCATTATTCTGAATTCTTTTTCTGGAAGGTTGCCTATCTCCACTTCATTTAGTTGTTTTTCTGGGGTTTTATCTTGTTCCTTCATCTGGTACATAGCCCTCTGCCTTTTCATCTTGTCTGTCTTTCTGTGAATGTGGTTTTTGTTCCACAGGCTGCAGGATTGTAGTTCTTCTTGCTTCTGCTGTCTGCCCTCTCGCTTTACAGTTTTATTAGTGATTTTCCCATCTCTCTTTTGGAACTTTATTCCTGAGCCAGTACATGTATGTTTGTATATATACTGTGTATATTTAATAACTTCACATATATATATATATACACACACACATACACATAAAATTTCTCTTATGTATATAACCATGTGATTTCTGTTATAAACATAATATATAACTTCTGTTATTCATATGTATATGTTTAATTTTATATAATTAACTTCTTTACTAGTACTGTTGTTGAGATAACTGAAACTCTGGAACAAAACAAATGCGTTTGAATACATGATCTTTCAGGAAGTTATTTAACCTTTCCAAGGCTCAGTCTTTTTACCTGTAAGGCTGGATAAACAATGGAAAAATCATACAGTTTTGAAGATTTATTTATCATTATTAAATTAATCCAAAATGGTGTCAGTGACATTGACAAAAATCTCTCTGGACATTTAAAAAGATTGAGTCAATCATATCGTTTTTTAATCAGAAATACCTTCTGTATTGCATAGACCTTTTATGCATTTACATAGAAGTATGCAGTGATGAGCAGAATTCTATCAAAGTGTTCAGCATTTTTGCTTTTTACTTCTGCCTTTAGGTTTTTCTATTTCAAAATACCATGCAGTTCTAAAGAGAATCACCAAAGGGCCAAAGTCCAGGAGTTCTTTAATAAGCAAGTACAGAGTCTTTGCCTAATTGACGTGTGCCTCTCTTGTAAGGTTGAATGACTAGTATGCATATTCTATTTCTGGAGCACGTTTTGAAGATCACCAGAATGCAGAGGCCCCTCTGCCCCAAGTTGTGCATTCATGGGACACACTATCCCTGGGCTCTGGAGTAAGAACATTAGCTGCCTTAGCTCCAAGTTTCAGTGCCAAGGCCAAGCAATATCCAGAAGCCCACCAGGTACCACTCTGGTCTAGAGCATGACAGTAGAGAAGGGATGGCAAGGAAAAAATAATGAGAAAATAGCCCGAGATTTTAAATAAATGTTTTATTGAAAAACATAAGTCTAGTCAAACTTTAGACAAATGATTTTTAAATCCTCCATAATTGTCATCTTAACAGAGCTTTTGTTTTAATTGAGATATAGTTGATTTACAATATTGTGTTAGTTTCATGTGTACAGCGAAGTGATTCAGTTATACATACACATATCTATTCTTATTCAGATTCTTTTCCCTTATAGGTTATTACAAAATATTGAGTATAGTTGCCTGTGCTATACAGTAGGTCCTAGTTGGTTATCTATTTTACATGAAGTAGTGTTTATATGTTAATCACAACCTCCTAATTTATCCCTCCCGCCCCATTTTGGTAACAGTAAGTTTGTTTTCTGTGTCTGTGGGTGTATTTCTGTTTTGTCTATAAGTTCATTAGTATCATTTTTTTTATATTCCACATATAAGTGATATCATATGGTATTTGTCTTTCTCTTTCTGACTTCACTTAGTATGATAATCTCTAGGTTCATCTATGTTGCTGCAAATGGCATTATTTCATTCTTTTTTATGGCTGAGTAGTATTCCACTGTATATGTATACCACATCTTTATCCATTACCTCTGCCAGTGGAAATTTAGGTCACTTCCAGGTCTTGGCTATTGTAAACAGGGCTGCAATGAACATTCATCAATAGTTATTAGAACTATTTTCATTTGCATATTATCTTTCTCTTGTGTGCATTTTAGAGTTGCAATAATAGTGCACATACCACTTCGTGCTGCACTATTTTCACTTAAAATACAGCATATAAATATTTTCCTTATTTTTCAGTCTTAATTATCATTTCAAACTCTAGCATGTTTTCATGTGTTACACCATAAGTTGTTAAACTGTTAATACAGAGGTCCTCTAATTTTAGCACGTAGAATCAAGCAGGAAGTGAAGTGATTTTATTTTTGCCTCCTCTTCCTGTCTCAAAGTAACTCTTGGTAAATAACAAGAACAAATAAAACAACAAAGACAACAGGACAAACAGTAGTCCTGGACAATCAAGCAAACTGAATAATCAAAACATTGAAGGGTAGAAACACATTTACCTTTAAATGTAGGCTTTGGTTGAAAACCCAGTAAGTTTTTCAAGCTAGGGAAGAATAGTAGGAAGGCACTTTCTGTACTATAGCAACATTAGTCGATTTCAAGAAAAATCTTATTGTACCAATAACCCCTGCCTCGAAAAAAAAAAAAAAAAAAGAATTAAGATTAGGTGCAAAATAAATTATTACTAAACCAAAATTACTTAAATCCAGAAGTAACCTTATTATTCTAACAATGTTTTAATACATCAGTATATCCATTACATTAAGAAATAGATTAATGAGGGGTGTGTGGTGTGGGGAAAGAATACAATTGGACGTCCAAATACCATGCGTCTAAATATTTAAAAGTTATAAGCTATATGCTATCTTCCTACCTTGACAAACACCTTCATAAAAGTCTTGACATCCACATTTGAACTTGAAGAATTCTTGAAGTTCTGTGCCAGGATGCGGTGGCATAGGGAGAACAGCCCCAGACCCCAGCCCTTGGCCCACCCTTGGCTTAGCCGTGAACCTTAAGGGCTCAAGCATACTTAGGTGAACCCCCCAACCTACATGTCTAAGTTCTGTCCGCAGTGCTGCATCAGCCACTTACCACACATCCAGCTGTTTGTTTTTGTTGTTGTCTTCCAGTTTTATTAAGATATATTTGGCATATAACCCTCTGTAAGTTTAAGGTGTACAATGAGATGATCTGATATATTGCAAAATGATTACAAGATTAGTTAACACATCCATCACCTCCCATTGGTACTTTTTTTTTCCATTGAGGTATAATTGACATCTAACATTATGTTAGTTTCAGGTGTACAACATAACGACTTGATGTTTGTACATATTGTGAAATGATCATTATAATAAGTCTCGTTAACATCCATCACCACACGTAGTTACAGATTTTTTTTCTTGTGATGAGAACTTTTAAGATCTACCCTCTTCAGGCCTCCAGTTTTGCATACTGGCAGAGCAGTTTTCTTTTAGGAGCCTGAGAAGGAGGCCTTTGCAGGTTCTGTGGGGATCCTGGGATCTTGGGTACCCAGAGGAGGTCAGGAAGGAGGACATGGTGGCATGGGCTCCTGCAGGGGCCAGAGCAGGGCTTCCTAAAGCACAAGGCCCAGGGCAGGATGGTACCGGACTTGCTCACGTCCTGTGGCTATCTGACATTTAAAAATATTGAAAGGCCTTACAGTAAAATCTAAATTGAGGCTTAAAAGAAAGTATTAACGGAAGTACAACGTCAGTGTTTACTAACCTAACACCTTTATTCTTCTAAAAAAAAAACCCATGAAACACCAAATGAGAAAGGCTTTGAGTCAACCATTCATTGAGACCCCCGAGTATTGTATCTGAAGCCATTTCCTTTCTTCCCTCCACAGTGAATTCGTCACTTGTCATCTGTTCCCTCTTAGGCCAGAAATGAAGGGCACGTATCAGGAGTGCTCCTCAACATCACTGTTTCCAGAGTGACAGTTCCCAGTCCCCGATGACCCCACCTGCAATGGCTGATCGCACACGGACCTTGGCTAGTCTCTTATCCATTCGGCAGAACCTGTGTACATTCTTGTAGACAGAAACCGGAGGAACAGATGGAGGAGTTGGCCACGAAACATGCTTATTATCACTGAAAATGTTCCTCCTCCTCCCGACTTGGTGCCCCAAGAATGGGGGCGGATTGAGCCGAGCAGAGGACCCTAGTGACTCACAAGCTTCCAGGGAAGAAATCCACATATAGCAACCACTGAGGTCACATTTTCCTCGCATTGCTCGTGCACTGCATTCGTGACGTAGGTGCAGGGATGCTGTGTTGCTAAGCACCGCGCAAGGAATGGGTTGCAAATTTCTGGGTTCTGTTTGACACATGCCCAAGCGGCACCAGACAGGCACCCAGAGTTCTGTGGTTACGTGGCAGACGGTGAGGAGAGCCATGACAGCGCTCAGTGTGTTTGCAGCCGTGGAAACTTACCACTGCTCACTGGTCAGGTGATCGATGAAATGGCACATCCTATTATTTATATATTATCTATAAAGGTACGTCTTGTTATTATTCATGGTGGGTAATCATCATCCACTCTGAAGCACAGGAGGTGTGGCCCAGCTGAGACTGTGGCTGGTGTCTCAGAGCAGAAAGGAGCAGGTCTGGGTGGGCACCGTGGATGGCCAACTCAGGCTTGGCTGTGGGAGCAAAGTGTGATTCCGGGGTGTGGAAATCGGAGCTGCTGAGATTAGCCTCAGACAAGTCACACAGATGTCTCATCTGTTTTCCACAGTTCCTTCTTTACCTGGCACCGTGTGCGCATCTTATGACAGCTACCGTTTAGTTCATTTGCCCCTTTCCTATCCCAAAAATAGATGTGATGTGTGTGGTCAGGTGCAAAGTCAGAGTTCTAAAATGCACTTCACTGACTGTACCAAGGATGAATTTAGAAGCTTAAAGCTAGAAACATTGATTATCTCCCAACTGCTGCGGGTTGAGAAGCCAGGGGCAGATGAACGAACTGGGCCGCTCTCTCACAAGGCTGCAGTCACGGCTCAGCCTGGGCTGGGATCATCTCAAGGCTCTCCTGGGGGGTGATCTGCTCCCACGCTCACTCAGATGGCTGAGGCAGGATTCTGGTCTTCCTGAGGTGTTGGACTGACGGCCTCCCTCAGATCCCTGGACGTGGACCTCTCGTAGGGCAGCCCCCAACATGGCAGCTGGCTTTCCTCTGAGCAAACAAGGGAAAGAAAAAGATGGCAAGAAAGAAGCAGCCAGGGTCTTTTTGTAACCTAACAGCAAAAGTGACATCCTGCTACTTTTGCCATATTATTCGTTAGAAGTGAGTCACTAGGTCCCATCTACCCTGAAGGAGAGGGGATTATACTAGGACATACACACCAGAAGGAGGGGTCACTGGGAGCCATCTTAGAAGCTGCCCATCATGACAACTATGCTTTTTGACCATAATCGATGATAATACTCTTTCAAATAGAAGGGCTTTAAAAGTTCACCACCTCCCCGTCAGAAACCTAATGCATGCTGCCCAACCAAAGAAAATTAAGACAATGATGACATTGGTATAAGCCACTCTTAGCGAACAACCTTGTTATACTACTATAGAACACTTTTTTAGAGTTCCACTCTTTTTTAACCTAGAGTTCAGCCTATAGGAGTCTAAGAAATGCGCTTGGTTACCACCAGAATCATCAAATGACACAGTTAAATTTTTTTTTGTTCTTACCTAGCCCAACTCCTTCATTTCAGGTGTGGAAACAGACTGAGGGGGAAATAACCTGCTGGGTGACTCGCAGCTCAGGACTGGTGTTGGGTCCACGCTCGGTTTTGATGAACTTACTGTTGGGTTTCGGGCAGGGCCAATTGCATTGCCACCTCTGGGAGACCCGAGGCATGGATGGGGATTAAGAAAACTAGGATGGAAAATAAGGTGAGGGAAGAAAAAAAGTGGAAGAGGAATAAAGGGGAGGGAGAATTCTGAGAAAGAGAAACAGGACAGCCAAAGAGGGGGGAAGGAGAAAGGCTCAAAGCTTATTCACAGGCAGGTACCACTGGGGGGCTCCATGACATGCCCATGTAGCTGCTCTAACGTACAAACGTTCTGATGCGTCCATCGAAACAAAACTTTAGCGTAACTTTCATTGAAAGGAAGCAGAGTGCAGTCGTTTAGACTGTGGACTCTGGAGCTAGAATGCCCACACTCGAATCCCAGCTCTGCCACTAGCTGTGTGACCTCTGCAATTTACTTTTAACCTCTCTTTCTAAAACGGGGATGATTGATAGTACACACTGCATGGGATGGCCGTGGAGTTGGTTAAGTTAATAAATGCAAAGTGTTTACAGTAGTGCAGGGCACAAGGAGACTTCTGGTATCAGCAAGTGATGGCGAAGACAGTCTACGTTATTCTCAGCCCTCACCAGGGTTTGAGGATGGAGTGAAGCTTGGGGTACAGGACAGGGTGAGACTTAGGAATGGAATAAAGGGTGGCAGTTAAGGTAAGGGGTGTGTTGTGCGTTATCTCTGTGAGTATCAGCCAAATCAGAATGCCTCATGCATCACCAAGCAAATCAAATGGATAGTCCTGTTGCCCACGCAGGCATCCTTCTCATCCTTTTCCACATCATTCCTCTTTCCCCTCTTGCTCCCTTCATTTCAGCTCCTCGTGTAACAGCTGTTAGGTTCTCCCTGCAGAGCTGCAATGCAGTTGAATAAACTGGAAGTTAAAACTATATAATCATTTTATATTGTTACAAGTATTTTGCAGTATCAAAATTACTTAATTTTAATCTGTGGTGCTGTCACTGTGGTTCCCGTTTCCTCCAGAACTTTTTTCCTCTTCTGTCTTTGTTCTTTTTATTCAAGTACGTATTCAGTTGACAGACATCTGATCACACAATTGCTTTTCAAACTAGAATTTGCTGAGTACCTATTACGTCCTAGACACTGTGCAATGCTTTAAACTGACCCTAACAATAACCCTGAGTATTAAGTACTGCTATTACACTTGTAGAGATAAGGAAAACTGTCCCTGGGGAAGTTGTCCCTTGCCCGAGATTCCTTCATGTCTGCATTCCTTGAGCACTGCCCCCCACACCCACCCCCATCCCCCCGATTACCGGCCAGAAGGACATGCAGGACAGCCCAGGACTCTTAGCTGTTACTGAGGTAAGGAGGGCTTGGAAGGGTCTGAAGCCCTTTATACAGGTGGGAATGATGAGGCAGTGAGAACTCAGTTGTTATGATTATCCGTGGCTCCATTTCTTTTGGTGGGAAATGAGGTCACCCAAAACTAAGATGATCCTCATTAAGAAGTGAAATTTTGTGGAGTCAGGCATGGAAACAGATCATTCAAATGTGGCAAGTACTCTTACAGTAAAACACAGGGACTCGGCAAAGACTTCACAGAGGAGATATCAGCTGAGCGAGGCCCCGAGGGACGAACAAGAGTTTGCCAGATGAAAAGAAGATGGAGGAACATTCTAGATGGGAGAAATCTCACATGCAGAGACTTACAGAGTTACGAAAATTCTTTTCACTGGAGGACGGAGAGGTAAGTTAGGGGCAGATTGTGAGGGAACGTGCCAGAAGATCTGGAGTTCATTTTATAGGCAACAGAGAACCAGACCAGACTTTTAAGTAAAGGTATCATGATCACATTCTTTTTTTTTTTTTTTAATAAAAATAATTTAGAGGGGGATTTGGAAAATTAACTGAGAGGTGAGAGGTACCCAGGAGGTGGGGTAAGGACCAGGATCAGAAGAGTAATGGGACTGAGGAAACAACTTGTGCGAAGACCCAGCAGCCAGAGATCACAGTACTGTTTCAGGAACTGCTGGGAGGAGAGGAGGATGGCGTCTGCAAGAGCCAGAAAAGAAGGCTGCTGACTGGCACGCATGCAGATGGGGGTTGAAGTGGCAAGTTCACACTGAAGTCAGAGCAGAGGAGTCGTCAGCGCCTTGAAGGATGACCCTGTGCCTTTTTTATTCCTGAACCCCGCCGTAACACAGGGCCTGGAGCCTGGGGATGAGGAGAGGGGATGCGGGGCTCCACAGAAGTCTACCTGAATTAAACTAGAGAAAGGAAGGAAACAAGGCTCCAGCAGAGGGGAGGGAGAGTTAGAGCCTGCAGTAAATGGTCAAATGATCATGTCAGGTGATGCCTGATGATTGGGAAGAAGCCCTGGAAGGTCAGGCTGCAGACCAGAGTAGATGACTGAGGATCTCGAGTATCAGGCTAACGATCTTGGACATCAGCTAGGATACAGCGCAGACCTCACTCCGGAGCCTGAACCTTGCGGCCCCAGTGTGTTTGCTAAAATACTACACATTTAGAAAATCTTAACTCTCTTTTTACATTGCAGATAATTCTCCATAATGCTCCCAAATCTGAAAATAAGCAAACCTGAACTAATCCTGTTCTCTGGAACCAGAGATCCAACTCCCACCGCGAATAGACCGCTGAAGCTTCCCTTTCTGGGGGCTGCCTGGAAAGAAGAGTTGCCAGCAAATTAAAAGCAAAACAAAAAGACGTCAATTTCAACCATCCCAACTGGTGAGTCTCGAAGAAATTAAATGCTTTAAAAGAAGGTGTAGCGGGGGGAGACCACAGACCTCACACAGAAACCAGCACCACGAGAGTGACATTTCAAAACCACCCATTTTCTGGAACATCTCTTGTAGCCAAATTCCAGACCCCAGCCGCCCTCGTTCCCTGCGCGCTCCCGCCCTCCGTCCCTCACGCGCCGGCTGGATGACGTGGGTTGGTGGTGGCGCGGCCGCTCAGGTGAGGGGCCACCCAGTCACCGGAGGCGCGGGCGCTCGGAGCCCATTCGCCGCCGCCGGCGCAGCAGCAGGGGCGGCGCGGAGGGGAAGGGGCGGGGCGGGGCGGGGCGGGCGGAGGGAGAGCGGCGCGCGGGGAGGGCGCAGCGGCAGGGGCGCGCGCGGGCGCGGGGCCAGCCCTGCTTCGCTCGGGTCGCCGGCTGACGCGGGCCGCAGTCGGAGCGTGAGCCGCGCGGGCGCAGGGGACGGCGCGGGGCTGCTGGTGGCCACAGCTTCGTCGGGGACGGACTGCACCGGTGCTCGGGGTCGCGGGCAGCCGCGCGTGGGCCGAGCGGTGGGCGCGGCGTAAGAACGTGAGTAGCTCCGCGCGCGCGGCTGGCGGTGACACTGGGTCCAGCTCGGGGGCGACGGCTGGAGCGGAGGAGGGCGCGGGAGGCGGCTGTGTTGTCGCCGGGACACCGGAACACCCTGGCTTCGCAGCGCCCCTCCACATCTCCCTGCCGCAGGGCCAACCCGGCAGCCAACTCCCTTCTTCCCCTCCGGCTCCAGGCGGGAGGAGGGGACCGTAGCCCGGTGCGGGCCAGGCTGAGATACAGCGGCGCCGGCGGGCCCCCTTCACCTCCCCAGCCCTTGGCCAACTTGTGCATCCGTGCCCCCCGCTTTCCGGGAAGCCCTGCCTGGAGGTGGCTTTGGGGCCAACTGGGCCTGGAGAGGCTGCTGGGCCCCGGCACTGCGGCTTCCCGGGCAGGGAGGCGGAGGGCGCGGGCTGTCAAGCCGCAGGGCTGGCGGGGCGAGAAGCGCAGGTGCCTGGCCGGCGCGCTCCGGCGTGTGCACGTTCCGGTCCCCGAGGACATATCTGGGCGTGGGCTTTGTTCGGATGCGCTCACACCTGCGCGGATCGCCGGAGTTCAGGGGCGGTCCGACCTCCACTCTCTCCGGCCTGGAGAGAACTCGGGGAACGAGGGATGAGGGACGGGAGAGACCCCGAAAGCAGTAGGTGGGGGGCTTTCCGGGGTCTTTGTCGGCCCTACAGGTGCGGGTCCCCGGGGTCCCGGCGCCCCGCCCGGCCTCGCGGGGCTGGGACTTGTTGGGACTGGCACGCGTCGGCTTGGGGCTGACTCAGAAGAGCCCCTTCCCTGCCCAGGCTCCCAACGGTGGGATCTGGCAACAGCTTCGCCCGGGGATGTTGTGTTGAGCCGCCCGTCACTGCCGGCTCTGGCGCATCCATCTCCCGGCGAGCGCCATCTGCGCCGCGCGCTGCCTTCGGCCCCGTGCACGCTGTGCGGGTGGGCGCCGCAGCGCGCGGGTCCCCGGCGGTTCGCCAGCCCAGCCGTTGCCCGCCCGCATCTGCCCGTGCGCAGAGGGGGAACCGGGGTGCCGTGGTCCTGGGAGCCAGGGAGCGCTCTTTCTCCCAGAGCCGTGTACTCTGGGCAGCAAGCACCGCCGGAGGGTTCCGTGGGTCCGGAGGGGCTGGTGAGCAGGCCACTGCCCTCCTCTCCGGGTCGCCTCCCTCCCGCCCGGCTCCCGGCCCGCGGCAGCATCTTCTGTTTCCCGCACGCTCGGGGGCCGTCCCTGCGCAGCTGCCGGCGAGGAGGGGGGCCGCCGAGCGGTGGCGTGTCTTTTCCACCCCGCCTCTCTCCTGTCGTTTTCGCACCAGCAGTTCCAGCCAGAGGCTACATCCGGCGCGGAGCACTCTGTCCTAGGAGCGAAGCGTTCTCTTCCTCCCCGTCCCGCGTGGTTAAGGCGCAGAGGTGCGAGTATCAGGGGCAGGGCCCTTCCCTGCCCGAGGCTTTAGCAAGCAGAGACGGAGGAGAGTGTAATGGGCAGGAGGCAACCCTCCTGCACCAGGAGTTCCCCTGGGGCTATCCGGGAAGGAACACGGTAGCCACTGAATACAAACATACATAAGGAGGCTAGGCTGCTTTGGTTGCCACTGCTTTATGCTAACCATGCCTTGTTATTAAAATATTGTAATAATAGCTCACAAGTAAATGAGACCTTCCAGAAGTACTGAAGTGGATTTAGGCAATTGGATACTTTCTACTTTAATGGTAATGACAGTCAACATTTTCTGAGCGCCTCAGAGGTGCTGGGCCGCTGTGCATGTTACATGTATCTATCATATCAGTTTCTACAGCAACCCCATGTTAAAAATTAGGAGACGGAGACTTAGGTCGAGGAACTTTCCCAAGGCCATATAGCTAGGAAGTGAGGAAGCAAGGATTAGCTTTTTACCCATCCAAGACTGTGAAAATGTGGCCTTTTGGAGGCTTATCATTAGTTTAGAGGAAGCCTAAAACCACCCAGTGTTCAGAAATCAGGGACATACTGTAAGCCCATTTAATTGTGGCCCCTGCAGACCTCACAGTAGCAGGCAGTATTGTAATTCAGCGAATTGTATTGTGGAATAGCCTTTTGATTGCCCTGTATTGCCCTTCAGTTCCTTTACATGTTCCTTTATCCCTGCTAGCTTTTAAGTACTTGGCTGTTAACCCACAATCCAACCAGTTACAGCCACTGGGCTCTTCTTAGTGACTAGAGCCACCTGCGATTCCAGAGAGGCTGAGAGGTTCCTGGCACATCACAATTTTTGAGAGAACTTCTTCTTTTTTATTTTTTAAGAAAAGGCAAATATTTCCATTTGGCAAACATTTCTATTGCAGGTTCTCCCAGCCCTGAATCTCCTTTGTAGATTCTTTTGATGGCAGCAGCTTTACTTCTCAAATTGGATGTTGAATTTGAATAAGACCCTAGTATAAAATCTTAGGAAAGCATTAGTTATCCTAAGTATATGACTGAGGCGCGTTTATAAAGATGTTAACTAAAAGAAACAAGAATATGAACGACAGTGAAATCAGCTCTTCCTGGAATAGCTTTTGGAATGATTGTAATTGACTGACCGGTTGGAAAAATGAATTCATTTTGCTTTCTTAATCCTGCTGACTCATGGTCTTCTTTCAATTTGTTTTCTACTTCATTACAGGAAAGGTGCTAAACATTTCGCATAATCCAGGAATTTTACAGCTGTAAGAAAACATTGTTCCTAAATCTTTGGGTTTCAAAATGAATACAGTGGGGCTCAGAGAGGTCACCCAGCCGTCTAATGCAGGGTAGTGATGAGGTGCTTGGACTGTAGGCCAGTCTCCTTAATACACACCATTTTTGTTATTGGAGTAGCCACAGTAAATGAAAAGCAAGTCATCTTTGGAAATGGTACTTCCGGTGAGGCGGATGTGACAACGCATTGGCTGTGAGTGCTTCAGAAGGGGGAGCGCGTGCTGAGAATGTGTACACTTGGGCTGTAGAAAATTTCCTTAAGAAGCATTTCAAATAATTCTTTCATGTAGGATAGTTTTCCTTGCCTAATTGATTGAATATAATTAGAATCTGCAGATATTATGTAGTGTATGTACAAAGGACCTATTTAATGGAACCCCTCAGGAAGCTTTTCTGGTAAAGAGATACTTTTATTCATTTATTCATTTATTCATAAATATTTACTGAGTGCATGGCCTGCTGTTCTAAGCACTGGGGATGCAGTGGTGAGCAAAGCAGAGTTCCTGCCCTCGGGGAGATCAATTCCAATTTTATCATTTATGGCTACAGACTGACACACACAGATTCTTGTTCCACATGTAAATGTACAGCTTGATGAACTTGCACAGACTGAATACACCATGTAACTGTGCTCAAATCCAGAACGAGAACATTATGAACGTTCGAGAAAGCCCTCTTGTGGCTCCGACCCGTCATTACTCTCCCCTAAGGGTAACCACTGAGACGCCAGTCTTTTCCCTGATATTCTCACTTTGAAATCAGAAGGTCTTTGTCTTAGTTAGCTCAGGCTGCCATAACAAAATAACATAGACTGGGTAGCTCAAAGAAGGGACATTTATGTTCTTACAGTTCTGGAGTCTGGAAGTCTGAGATCAGGGTATCAGCCTGGGTTCTGGTGCGAGCTCTCTTCCTGGCTGGCTGATGGCCGTCTTCTCCCTGTGTGCTCATATACCCTTTCCTCAGCCTGTATCTATGGGGAGTTCCCTCTCTTCCTCTTCTTAGAAGGCCGCTGATGCTGTTGGATTAGGACCCTGCCCTTATGACCTCATTTAACCTTAATTACCTCCTAAAAGCCCTATCTCCAAATACAGTCACATCGAGCGTTAGGGCTTCAGCATATGAATTTGGGGGGAAACAGTTCAGTCCATAGCAGTACAGATTTGCTGCCTCTGCCAGCAGCCTTTGGAGTCTCATCCCCATTTGCAAAGAACGTTTCCCATCTGAGAAGCGTGGTAACCCATAACAAATGTAACTAGAATACAGAGCTCCTGAAGTATTCTTCTGTAGGAAGTTTTGTCTGTTTGCATCCAAAGACTGCTTTAGGTCAGCCTTCAAATGCTGAGATGGTTGCTGAAAAGGAAGTGATTTGCAAATGATTGGAAATTACTAAATACAGTTAGGTGTATTTTCCCTTTTATGGTTCGTGCTTCTCCCGAAGGAACCCAGAATTTTTCTGCCAGGTAAGGACCGAGGAGCAGGTAGGACACGCCTAGGCTCCAGGGATGCTAGGGGCAAGAATCCAGTGGCTTATTTTATTTAACCCTTTGTCCACCCAGGCAAATGAAAAGCCCCTTTAGTTTGAAAGAGTCTTTATTGGCATCAGAGGCTGAAGTTTCTAAGAACAAGAAAATGTGCCAGAAGGAACTGATGAATGTTTATTTTCCCTCTTAAAATGTGAAGGAGAGGGCTGCATGAGGAAAACATGGGAATGGCTCTGCTTCCAGGTTTATAGCAGCTCTGACATCTTCAGTATCAGGTTGTCTCTAAATGGGGAAGCAAATGCAATATATCTGTAGAAATTGTGATTTTTTTTTTTTTTGCTGTTACTGTTTTTACTGTGACGAAATATAACATAAACTTTACTGTTGTAATCATGTTTAGCTGTAGAGTTTAGTGGCATCAAGTACTTCACATTGTTATGCAGCCATCACCCCTGTCCATCTCCAGAACTTTTCTCAGCTTCCCAAACTGAAACTCTGTGCCCATTAAAACAGTAACTCCCTGTTCCCCATGTCCCTCAACCCCTGCCGAGTACCTTTCTATTTTCTGTCTCTATGAATTTGACTACCCTGAGTACCTCATACGAATGGAATCATGCAGTATCTGTCCTTGTGACTGGCTTAAGTCACTTAGCGTGAGGTCTTCAAGGCTCATCCTTGTGTCAGAATTTTTTTCCTTTTTAAAGCTGCAGAATGTTCCATTGTATGGACACACCATGTTTTTATAATTCATTCATCTGTCAAGTTGGGCACCTGCCACTTTTTGCTGCTATGAATGTGGGTGTACAAATATCTGTTTTGAATCACTGCTTTCAACTCTTTTAGGTATATACCCAGAAGTAGGATTGCTGGATCGTATAGTAATTCCATTTTAATTTTTTGAAGAACCACCATCCTGTTTTCCATGGCAGCTGCACTGTTTTACATTCGCGGTAGCAGTGCACAAGGGTTCAGTATCTTCTCCACATCTTCGCCAGCACTTGTTTTCTCTTTTCTCGATAATAGCCATCCTCGTGGGTGTAAAGAACTATAGCTGTTACTTTTTTTAAAATAAATTTATTTATTTTATTTTTGGCTGCGTTGGGTCTTCGTTGCTGCGCGTGGGCGTTTCTCTGGTTGCCGCGAGCAGGGGCTACTCTTCATTGTGGTGCACGGGCTTCTCATTGCGGTGGCTTCTCTTGTTGGGAGCACGGGCTCTAGGCGCGCGGGCTTCAGTAGTTGTGGCTCGCGGCCTCTAGAGCGCAGGCTCAGTAGTTGTGGCGCACGGACTTAGTTGCTCCGCGGCATGCGGGATCTTCCTGGACCAGGGCTCGAACCCGTGTCCCCTGCATCGGCAGGCGGATTCTTAATCACTGTGCCACCAGGGAAGCTGTTACGTTTTAAAGGTATAAATTAATATACTGTGTATATTATGAATAAGCCATTCACAATATTTTCTAACTTACTGGTTTAATTTTTATTAATAAGGAAATGTGTGGTTTCTAACAAGTGTTAATTGACCCCATACTTTGTGCAAAGTCTGGGAGAAGCCAGCCTTGGTGACACACATTCATGTGATTTTTAAAAAAATGTGGAATTAGAGTATATATGTCTGTAGTTCTCTTGTGCTACGTGATTTTGCTCGGAGATTAGATTACATATTAGTATGCTTTTATTTTACTGGAAAATTTGACATTGTTATTTTAACCCAGACCAAGAGCACATTTGCCTCATATCTGGAAACAGATAGGAATATGGTACATTGACTGTTTAGGGATGTGCCCGAGTTGTCATTTACAGGTCTGCATCAGACATTGCTCCCCACCACGGAATCTTCAAAGATGACAGCATAAACTCTCACCACCCAATTATAATTGCTTAGCTGAGCTAATAAAAAAGATATGGTGTCAACTTCATTGACCTATTTTACTGGCTTACAAGTTTGGAATTTCAAACGAGAAAAAGGTCATTTTTAAAAGTCTGATACAGGGTTTCCCTCAAGTGACTGAAAAACTAGTGAATATAAGAAATGCCAGTGATAAAGGGAACAAATCTACAAATACTCATCTGCTGCACACACTGTCCAAGTGGCTTATTCAGTTTAAAAACAGGAACGACAAATAAACCTTATCTTGTCTTAGGTGTTCCCTGATTTTGTTCCATATTGTCCCATGCTAAGGCACTGTTTAATTCACATGAGAATGAAAATGACAGTTACTGTCAGAGGAAAATGATACTTTCAAAAATTCTTTTTTTTTTAATTTTTTGGCCGTGCCGCGCGGCATGCAGGATCCTAGTTCCCTCACTAGGGATCAAACCCGAGCCCCCCTGCAGTGGAAGCGAAGAGCCTCAACCACCGGACCGCCAGAAAAGTCCAAAAAATTCTTCTTATTAAATGATGATAGGAAGAGCTGGAGAGAATATTTTGAATATACATCCATATTCATATGTATATTTCAGTTTTTCTGATGTGCGTGGTGTATTGGTTCAAAACCCTCCGTAACCAGGAAAATATATTCCCAAGGCCGTCTGAGGGAATCCTGTAGGAGGTCTTCTACTGTGTAATATGCAGTGAATTTGATTTGTCTTTCTCAAGTGGGCTGAGAGCATTCAAAAAATTCAGTAGATGCATTCAGCATGGAGTGATCTTTTCTCCAAATTTCAACTTTAAAGCTAATTTCATGCCACTTTCCAATGCCCTTGGCATTTTGAATGGTGTGATTTGCAGCAGTACGTTTTGGACGAGCATTATAAACTCCTGTTAAACACCCTTAACAGATTCTCTCTCAAGGGAAAGGGAAGGGAAATGTACTAATCTTCCATTCATTATGCCTTAAGGTAAAAATGGACTGTGTTTCGTCCAAGAGTTTCGTCCTGGAGTTTTGTGGTCTTTGAGGAAGGATGGCTGGAGCTGGTGCACTGCTGCCTTCCAAAGCCTTGTGCGGCTTTTCAGTCCCTCACCTCAATAGGGAGCTGAAAGGACAAAAGTGAACAAAGGAGGTCTGTTTTGCCTGCCCCACTTGCTGGGCTGTTGTCTTGGCCCTTTTCAGCGAAGGCGGGGCGGGGGGAGCTGGGTCAAAGTTGAAGAACACTGAAAAGGAATTCAAGCTTCATGTCGAAGTTTGAATTATAGCTTCAGTTTGAGTGCCGAGTAGATTAGTTTGAATTGAAATTTTTGAAGCCGGGGAAGCTTAAGTGACAGATGGTGTTGGAAGTGCGTCCAGAGAGCTGGATGGCGTACCCGGGAGGTTGAGTGCCGAAGCGAGGCCCTCGGTAAACATCTAGTTAACTGACAAAAGTTTTCAAACTGTAGGAAGTGCAGTTCGATGCTGTGCGCCCCATTAAGACGCTGGACTGTGTGAATTAGGGGAGGCCCCTGCGTCTGGCATACACTCAGACGTGCTGGTCCCCCCCTAATTGCATTGCAAATACTCTTCTGACTGTTCTGCTGCTTCCCACTCTAGTCTCTAGTGAAATAAACACAGAAATGCCCAATCAACGTCCCTTGTAAAGTGTCATTGCAGTGTCTTGATATTGGTTGTTTTGGTATATGACAAGATCAATCTGTCCTAAATATGGACTAATCAGTGCTTTTTCCTATATGAGTGTATTTATGCAGAGTGATTTCAGCTTTCTGCTTCTCGTGGTAGACCATCACTGTTATATTTCCTACTGAAGTTTTTAACACGGCACATGGTTTCCCCATTCAATTTGGTTGGGAGCATCTGATTTAAAATATTTCCGAAGGAGTAGTTGGCTGTGTGTATAGCTAGAATAATAAGATAGCTACTGGGAAGTCAGGGTTATTGAAATGCAATAATTTGGGGTAATTTGGGAGTTTTAAAAAATTTTGATTTTATATTGGATTATAGTTGATTCACATTGTGTGAGTTTCAGGTGTACAGCAGAGTGATTCAGTTATACATATACATGTATCTATTCTTTTTCAAATTCTTTTCCCATATAGGTTATTACAGGGTATTGAGCAGAGTTCCCTGTGCTATACGGTAGGTCCTTGTTGGTTATCTATTTTAAATATAGCAGTGTGTACATGTCAATCCCAAACTCTCATTTGGGGTAATTTGAAACACTTCCTGGTGCTTCATAAAACTACAATTAGAAAAATCTTGCTTTGATATCTTTGACCATTAAAATGACTTGATGACATAGTCTTTTGTTCTGATGGTTAGTGGCATGGTAGTGAAAAGCCTTATTTATATACATTTAATACAGTCAAATGAATAGTTCTACTGTAAGGGCAGTAACACTGACAGGGCGATAATATGAACAAAACAATAAAGTAAAAATTTAGAGATAACTAATACTGTAATAAAAACAGAAGTGATTTTACTTCGGATTTGATTATATAACTTACATCGCATGTTGTATTTTACATAAATCATGATAGATACTCTCTGTGTCTCATGGATTTTCAGGTAACTTGCATTTTCATACTTGGAATAGGGTTTAAAAACTCCATGGCTCTGTATATGTTTCTAATTACAGTTACTGTGGTGCAAAATCATAGTGGAAGGTAAAATACATCAAGGGTTTATTGCTGTCCTAGGGCTCTGAGGGGACTCATTAAACAGTAGGGAGGGAGGGAGTCAGATTTATTTGCTTGGACTGGCGTTGGGAGAGTCGAGATCAGAGAGAGTGAAGGATTCAAATGGAAGGAAGGCTCAGGTGGGTAATGAGAATTGTGACATCCTGGAGAAGTGTCCCATGGCAGAAGGAGGGAGAGGCATTTTAAGTAATGAGGAGAGAGTAAAGAACAGAGTGCTGGAAAAGTAATAACAAAATCTGAAAGAAGAGAGTGGGTGGAGAATAAAAATGTTTGTGGCAATTGCTTAGCTAATGGAGACTAGTCTCCATATCATCCTATACTAAATATTCAAAAAAACTTTTTGAAATATAGTTGATTTACAATGTTGTGTTAGTTTAAGGTGTATAGCAAAGTGATGCAGTTATACATATATTTTCCTTTTTTTTACATTCTTTTCCATTATAGGTTATTACAAGATACTCAGTATGGTTCCCAGTGTTATACAGTAGTAGGTCCTTGTTGGTTATCTATTTAATATATAGTAGTGCTTATATTTTAACCCCAAACTCCTAATTTATCCCCCCCCGACCTCTAAATATTTTTAAAAGATTTTATTGTGGTACATTAGGTCATTGAAGTAACTTGACATCAGAGAATAGAAATAACTCATAAATCACCCTGCAAAGACAAAATATGATGGTACATTATTTATGTTGAAAAGAAAGGCATTGACAAGAATTTACCAGGAGTCAAAGGTAAAGTTCTTTCAGCATAACACAGTAAAATTCTCAGTGAGATCATCTCTTCTCTCCAGCTATTTGTTCCTCTATATACAGATGGCTCTGGCTAGAGAAAATTAGATATATGAAAACGGGAACTTGCCAAGCACGTTTGGGGTGATTATTCAGGTTATACAGGATTCTTCACTTTGCACAAGGATGATGTGATGCGTGAGCTTCTATAACGCATCAAAGTTCAATTCAGGAATGATTTTTCAAGGATATCTAAGTAGACGAATAAAGAGCATGATAGATACCAAGTGCAACTCAAGCAAATATGGCTAAATAAAAATCAGTAAAGAGGTGGACACGTGGTAGGTGAGGAGAAGTGCCTCAGTTGTATGAAAATATTTGATACTGGCTCTAGACAACATTGAGACGCCAATAAAGGAAAGCCACTAACAAAATAGTCATCCAGGATAGGCATTTTTTGGCTTTGCTCATAAGAGACTTCCGTCAGCTTTCCCCAGGCTTCTAGGTGTGGAAACCCAGCCCTTGCTCTGTTCCACTAGAAACCTCAGCTGCATTTCTCATGCATGGTGGTGTATATGCACGAGTCCCCATGTTTGATGAAAGAATGAATGCAAGAATGAATGACTGAATCCATGAATATTGCAAAATGTCAAGTGGATCTTTGGTTGGATAACATTGGGGAATTTTGTCCCCAGCCCTGTTTGAAGACACAGACAAAGTCTAGACCGTGGAAAATCCAACATTCATAATTTCATGCCTGGATTCTCTATGATTATAATTTGCTTCCTGGTTCTCAATTAGACACTTGAGTGGGCAGGTGAAATCACTCCATCCAGAAGGGTACCGTTTTTGAAATTGCCACTGTGGAGCCCTAAACGGCATCCTTGTGACCCCAAAGAGCTCCTCTGTAATTTTCTACCTTTGCTGGCGGCTGATGATTCCAGGTTTGCACAAGGCTTTCCTTGCCTTCAAGTCCGAAGCTGATGCTCATTTCCCTCCGGAGGTCTCTGGGTGGGTGCACACTGATTGAGTTGAAGCACTTTCTGAGATTGCTTCCCACCATCTGAATTGGAAGAAATCAGAAGTGAGGCATGCAGGACTGACATGCAAAGTGGAAAAAGGCTGGTGTGGGAAACAGATCAGGAGAGCTCAGTCTTCAGCTGTAAAAATGGAACTGTCTCCCTTTTTTGGTTGTTTATTGAGTACTCCTACCTGTACTTTTCTTTATATTGCAAGATGTGAGTTGAGTTATAGCGTGGCCCTTCCCAACTGGTTAGTGGATTATAGTGAGTGATTGGGTTTGAAGCAGTGGGTCCATGTTTGAGAGACACCGGAGTGAAAATTTTTCTTGAAATTTGTAATTAATTAAATTTTGAGAAGTACTGGGCTACTCTGTAAAGACTAGGAAGCTTTGCTTTACTGTGTGGCTTTGGATAAGTTGCTTAAGTACTTCTTTTCCTTTAGCTGGAGAATGAAGATAAACCATATAAATTTTCTCATCGTCAACCCTACCTCATGAGAATATGTCACTAGGACCAATGATGATAAAAAGGAAAGTGCTGAAAGACAACATCAATCTGTGTTCTTATTAGGTAGAATGCAGTAGCCATTTTGTTCACTATGATACTTTGCCAGATTTGCTTCAGAGATATGTATGTTTCATACATCCTTAGCAACAACCATGTCTACTTGATTTTGAATAAATGAAGTGGTCTCATGCTGCAGTCTGTGAGATGGGTACCCTTTTTGGTACTTCATGGTGGGACTGTTTTCAAAACACAAACTATATTCTTAACTTTCAGCAAATGATAATATATATATATATGTGAAAGTCAGGTTGAGTCCATATGATTAAAAAGGTGTAAATTCAGCAAATACATTTTTTCCAGTTGTATTCAATGTCAGTAACAGTCTTTTGAAATCTAATCGTGTTTTATCCCAAGCCATATTCTATTCATATTTTTCAAGAGGACAGTCAGTAATTTTTTGTGTCAGCCATGACTAACTAGCAATACCACAGATCAATAAAGCATGAAACCATTTTAATATATTAAATTCATCTAGCTCACAAACTGCATGTGCTTAGAGGTTTGATATAAAGAGAGACACATACAGTGAGGCTTGTAAGCGGGTTTGTATGTATATCATTGTGTTTACTCTGTGCCTTTGCACCTCAGACAAGAAATAGATCTTTAAAAATAATAGCCACATAGCCACTATGGAAAACAATATGGAGGTTTCTCAAAAATTAAAATTAGCACAACCATATGATCCAGCAATCCCACTTCTGGCTATTTCTCCAAAGGAAGTGAAAACGGGATCTCGAAGAGATATATGCACTCCCATGTTCATTGCAGAGTTATTCACAATAGCCAAGAAATGGAAACCATCTAACTTTCCATCAGCAGATGAATGGATGAAGAAGATGTGGTATATATACACAATGGAATATTATTCAGCCATGAGGAAGAAGGAAATCCTGCCGTTTGTGAAAACATGGATGAGCCTGGAGGGCATTATGCTAAGTGAAATAAGCCAGACAGAGAAAGACAAATACTGCATGATATGACTTACAGGTAGAATCTTTAATTTAAAAAAAAGGAGTCAAACTCATAGTAGAACAGTGGTTGCCAGGGGCTGGGGGTGTGGGAAATAGGGAGAGGTTGTGAAAGGCAACAGCCTTTCAGCTAAGAGATGTCTGAGGATCTAATGTATAACACGCTGACTGTAGTTGGCAATACGGCATTGTATCTAAGAGAGTACAACTTAAATGTTCTCACACACAAAAAAGGAAATATGTGAGGTGATAGGTGTGTTAATTAACAAGATGGGAGGAATCCTTTCACAATGTATACATGTATCAAATCACCACGATACACACTTAAATATCTTACAATTTTATTGTCAATTATACCTCAGTAAAGCTGAAAAAATACTAGTCATCATTGACCTGGGTGTAGACACAGAGCTTGAGGAATGAGAAGGTGGTCAAAGGGTGTCCCCTGTCAGATTCTTATGCTGAAGTCCTAACGCTTGGTACCTCAGAATGTGACCTCATTTGGAGATGGGGTCTTTACGGTTAAAATGAGGTCATTAGAGTGGGCCCTAGTTCACTGAGTAGTGGCTTTCTAAGGAGAGGAAACTTGGAGGCAGGCATGGTCGGAGAAGGCTTTGTAGAGATGAAGGCAGAGACCTTACAAGCCAAGGAGTGCCAGAGATTGCCAGCAAAGCACCAGAAGCCAGGAGAGAGCGTGGAACAAACTCTCCCTCACAGCTCTCAGGAAGAACCAACCCTGCTGACACCTTGATCTTGAATTTCTAGCCTTCAGAACTGTGAGGCCATAAATGTCTGTCGTTGAAGCCGCGCAGTGTGTGTCTTTGTGACGGCAGCCCTAGGAAACCAATACAGAATGCAATAGTAAGGTCACCTGTTTCTAAGTCTATCCCTTACAAAAAAGATAGGGTGAAAATATAGCCCGTTCACATCTCTATGTTCATATGTCTGTATCTATATCTGTCAATGTTTACTTCGTATACCAAGGAGTATGTGTATAGAAGTCAGTTAGTTAGAAAGGCTCTGTACTTTGAATTAAAGCACAGAAATACTGGGAGTGGTGGTGGTGGAGTGTTCATATGATTAACTGGACAAAGGTATGAAGTTGGTGGTTTAATCAGTCGATTACTCTTTTTGGCTGTAATCAAGTTGACTCCAACTTGGCTGCCTTTCTCGTGTAAATTGTCATCACCTGGGAACTTCCGTGGGCGTATTTTGTTGAAGTCTCTGCAGGTGCCCTGGCTGCTCCTTGCCAATCGGGAGGTGTCTCTTGACTTGAAAAAAACAGTATGGTGGCTGATATTTCCTCCTGCTGAGGAAGGCGAAGGCTTGGCTGAGCCACCAGCCTACTTCAGTGGGAATGCTGCTTCAGTGGGACAGGGTGAAGGATGGCCCTGTGGAGAATTCTGCAGCTAGCTGTGCTCAGGCAGCCCTTCTGTGTAGTTGAGGAAGCAGGATGGCCAAGCTCTTCTAATCAACTTGAATATTAGTTGGAATGAATTGGAAACTCTGAAGCCATTTTAGCTGGTCCTTAATGACGTCTGCCCGCTTGGTGTGAGTTCTTCATTTCTACCAATGCCAGCCTTGTCTGTCTTGGATGATGAGTTCCCGCATGGTAGTGACCCTAATTATTAGTGTCATGTGTACGGCATTTAATGAGCTGCCTCATCCATAGAAGGGCCAAGCTGTTTTAAATCATATCAATGAGATGATTTGGTAGGAAGGTTCTTGGGATGAGCACCAAGAACTTTAAGATGTCTGCGTTTGTGTGATTCAGTAATTCCATTTTAATATGTAAACCATTTGCCAATTTGTGGTCGCCTCCTGGAGTTAGGAGAGACTAATGAAAACCCATGAGCATCCAGCAGGAAATAATTTGGAATCATGGCTGTTTTTAGTCTTGCAGTTTCTTACAGCTTCTCTTTTCCATGCAGGGCAGTGAGGCACAAATTGATGGAGTGAAATGTCCAAGGCTCTAGAAGGAGCAGAGGGCAGGCGGTGGTTTGTTTCTGAAAATCACTCTCTCGGTGTAAACTCCTTAGGTCTTTTAAATATTTGCCCTGAAAGACAATTTAGTGAAGGTGGTTTGAAAGATTTATGGGAACCATTGTAACGTTTGACGTCGACCAAAGTTTATTTGCAAGTGTATTAATACAGGGCTAGCAGTGCCAGTTCTAGGATCAATTACCAGCCTTAGATCTATTTTATTATTCTGAATTGTTTTGTTACACTAAACTCACATTTTAAAATATTATGTGCAGGACTACACTCCTTATTTCCAACTCTGGACAAGCACAGTGCATCTTGGGAAAGCAGTTACTGCCAGGGAAAATGGAAAGGGCTGTCTCTGATCATCATCTAAGCACAATTTTAGCTCTCCCCACTCCTCCAATCCCCTCTCCAGTTGGGAGTGGGGCCAGTGATGAATATGCATGTGTCACACACCTGTGACCAAGCGATCCTCCATCAGGGAAGGGCAGCGTATCAGTTACTTGAAACGGGTGACTCGCAGCAGCTGCTGTCTGTGGCCCACAGGCTCCCTGCCCTGCCCGACAGCTGCAGCTCACGTGCTGCCATCACACCACCTCGGCCACCTCCGTCAGTAAAGGGGGCTGAGCCTACTCATCCCGAAGCATTGCTTCATGGGCAGCCTGCTCCTGAGGTGGTGTGTACAAAGGTGCCTCCCTGAATTGTAGGAAATGAAAACACAATGATTTTACAACTTTTTACCATTTATAAATAACAGTAATCCTTGACACTTATTGGTTGCTCATCTGTATGGAGCACTTTATGTGAATTATCTCATTTAATCTTCACAGTAGCACTCTATGTCAGACACCAGCAAATGTTCTCTGTAGAGGGCCAGATAATAAATATTTTAGAATTTGGAGGTCTCTACCAGTAAATATTTTAGACTTTGGAGGTCTCCCCCCAAACAGTCACAGATGATATGTAAATGAGTGGGCATTTTCATGTTCCCATGAAACTTTTTTTTAGAAAAATAGACAGTGGGCCAGATTGGGCCACCCCCTGCTTTATGTTATTATACCCATTTTATAGATGAAGAAACTGAGGCGTAGGGAGTTTAAGTAATGAATCAAAATAGCACAGCTGTTATGTTGTGGAACTGGGATTCTAACCCAAGGAGTCTGACCCCTGTCCCATAGTTTTACCTCCTAAGAACCACTATGTTATCCTGCTTTGAGAAACAACAAGGAATGGAATTTTAGTTTCTGCATATTGTGAGTTATAGATTATGACCCAAACTTCCATGAGAAACCTTCTTTTCCCTTAGAAACCTTGTGTAGGGAAGAGTATCAGTTCATGTCCTGAAGATGCTATTTAGGTAAATGTAGAAAGTCTGATCTATAGCATATTCAAGTCATGGGACTGTGCATTCGAATAATTGAATAAAGCTTTTAAGATTCTCCAGATGACCTGATGTTGTGGTCATTTTCATCAATAGGATTGCAGATGGCAAATTGCCCTAGTTTTTAAAAATATGTAAATTATTGCTTTTAAAAATTTGCTTAAACATTGGTGGTCCATGTGTCATATAGGCAGATAACTCTGGCACATTCCCAAGAAAGATTTTTATTTTTATAAAAAACAAATTATGTAGAAGAGTTCCTTCCACATTTAATAGAAAGCCCTTGAATGAGAGTTCTCAGGAGTTTTTGTTTTCCAGGATGGACAGCTCCTTTTGTATTTTATTTCCATGGTAACAGTTAAGTTTGGACTTAAGAACAACACACCTACAAGATAACCATCCAGGTGACATTGTTGGGCATCCCTTGGGGAATTTGTTTGTAATGCTCCATGGGCTCTAGATAGCACCTGAAGTAGAATTACACCGGCTTGCTCTGTGATTTGTAGAGCAAGCTCTTATTTAGACGCTGAAGGTTCTCAGAATAGACTGAAGTTAAGAAACATTTGATTTTAGGCAGCAGGTTCAGCACACACACAATACCATGAGCGGCCAAACTTCAAAGACGTTCCTGGGACACCAGGAAGCGTTCCAGAACTCACAGTTCCTGACCTCTGGGTGAATGAAACTTTAGGAAGTATGCAGCTGGCAAAATGGAGGCTTCATGTGACCAAACATTGTTGCCTTTGCTTTGTCTGAGGGAAGCTCAAAATGGAACCACTCCCTGGTGGAGAAATCAGAGAGTGGAAACTCTTGTGGTGAGGTAACCCTATTCTCTTTGGAAATCTAAAGTCTTTGAATTGAGTGAGTCTCCATTCATTACTAAGAAAGCTGACAGAGGAATAAAACCCAACTAGGGGAAAAGTTGACTGCAGTGTCCCTGTGAAGTGGTTACTATGAATTAACTGGTGTAACAAATTATAAAGGGCATGATAAATCAATGCAAATTTTTTTTCTCTTGCATCATTTCCTAGAGAAGATAATCCTAAGGTTTAGTTTATTTAATGAAAAAAAAAGTGAGCCAAATAAAATTTGGAATTATGGTACTATGGACAACTTTTTGTTTTTCATGGGTTTTTTTTTTTACACTTGTATTGAGGTATAATTCACATATCATAAAATCTACCCATAGTAAGTATACAATTCAGTGAATTTTAAAATAAATTTATAACTTGTGTAACTATGGTAAGCAGATTTCTAACTGGCTTCGAAGATTCTTTCCCCTGTAAAATACCCTCCCTGAAAGTGTGGGTGGTACCTGAGAATATGAGGGATGGCACTCCCATAATTAGGTTACAGTATATGGCTAAGGTGAAGGGATTCTGCAGACGTAGTCAAGGTCCCAAGTCAGTCAGTTATGAGTTAATGGAAAGAGAGATGATCTTGGCTGGCCTGGTGTAATCAGGTGTAAGCCTCTGAAAGGGAAGCTCTCCCACTGTCCGTGAAGGAGCTTCTATCCATATTGTGAATTACTTATGGAGAAGAGTGACTGCAGTCCTTCAACCACAAGGAACTGGGTTCTGTAACAACCTGAGTGAGTTTGAAAGGGGACCCCAAACTCCAGATGAGAAAGCAGCCTGATACACGCCTTGATAGACTCAGCTAAGCTGTGCCTGGACTTCTGACCTATGAGAAACTGAGATAATAAATATGTGTTGTTCTAAGCCTCTAAGTTAGTGGTAACTTGTCAGGTAGCATAGGAAACTAATACAGCAACTGTCACCACCATCCAACTTTGCATATTTTTATCACTTCCCCCAAAATTTCCTTGAAGCCATTTGCAAAGTCTTCTCTCACTCCAAGGCAACCACTGATCTGCTTTCTCACTCTACAGCTTTGCGTTTTCTGGACCTTTCATATTAATGGAATCATACAATATAGAATCTTTTTCATCTGGCTTCTTTCATTTAGCATAAATGTTTTGAGGTTCCTTCATACGGTAGCATGTATCAGTGGAATTCCATTATATTGAGATACCACATTGTGTTTATATATTCAGCAGTGGATGGACATTTGGATTGTTTCCAATTGGAGGCAATTATGAATAATGCTTCTGTGAACATTAGCATGTAAGTCTTTGTAGCAATGTTTTCATTTCTTTGAGGTACTTAGGAGTGGAATTGCTGTGTTGTATGGTATATTTATGTTTGACTATTTATGACACTGCCAAGCTCTTTTCTAGAATGGCTGTATCATTTTACTTTCCCATCAGCAAAGTATGAGGGTTTCAGTTTCTTGACATCCTTACCTGTCAATACATATTTATTATGGCCATTCTAGGGGGTATGTAGAGGTATCTCATTGTAGTTTTACTTGCGTTTCCCTAATGACTAATAATATTGAGGATCTTCTCATGTGTTTGTTAGCCATTTATATGTCTTCTTTGGTGAAATGTCTATTTAAGTGTTTTGCCAATTTTTTCAGCTGAGTCATTTATCTTATTGATTTATAAGAGTTTTAAAATATATATATTCTGGATACAAGTCCCTTATCAGTATGTGATTTACAAATATTTTCTCCCATTTTGTGGATTGACTTTTCACTTCGTTGATGGTGTCCTTTGAAGCACAAAAGTTTTTATTTTTGATGAAGTCCAGTGTATCTGTTTTTTCTTTTGTTGGTTATACTCTTGGTGTCATATCTAAGAATTCATTTCCTAACCCAGAGTCACAAAGATTTATTCCTATGTTTTCTTCTAAGAGTTTTATTGTTTTAGCCGTTACATTTATGACCTATTTTGTGTTAATTTCTGTACATAGTATATAAGTTGAGGGTCTAAGTTCTTTATTTTGCATATGGGTATCCAATTGTCCTAGCATCATTTGTTGAAAGACTATCCTCTTCTCATTGAAGTATCTTGGCAACTTTGTTAAAAATGAATTAACCATAAATGTAAGGAGTTATTCCTGGACTCTCAATTGTGTTCCATTGATCTATCTATCCTTATGCCAATGCCATCCTGTTTTAATGTTTGTAGCTTATAGTAACTTTTGAAATTAGGTAGTATAAATCCTCCAACTTTTTTTCTGCTTTAGTTGCAGCCCATACATTTTTCACTTTAGTTGCATTCCTTAAATTTTGATATTATTGATTTGTTTGGGGTTTATATATGACATTTATTTTCTTTTTATTTTCTATTTATTTCCTATTTGTTTCACTGATTTTCCTTTACTGATTTTTTTATTTTAAGTAATTTTTAAAGTATCATTTTAATTCCTCCATTGAAGCTTTTACTTTTTTCTTGAATTATTTCCATAATGCATAAGATACATGCATCATATTATGCCCTATTTCAGAATAAAGATAACTCACTTCTAGTAAAATATATAACTTTGCTTCAATATATCTCCTTTTCCTCCTCCTTCCTTTGTGCTATTTTCATCATTTAGATTACATTTATATATGTTATAAAGCCTTCATTCAGTGATATAATTATTGCTTCATAAAATCTTTGTTTATCTAGAAATATCTTTTTTTCTTTGCTTTGTTTTTGAAAAACGACTTTGTGGGAGATATTCTCAGTTGACAATTTTTTTTCCTTCAGTACTTTGATTATGTCATTCTGCTGCCTTCAGGCCTCTGTTGTTTCTGATAAGAAGTCATAAATTATTTAAGTTGCTGTTTCACTGCAGGCGATGAGTCATTTTTCCCTCCTGCTGCTTTCAAGATCTTTTCTTTGCCTTTGATTTTCAAAAGTTTGACCATGATGTTCTTAGATATAGATCTCTGTGTGTTTATCCTATTTACGGTTCATTAAACTTATTAGCTGTGTACATTAATATGTTTCATCAAAGTTGGAAACTTTTTGGCTACTGTTTCTTCAAATATTTTTTCTTCTTTTTTTTCCCCTTTCCTCTCCTTTTGGGACTTACCACTGTACTTATGTTGGTATGCTTGATGTCCCACATGTCTCTGAGACTCTACTTATTTTTCTTCATCTTTATTTCTGTTCTTCAGATCGAATGATTTCTATTGACTAGTTTTAATGTTCATTGATTCTTCCATCTTCTCAATTTGCTGTGAGTGCCTCTAGTGAAATTTTCATTACAGATATTGAACTTTTCAACTCCAAAATTCCTCTTTGGTTCTTTTTTTATAATTTCTTTTATTTTATTGAGGTTCTCTATCAGTTGATTAATTGTCATCATGTTTTCCTTTATATTTTAAACATGGTTTTCTTTAGTTTTTGAACGTGTCTATACTAGCTGCTTTGAAGTCTTTGTTTGCTGAGCCCAACTTTTAGGACAATGCAGGGACATTTTTCTGTTGATAGTTTTCCCCCATGTATATGGATCATACTTTCTTTTTCTTTGCATGTCTTATAATGTTTGTGTTGAATACTCACATTTTAGATATGTAGTAGCCATGGGGGATTCTGCCTTTTTTCCCCTTGAGGAATTTGTAGCTGTTGTTTATTTGTTCAGTAACTTGTTTGTATTAAATTTGTGGGATGTCTCCCCTGCAATGTGCAACTGCTAATGTCTCCACTCAGTTTCTCTCTATTTAAAAACATTTTTTTAGCCCAGCTTCCTAGTGTTTGCTCTTGTGTCTGTATAGCTTAGTAGTCAACAATGATTGCTCGGAAGTTGTGCTCAAACACCTCCAGCCAATAAGGCTTCCACTCTCTGCTGATGGATTTATCTGTGCCTGGGGAATGCATTCAAACTTCATGCCACTTTCAAGTCTTCCCCTAGCTTTTACGTTCTGCTGTATCCCCTTATGTCTACCACGTGGGTGTGCAAGCTCCAATGGCCGTGGGTATGTGGGTGGCTTGGATCCCTCTGGTCTCTGCCCTGCATTTGCACAGCCTTCACCAACCTAGTGTGTATATATATATATATATATATATATATATATATACACACATATATATTTACTAGGTATATATATATACTTCATAGTATATCTGAAGGGCTTTTTCTAACCCCCATATGTCTGGTTCACCTACTGAAGTCCCTGTTAAATCCATGATTGGTCCCCCAGTTCTTTGCCCCAAACAGGACTTCAACCTCAGGCTGTGCAAACTGTTCGTATGCCTTTCACTTTCCAGTAAGAATGTCCACTTTGACTGTGAATGCTCCATTCGAGTCCGCTCTGGAAGGTTCAGTGAAGCTGCTGGTTTTCACAGTCTTTTCTGCCCTGGTTAAATGAACTAGCTCAATGTCAGAGCTGGTGTGGAGAGTGGGGGGCATGGGATGGAAGCAGATCCAGGCAATCACACTGCCACAGACTCACTCTCCTGACCCTGACTTCAGTAAGTTGTCGGGAATAAATGCTCCAATTATTGGCTGCCTTGGGTCAGTTTCCAGAGCACTGAAATGGTTGTGGTTTGTTTGACAGTTTTGTCCAGTTTTATAGTTGCTTTTGGGGGAGAGAATTTGTCAACCTCCTAAGTGTCCTCATCATTACTGCTTGTCTGTTTGTTCTTTGTAGCCTCCTTCATCAGAATGAATGGACCCCGGAGTAACTTGGAGACACTTATATGGTTGCATTATTTAAAGGATAGATTTGTTTCTAAATGCACTTTTATAGGCATGGGAGATGTGGAATAGTGAGAAAAGGACTTTAAAGGTAGATAGACATGGGTTCAAGCCCATCTCAGCTGCTTTCTACTACTTATATAACTTGTTTAACTCCTAGGAACCTCAATTTCTCCTTTAGTAAAGTAGAGATTATAATACCTACCTTATAATGTGGTTGTGAGGATTAATTGAGATAATTAAAAATACTGAGGATAGGGGTTAGTACTTAGGTAAAAGCCAGTTCCCCTTGTACAGAGTTGGCAAGTGATTAACACTGAATTTTATGGAATAGATTTTTTTTCTTTTAAAGAATGAGAGTCTGGCAACTATTTTTTACCAGCTGGAATATTAGACTCTCAGAAGAAGGTTAAAGGAATTGGAACTGAGTCACCAGAAGAACAGAAAGCAGGGAGAGACAAACTTATTAAAGGATGCTGAATTAAGAAATGTAGAGAAATGCTGATGAGATGAACATTGGATTAGAAAAAAAACAGAGAACCTACACAAAGAAAAGAGACCAGTAACAAATCTCTGCCGTTAGGTCTTTAGCTCACCTAGGATGGAGGGACGCTGGTAACGAGGACTATTTTACATCTTTGTCTCCTTAGAACCTCCTTGCCCACTGCTGTGCTCACGGCCGGTGCTCTGACTTGACCACCGTGAGAGGCGGCTCCGGTCCCGCATCTTCCTTCTCATTCCTTGGGCATTTCTCCCAGTCCAGAATGGGTCTCTGGGTTGGAACAAAAAGGATTCAGATAATTAAAACTAAATAGACTGTCTGGTTCCCTGGATAGTCTAATTTAGGAGAGAATTATAGCGCCTCAGACACACTGACTAGACAGTCAATAAATGTGACTGACGGAGGTTGTTTCGATGCCAGCGCAATAAAGGGATTCGAATGTGGATTGAATTGAGTGTGGATTAGAACAGCAGGTCAAGGATCAAGTACTACCCGTCTCCCCTCCCCCAGATAATAAATAACATTGAATTTACCCATCCTCCCACTTTCTCAGCAGTCTGTTCTATTTCTTCAGCCTAAGAGATGGCATGTATAGACCACTAGTGCATATCCCAAGGAAATCCTCTGCAGGCTTTACAGCCATTAGGCTCAGGCAGCCAGGAGTCCTACCCTTGGCCCGTGGTTAGCGGGCTCTGCTCTTCTGTTCTCTGAGTCTGGCTGTCCCCTGAGGGATGAGAGATCCAAAGGCCAAGTGGATGTCTGCTTTGCTTCTCAAACTTGATTGCGTACCTGAATCACCTGGGGATCTTATTCAAATCCTTCAGATTCAGTAGGTCTAGGGTGGGACCTGAGATTCTGCATTTCTACTAAGCTCCCAGATGATGAGAACCCTGCTGGTCCCCCAGCCACACTTTGGGTACCAATGTCCTAGACCTCTCTCCTGGTACCATGGACCGTAGGATTCCCTGTCCAGAGAGCTAAGCCATATGCAAGACCCGGAGGGGTCGCTGAGAACAGACTGGTTAGGTGTGCACACCCATGGGCCCAAGGGGTAGCTAGGAGGTAGCTGTGTGCATGTTCATGGAGGGGCGGGGAGGACGGGATTGGAAGACAAAGCTTGCACCTTCAGGCTGGGATGCTGTACAAAGGAATATAAGGCCCCGCATGTTGCAGGACTGAGATAGGGTAGGAGGAAAAGGGAGACCCCATTGGTACTCTTGTTCCAAGTTAGGAGTAGGCCTGCTTGTGGGTACCTCAGGAAAGATTGGGGTAAAATCCTTTTATTATGATTCTATTTCACTATTATAATTTTTATTATTTGCTCTCTGGACCTAAATGGACAGATTCCGTTTTCCTTTTCTTTTTTTCTTCATGTTGTTATTGCAGTCTGAGGGAACACTTTTATTTTCCTTTCGTGGTGCACACTGAATACTGGAAGTGTGTCAACAAATTTTCAGCAGGTTCTTTCATTGTGTTTTTGACAACTTTGAGAATCCACTATTTTTCTAGCTGCCTACTTAGTGCCGGTGCAAAGATGTATCTTATCGTATGCTCACTGTTTGGTGGAAATTGATGGTCTTGTTGTATCAGTTCTTTGAACAAGAAGCAGCATATCATTTGGCATAACTTAATGGATTCTTATGTTGTCTGAAAATTGGGTGGAAGTAGCCAATGATTGCCATTAGGTGCATTGGAGGCAATTCGTATTAGAGGATCAATGCCATTGACCTTTTCTTCATTCCTCCTCCTTTTTTTTTTTTTTTTTTTTTTTAAGACTTTTTAAAGAGCGGTTTTAGGTTTACAGCAAAATTGAGAGGGAGGTACAGAGATTTCCAGTTTACCTCTGGCTCCCATACATGCATGGCCTCTCCTTTTATCAACAACACTCATCAGAGTGGTATATTTTTTACCAAGGATGGACCTACCTTGACACATCATAATCACCCAAGTCCATTATTTACGTTAGGGTTCACACTTGGTGTTGTACTTTCTGTGGGTTTGGACAAATGTCTAATGACATGTATTCATCATTATGGTACCATACAGAGTATTTTCACTGCCCTAAACACCCCTGGGGCTCTGCCTTTCCATCCCACCCTTTCCACCTGCAGCAACCACTGATCTTTTTATTGTCTCCATAGTTTGGGCCTTTTCAGAATGTTATATAGGTGGAACCATAGAGTATGTAGCCTTTTCAGATTGGTTTCTTTCACTTAGTAATAGGCATTTAAGGTGCCCCCATGTCTTTTCATGACTTGATAGCTCGTTTCCTTTCAGCGCTGAATAATATTCCATTGTCCGGATGTATCCATTCAGTTTATTTATCCATTCGCCTACTGAAGGACATCTTGGTTGCTTTCCAAGTGTTGGCAATTAAGCATAAAGCAGCTATCTGTAGGCTTTTGTGTGGACATAAGCTTTCAACTCCTTTGGGTAAATATCAAGGAGTGTGTTTGCCAGATTGTATGGTAAGTTTCTTATTCTTTTCTAAAATTTGTAGAAAAGCTGACTTAGTAGACATGAGACAAAGAATAGTTTTTTTAATTAAAAAATTTTTTTAAATTAAAAAAAATTTTTATTGAAGTATAGTTGATTTACAATGATGTGTTAGTTTCAGATGTACAGCACAGTGATTCAGTTATACATATCTATCTCTGTATCTATGTACATATCTTATCTATCCTTTTTCAGATTCTTTTCCATTACAGGTTATTAAAAAATATTGGGTAGAGTTCCCTGTGCTATACAGTAGGTCCTTGGTGGTTATATATTTTGTATATACTAGTGTGTATGTGTTAATCCCAGCCTCCTAATTTATCCCTCCCCCCACCGAACAATAATGTTTGAGACAGTAAACATTCTGTAAAGACAGCACACACAAAACAGTGTTCCCAACAGATGTAGCAATTGAGACCAGGGGCATCCACTAAGATTCTAAATACCTTTCTTAGCAGCTCCTCCCCTTGCCTGTCTCCTTCCCTCCCTTTCTAACCATCTACCAAAACTTGCAGCCAGCAGCCAACTTCCAAATTGCCAGTTTAGTCCAAGAAGCGCCAGGTATATGAAACAGCTTGACTCACTAAAGCTAAGTTACCTTAACCTCCACCTCTTGGCGTGGCTTAGGATGGCCCTGAAGAGAGCTTTTAAGGCTAGCATTTGGCAGTATTACCTTGCCCAGATTTTGGTGATGGCTTTCTTTTCTTTTTTTTTTTTTTTAATCCTGTGAATTTCATGTTACTCTTGTACACTGTTCTTTTGACAGGGCTTATGAGTCAGGATCAAAACTCAAGACAGTAGCCAATTGTTGAGGAGTAGCTGCAGCCTTTGGCCACCAAGCCACACAAGGTCTGAGTTTTGCCAACACAATATGGATGTCACAAAGGGGGGTGCCTATGTTGGTAGTCCGGTCAGACCCCATGGCAGGGGAAGCAGCACAAGCCGGTGGAAAGAGCACTGGGCGAAGAGTCAGGAGGCTCGCCTGGAGTTCAGTCTGCCGTGGATGACGTGACTTTGGATGAGTCATGCATTTTCTCCATTGACAGAAACAATGCTGCCCTCTCTTCTCAGGGTTATTATTGAGATAAAATGAGATAATAAGTCAGAGTGGCTTGGGAAAGTGAAAAACGATGGCAAATATTAGTACTTTATTTATTCAACAAACACTGTATGTGCCAGGCCCGGGTTATCCCCATTAGGACACCTAAATGGCCCATGAGCTGGACCTGTGGGTCCTCAGGGCAGTGGAGAGATGGACCAACGGCGCATCCTTACAACGCTGTGTGGTTGGGCGTTAGAGCTTCAGCAGCTACGGAATGCTATTAGGGGACAGAGGTGGTCCCGGCTAACTCTGCCAAGGGGGGTTGGTGAATTCATCCCAGAGCTGGTGGGTTTTGATCTACCTCTTGGAAAATGAGCAGTTTACCCAACTGAAAGGGGGCAAAAGGGCATTCTAGGCTGAAGGACCGGCATGTTGAAGGCATAGACGTGTGACTGTACATAAAGCATCATCAAATTAAAATTAACCCACAGGTATTCACTGAGTACCTGCCCTCCTCTAGGACTGCTAAGAGCTGGGGAAACAAAAATGAATAAAATGGTATTTGTTCATTGTATTAGTTTCCTATCGCTGCTGTAACAAATTACCACAAGCTTGATGGCTTAAAACAGCACAAATATACTATCTTGCAGTTCTGGAGATCAGAAGTTCTAAAATCAAGGTGTTAGCAGGGCCGTGTTCCTTCTGGAGGTTCTAGGGGAGAACCATTTTTTTGCAAAGGCAAAGAATCATTGTTTTGCCTTTTCCTATGTCTAGAGGCTGCCTACATTCCTTGGCCCATGGCCTTTCCCGCATCTTCAAAGCTAGCGGTGTAACATCTCCAATCTCTCTCTCTCTCTGACTCTGACCCTTCTGCCTTCTTCTTATAAGGACCCTGGTGATTACATTGGGTCCACCTGGCTAATCCAGGATAATCTCCGTATTACAAGATCACATTAATTTAATCACATCTAGAAAATCTCTTTTGCCACGTCACGCCACATAGTCACAGGTGCAGGGATTAGGCTGGGAACATCTTTTGGGGGACCATTATTCAGCCTACTACACTCATTCAGCAGATATTTTTTTAGTTTTCCACTATTTGGCACTAGAGTAAGGCAGATGAGCTTCGAGCTGTCAGAGATTTACAAATGAGTGTTTTGGCTGATGGAGTAATTGTATTCACTTGTGTCCTAGGTACTAGATAGATTAAAAAAATAAGTGATTCAAACCCACTACATCCCAAGCTGATGTCCTGCTCTTCTCCCCACCCCAGGCTTGCTTCATCTCCGGTGATCCTTCTAGTTGCTTAAACCAAATCCTTGAAGTTACACTTGAGTCCTTTCTTTCTTCCATACGCCCCATCTCATCTGTCAGGAAATCCTGTCTGTTCTACCTTCTAAGTATATCCAGAATCCAACCACTTCTCACCACCACCGCCAGTTCTACCTGGGATCAAGCCATTGTTTGGATTACTGTAAGCGCCTCCTCCTGCTGTATTTCCATCCTTGCCTGCTACGTTTTATTCTCAACATAGCAAACATAGTATCCTCTTAAAATAAAAGTCGTAAAATAAAAGTCAGATTGTGTCATCTCTAATAGCAAACGCAGCCCTCTCAGAGTAAACGCAAGATTCTCCAGGTATTGTTCCTGCCTTAGGCTTTTGCAGTGGCTGTGTCCTAGGTCCAGAACCATCTTTCCCTGGGTTTACATGTCCATCCTCTCATTTCTATAACATCTTTGCTCAAGTGTCCTCTTTGAATGAGTCTAACCTAGTTACCCTATTGAAACTGTAACTTCCCACCCCCTACTTCTGATTCCCCTTAACTTGCTGTATTTTTTTTCATTTTCCATAGTACTTACCACCTTCTAAATACTACATAATTTGCTTATTTAATCTGCATTCCCCCCAAAAGAAATGTAAGCTTCAGAAGACCAGAGATTTCATATCCCAAGCACGTAGTACCCAGTACACATTAGGTTCCTAGTAAATATTGGTTGAAACAATAAATGAAAAAGTAACTGGGTATGCCATGGAGGAAGGTTTCTATGTGAGGAAACATGATGGGCACCTTCTTGGATTGTTTGCAACGTTGAGAGAATCATAAAAGGTCTGTAATGAGGGGAAGTAAAAATGAATTCAGGTCTTCTGTGTGAGCAATGTGTATTTGAAAAATAAGGGCTTCCCTGGTGGCACAGTGGCTAAGAATCCACCATTTTACAGAATAGCCTGTGAAAAACAAGCCATGGGCCAGATTGGGCCTGTGAGAAGTAGTTTGCCACTCCTTGCTATAGAATAATATTTTAATGATAATAATGATAGTAATGCCCCCTAAAAATAAAGATAATGAGGACTTCCCTGGTGGCGCAGTGGTTAAGAATCCTCCTGCCAATGCAAGGGACATGGGTTCGAGCCCTGGTCCGGGAAGATCCCACGTGCCGCAGAGCAACTAAGCCCGTGCGCCACAACTACTGAGCCTGCACTCTAGAGCCCACGAGCCACAACTACTGAGCCCAGGTGCTGCAACTACTGAAGCCCACGTGCCTAAAGCCTGTGCCCCACAATAAGAGAAGCCACCGCAATGAGAAGCCCGTGCACCGCCAACTAAGAGTAGCCCCCGCTCGCCGCAACTAGAGAAAAGCCCACATGCAGCAACGAAACCCAACGCAGCCAAAAATAAATAAATAAAATAAATTTATTAAAAAAAAGAAGAAAAATAAATATTGGGTGAAAGAGATGCCTCCTTCACGTCGACTCCCTGGTCTTGTTTTGCAGTTCAAAGTTGAAAAAATTAAATGTTGTTAGTTGAGCACCTGTAACATGGTGACTGTTTCAGTAGGCCCTCTGAACAAAATAAAGCTGGCGTGGAGCCACCAAGTTTCCTCTTTAGTCTGGAGGACTCAGTTGCTTGATAATCCTGAGAACCCCTTTTCCAAAAGAAAAGAGAGAGAGAGAAAAATAAAATTTTAGGTCAGAATGGCATGTCGAAATTCTAATTTTCCTTTTTACTCTTGGTCTTTGTCAAGAGTGATTGTAAAAGGGAAAAAAAGGGTAGCATGTATTCTGCCCTTCTGTACTCTTCTCTTCCGCCAACCAAAAAGGAACTGAACAACAGGTGTAAATGAAGTGAGATGGGTGAGAAATAAAGAGGATGAAAAATTCCGAAGTCTGAAAGGTAAGGCGTTCTATACTATTTTAAACAGGCTCACAGGGACTTCCCCGGTGGTCCAGTGGGTTAGGCTCCGCGCTCCCAGTGCAGGGGACCCGGGTTTGATCCCTGGTCGGAGAACTGGATCCCGCATGCATGCCGTAGCCAAAAAGATCCTGCGTGCAGCAACTAAGACCTGGCACAGCCTAAATAAATAAATAAATATATTTTAAAAACGTGCTTATGGAAGACTACATGAAATTATTTACATTGATATCAAGGACAATTTCTGTAAAAGCGATTATTTCTGGTGTACGGCACGTTTGCTAGCAGAGTGGGGACCGCTGTCTGGTGAGCCTCTCACAGTGCGTAAGGATCTTGTTACTTAGTTCTGTTTCCTTTTTCATTTCTCTTACCCTCTCTCCTCCTCTGTCTTTCTTTGGTCCAAAGACCTCAGCATCTTTCTATTTGCAGCCTTTGTTAAGATTTGTTGGCAAGAATGTGTAGCCTTTTCCCGAGCTAAGAGGTCACAGGTGCAAAGCCCTGGTTCTCTACCCTGTTAGGACAGCAGGTTGGTCCAGATGCTTTTCCTCTTTATTAGGACACATTAGGGCATGTGCCATGGAGAAAATAAAGTAATCAAAAGCACAAGTGTGTATATACTTTTATTAATATATTTAGGCAGAACGGATGCAGGCTATTTAATCAACTAATTTTTGCAATTCTAGTGATATTATCCAAAATATATTCAAATATGTATATTTTCCTTTTCCTTTTCTCAACTCTGTGTAGAAAAAGTAGAATGGTTTTTTTTATATGTGTAATAGCATGGAGCAATTACTAATGTTAGCAGGATACCTATGGATTTTATATACTTTATTTCTATGAAGTTTTAGAATGTCGTTCTTTTGGCTTTATCTTGTCCTTTCTCTGGTTACAGCCGCCCATCACAAAGCCCATTTGTCATTAATGACCCATGACCCCTTTTTATTAAACGTACTTAAGAGGGTCATGGATCTTAAAAGGGTAAAGGAGGCATATCATTTTCCTAATTTGCAGGTTGGGAGACCACAGGGGAATCTTAAAATTTGATCGATGATTAATTGCTCAGATAAAATGAGATATGGCAGTAAAATGGTTAAAAACAATCAATCGAGCAAGATCAGATTAACTACGTTTCATAGGATTTTTCAGGCTTGTTTATTTTTAAAATAATCATTTTCATTGCTAGCTAATGTTTTCTTTCTGGGCAGAGAATTGGCAAACTTTCTGTACTAGTGGCAATCTCTTGCTGTTGAGTAAAGGATCCCATTGTTCTGATCTCTTTTTTGGATATATATATATATATATATATATATATTTATATATTTATGTATGTATATATATATATATATACACATAGGTATATACAGAAAATATAGAGGGGTTTCGGTATTTTGAGTGAAGAGGGCATGAAAATCATAAATAAATTTCTCTCTCTCAAAGGTAAAATTTGTAGTCCTTATAATGAGTAATTCTCATAAAAATTTCTCTCCAACCTGTGAAATTGTACTCAAGAACAAAATCAAAATATACCTCAAGAAACTCCATTTAGAATTGAAATCTTGGGCCAAAGAGTAACTAAAGGCAACACATATCTACTGAATTCCTGTTATATGCCATGTGCATTTGTAAAGTAACTTACTTTACAATTTGCTTCACATGTATTTGCTCCTCATCATTCTCATTTGATCACATTTGATCCTCATAACAACCGTATTATCCCAGCTTTATAGATGAGAGAGTATAAAGCGTGAACTTGGCAAGGCCAGAACGTGGCTAGTAACAGAACAAGCCAAGAAGCCAGTGTTTCTGGCTTCCGGTCCTGGGCCTTTGCCATGATTTGATGCTGCATTTCTTTTCCTGCCACTTAGAATCTTCTGCTCCACTGAGTGACCCGTACCAGTAGTTCTCAAAGTGTGGTTGGAGGACGGCACCATCAGCGTCACCTGGGAGCTTGTTAGACATGCAGATTCTCAGGTCCCACCCCAGGTTTACTAACTCAGAAACTGTGGGGGCGGGGCCCCTCCATCTGTGCTCAAACAATCTCTCCCGGTGATTCTGATATACACTCAAGTTTGAGAAGCACTGACCTCAGTAATATATTTCTTCGTCAGTAAAAATATGGCTGAGGCACATTTAATGGATAAATCTCTGATTTATCCATTAGAGCTGCCTTGTGGGAGGCACAGGGACTGTTTGCCTTCTAGGAACTCATCTAGTTGAGGAGAGAGGACCAGCTCACCTGAGCCAATTACAGGTGCCTGTACTGTTCACTAATTAAGTGCTAGGTCGTGGGGGCGGAGCTATAGATGCTGGAGGTCTTCAGGGAAGGGAGTAATCCCGGGAGGTGGCGATGGTTACAGAAGGCTTCCTGGAAGAAAAAGAAATGAAGTTGGGCCTCGAAGTGCCCTAGGATTTCGAGTGAGGAGGCTAGAGAGTGGGAATTCCAGGAGAAGGGTAAGTTTGGGAAGCAGTGAGGAAGGTTAACTTGAGTAGACGAGAGCTTGCGTGCCGGGAATGTAGAGTAGATTGGATGAGTAGATTGGAGGTCGGGGGTCGGGGGGTGGGGAGGGGGGACCGAATTGTGATAAACTTCGTTGGTTCAAAGTTGGTATAGTAGTAGGCAATGGGGAGCAGTAAGAGATTTCTTAAAATTAATTTTTATTGTAGTATAGTTGCTTTACAGTGTTGTGTCAGTTTCTTGCTGTACAGCAAAGTGAATCAGTTATACATATACATATATCCACTCTTTTTTGGATTTCCTTCCCATTTAGGTCACCACAGAGCACTGAGTAGAGTTCCCTGTGCTATACAGTAGGTTCTCATTAGTTATCTATTTTATACATAGTAGTGTGTATATGTCAGTCCCAATCTCCCAATTCATCCCACCCTCCCTTCCCCCACTTGGTAACCATAAGTTTGTTCTCTACATCTGTGACTCTATTTTTGCTTTGCAAATAAGTTCATCTCTACCATTTTTCTAGATTCCACATAGAAGCAATATTATACGATATTTTTCTCTTTCTGACTTACTTCACTCTGTATGATAGTCTCTAGGTCCATCCACGTCTCTTCAGATGACCCAATTTCATTCGTTTTTATGGCTAATATTCCACTGTAGATATGTGCCACATCTTCATTATCCATTCCTGTGTCCACGGACATTTAGGTTGCTTCCACGTCCTGGCAATTGTAAATAGTGCTGCAATGAACATTGGGGTGCATGTATCCTTTCTAATTATGGTTTTCTCCAGATTATATGCCTAGGAAAGAGATTTTGATTAAATAACTGAGGCGATAAAAGTGTAGTTTATTAAACTGCCGTGTGTAAGCAGGATCTGTGTATAATTTGAACATTCCACAGTGTTTAGCACATTCTTTGCACCCCCCGCCATCAATACTTCTGGGTTTTGAAGTCCAGTCTGGTTTTACAGATGTTTTTAAAACAACAAATAATCAAAAGTATTTATTTTGGGTTATGGCAGTAATTTCCTCCTTTGATTGCTTAATGAGATAAGCTTGTGTGCCTTTTGTTTAGACGAGATGACAGGTGGTCTTAATCTGCTGATGGGGAAAAAGTCAGGTCCTCCTTTGATCAACACGTAGCTGGTATTGTGCCCGCTTCGTGGGCTTTCTGGTTTTGTAGGTAGAGGGCTTCAGCCCTACCCTGAATGAGACTTCTGCTCAGAGAAAGAAAAACAGTGCAGATTTCATTGGGTCAGAGTAAAATGGCCTTCCCATATGGGCACCATGCACTTGAAAGCTTTATCAACTGTAAGGGCATTTGGTTAAATATTCATACAATTAAAATGAAAAGGAAAAAGTGTCAAGTGCTCACTCTGTTTAAACCTTCTGTCTGGGGTGTAACTGTGACTGAAGTATGTTACCTTGTCCACAGGTGGCATCTTGAGTCTCGGGGGAGACGGGTGCATAGATATAAGAGAATATAAAATGGGAAATAGTCATGTAGCTTCAGCTCATAAAGGGAACATACAACTAGAAATGTGCACATTCTGCTTAATGTTTAGTCCTGATGACAGAGATGTACATATCTTTTTTGCTAGAGAGACACAGAATCATCACCGTGATTGGAATCATCCACCATACCTCCTTGAAGATTTCACTTCACTCTTGAAAATAATTAATGCAGTCGTGCCATCCTTGTGCAGTAGACAGCTTAAAAGTTTTCATCGTAAATAAAGAAGACCACAGGTTAAACCACCTGATCTAGATCCTAAAGAAAAATAGGGGCAGGAGTGACACTGGGAAAGCTCAGAGCTTTGCTTTGCTCCGTTTTGCAGGGAAGTTGAGGCATTCCTTGGTAATTGCATTGCTCCCTGAGGCCTGGTCTGCTCTCCACCCGTTTCTGCCCGTGATAGGCCTGGACAAGTACAGTATCAACAGTTTATTTAACTTGTCTTGATAATGAGAACGACACATGCTTTGCCAGTAGGGTCAGTGGAGCCGGGCAGGCTGATGTGACAGTTCTGCATCTTTGGGTGGCTACTATTTTCTATTTTATTTTACAACCTCGAATTTTGATGTGATTATTAGGGGAAGGGTGTATGCTTTAAATATATCTAAAAACTATAAAATCTGGGGCAATAACTTGAGGCTGTGATATGTTTACATATCTTGACAGACTCACTTAATAAATTGTGAGCATAATAAACACGCTACGAGTTTGAACCCAGAAGCCTCCCGAACCGCCACAAGTAAAACCCCCTGATGTAAAAAACACGCACATGTCACCTCTTCCTGGGTTAGAATCCCATTTTGCCGAGTCGTAGGAGAGGATTTTCGAGTTGTGCAGGGGTCTCAAGCCCCATATGCATAGGGAAAAACTAATCAGAAATGAATTTGGAAAGATATATGAAATATACATTTGGAAAATAAAACTTTATCTTTGAATGTTTCACATTGGTGAGTTATTTTCTACCATACCTTTTCTTATAATCTTGCTAATATTCTAGCATAGGGGTTCTTAACCTTTTGGGTCATGATCATTTTTAGAACCTAGTGAAAGCTATGACCCCTCACCCCAGAAAACTGCTCCTGTACACATGCTTACAAAAAATTTCCATGAAATTTGGGGGAGGGGAGTTTGTGGACTTTGTCAAACCCTAAGGTCTTAAGGCACTCTTTGAATGTAATGGATTATCTTACTATCTATGCCCTAGCTAAGTACCGTCCTCCAGAGGACTGAGGAAATAATCATGCAAATCATTTTTTATAGAACTTAATTCTCTCAGAATTAAGTGGAACCCTGACTGAGGAAGGCTGTGGGTGAAACAAAACAAAAACTCTAATATAGTGCATACGCTAAATTTGTAGTCATCCTACTGCTTAAAAATGTTATATGAGTTTGAGATTTAACGATTATATGTCTCAAAGGAGAATCGATTTCCGGTATGTCCCTTTCCCCTGATATTTTCGTGTTAGAATAAATCATGATCAGTTTCACTGGAATGACTGTTTACTTTGAGAACCATTGCACACTTGCTATAGATAGTACTATCCTACATTCAATTTTAAAAATCTGGAATCGTGGTGTAAACCCCACCAACGAAAGCTAAGAAGTTTGAAAATGATGTGTTTCATCATACTATGTAAAGGGCCCCCTTCTGCTTCCACACTTCTTTGTTTTCTTGCCTGACAGGCTACCCTTCCCTTTATTCAGATGATTAGTAGACACGCTGTAATTGTCAGTCTGAGATGCCAGCTGTGTATGCGACTGACTCCATTCTCTCTGGGGCTTCCAGGAAGCCACAGAACAGGCAGTTTTCCCAATACCTCATCTTTCTCAGTGGACAGAATGGCCGCCATCTTGGCTACTTTGCAGAGAAGCCCAGGCAGGGCTGAAGTGGCAATTTCTAGCTCATTCCCTTCTCCCACACTCTGTTTGATGTTCCGTTCCTGGTAGGAAACGTGACATGCCCTTAACCACTGTCAGTCAACACTGGGCTAAATTGGGGTCCTCAGATTTGTGACTGTGAAGGGTGATGCTTCTTGTCTTTTACATGAGTGCACGGATCCAAGCTGGGCTTTCAGAGGCATGTGATTGATAATCAGAACAACTGCCCCGGGGGCACATGTGGGATATGTGTGGTGGCTTGGAAAGGAGGGAAAAGCATGTGGAGAAGAGGTGGTGACAGCAGTTAATTAGATGTAAGACTTGTCACTCTGTTTAGTAGGAGAAAACTTGAAGACTGACTTCCAGAAGGGGGATTTCTACACTCCAATGTTGACATGTCTCAGTTATATGGCTTCCCTGTAACTAAGTGTATTTATTCTCTGGTATTTCCCACTCCTGCCTGGTGAGAGAAGGGTCCAGCTGTAGACAGCAGTAGCCCCTGAGTGTATTACTGATGTCTTTGGTGATGACCCTGAGTGAGAAAGAAAAGGTTACATTCTGTTAAGAAGGCTGCGAAGCTCAGCATGTCTTAGCAGGACTTCCACCAAAAATAAGGTTCAGAGCTTAAAGTGCTAAATGTGTCATCTGGAATATTGACTCATGCGATGGCTGAGGTTCCCTTTGATTTTATTCTGCAGCCTCATCAATCAAAATGTTCATGTTTGCACTTCTAAAGTTCCCTTTTAAAGCAAGCTCAAAGCATATAGTCACATTTGAAATTCCCTTTTATTTTGATCCCATTATTTGCTCATCATTTTCTCATTTGTATGTCTTTATGTCCTTCTCTCCTGTCTCACTCTGGTGATTTTCTCCTAGTTCTGTGAAAAGATCCCCACTGAGGGCTGTGTCCTTGCCTCAGCCTCCCTGTCTACCCACTCCACCCCGATTTTTTTCCCTCATAGTCTCTTCCTTCTTAACTTTCATCTTTCTTATGCTATTATTTACTCCCCTTTCTGACTCGCCCTACATTTTTTTCTCCTTTCCGCTACCTCTGCCCTGTGTATTACGTGTATATAATTATTTCATACATATAAAAAGATAAGGGATGATACAGTGAGCCTCACCATCCTCTCTGCCCAGTTTAAGAAGCAGAGCATCACTGATTTAGTTGAATTCCTATTCCCAACTCCATCCTCCACACTCCTGCCTGTAGCTAACTACTGTCTTACATTCTATTTTGCGTCCTATTCAGATTGCCGGGCAGGAGGAAGGATGCTGTCCCCAGTACTCAGTCTCTCCAACAGCATCCTCTCTTGGATGCTGAAGGCGAAGCCTGGGGGGTGGGGCACAAGGGAGCCGAACGGAGAGGACCTCCCTGGGGTGGGGGGGAGGGGCTGAATGGTAGCTCTTTCACTACAGAGCGTGGCCGAATAACGCCCCCTCTGAGAGTCCTGTTTTAATCAGTTGATCTTTCCTGACCTCTTTGTCATATTTGAATAAGAAAACGTTGTTATGTGTCCAGTGTACTTTTAGGAAGCGCCTTCTCAGTGATGCCACTGTGCTTACGGGACTTTTGTTTATGGGGTTGTAGATTCCCTTCCATCCTCATCTCCCTATTGCCCCTTTCTTTTGGATAGAGAAACTCCATTATACTTTAAAATGTATGTTTATGTCAAGGATTATCTGTATCATTTAAGTATATTTGTGTCAAGCTGGGCAATGTGTATTATACGCTCTGCTTCTCAGTGCATTTGAAATATTTCACGTACACAAAAGAGTTTGGGCCAGAGGCATACAGACCTGGCTAGACCCCAGCTCAGCTTAGATTCCCTCAGCCTTGGTTTTTTCTTAGTTGAATTATAGTTGATTTACAATATTGTGTTAGTTTCAGGTGAGTTTCAGGTGTACAGCCAAGTGATTCAGTTGTACATAAATATACATATCTATTCTTTTTCAGATGCTTTTCCCTTATAGGTTATTACAAAATATTGAGTATAGTTCCTGTGCTATACAGTAGGTCCTTGTTGGTTATCTATTTTATGTATAGTAGTGTGTATATGTCAATCCCAAACTCCTAATTTATCCCTCCCCCCTTTCCCTTTTGGTTACCATAAGTTTGTTTTCTATGTCTGTGGGTCTATTTCTGTTTTGTAAATAACTTCATTTGTATCTTTTTTCTTTTCTTTTTTAGATTCCACATATAAGTGATATCATGTGATATTTGTCTTTCTCTCTCTAGCTTACTTCACTTAGTATAATAATCTCTAGGTCCATCCATGTTGCTGCAGATGGTACTATTTCAATCCTTTTATGGCTGAGCAATATTCCATTGTATATATGTACCACATCTTCTTTATCCATTCCTCTGTCCATGGACATTTACGTGGCTTCCATGTCTTAGCTATTGTAAATAGTGCTGCAGTGAACATTGGGGTGTGTGTATCTTTTTGAATTAGAGTTTTCTCCAGATAGATGCCCAGGAGTGGGTTTGCCGGATCATATGGTAGCTCTGTTTTTATTTTTTAAAGAACGGAAGTTCTTTAATTCTGTTCTGCATAGTGGCTGCACCACTGGGGATAATGATGGTACTGCCTCTCAAAGCTGTCTTTGAAATGAGACAGTGCATGTAAAGTGCTCATTGCAGCAGCTGGCATATAGCACTAAATAAATGTATGTTAACTATAGTGACATAGGACTTTGACGTTAGAACATTCAGTCGAGATACAGTTTATTTGAGGCACTGACTTTAGGATGGAAGGAAGTGTTTGAAGGCTGTGTTGGTACTGTTGCAGCTCAGAAAAGAGAAGCGAGAAGCAGTCTCTGACCCTGCAGGCATATGAGCTCGTGAAGTGGCCCTGGAGGGGGCGTTATCTACAAAAGGTCGCTTTATGGCCGAGGAGGTTGGATCCCCCGCTTCTCATAGACCTGTTCTTGCTGCTGGTCCACTCTGTGTGATACAGCAGGTCTTGAACATACCTCCCGTTTTCGGTGGATGGGCTGCTGTCATTTCATCAGGTCTTTTTTCCTTCTGTTGGACGGAATGTGATTGATTCAATGTCATTAATCTCCAAGGGCAGGTCAGAAGGCTCTGTAAACTCGTAAGATGCTAACAGTAACTAAAGCCACGGAGTTCTCATAATAAGCTGTGCAGACTGGTCAGAAAGCAAGGTGATTGCAGAAAAGAGTGATTTACTCTGTCAGTGGTTACTACCCCACTGATTTTCTTTGAGTTGTGAATTGATTAGTTTCAGGTCCCAATCTGCAGTATGGAGGGAATGACTCCTAAGTCTTTTATTAAAAAAAAAAAAAAAAAAAAAGAATTGGAGTCATAATGTATGTTAATTTTGTGTCCTGCTTTTTTTATTCTTCAAGTGATTTTATAACTAAAATAACAAGAATAGTGATAATGATTTTCCATTTACAGAATGCTTCCACATTCTTTCTCAGTTCATCTTCAGAAGATCTGGGGTTTATAGGTTTTAGTTACATTTGTTTTTTTAATTTAATTTTTATTTTTTTCTATTTTTTTATTTTTCCAGAGAAGTGAGCTTTATTCTATAACATATAGAGTGCACAGTTAAACAGCAAAGTTATAATAAAACCCAACACTTCCTGTCATTTAAACGAAACAAAAGTCAAATATACCAAAAGGAAGGTCCATCAATCTATTTCCTGCACTGACCATCACATCGTATCTTTTATATTTGCTATCTTATGTGTTTATAGCACTATGTCATCTCAACCCAGTCTTCTGAGGAGAGATTCAACTCTTTCTGATATCTGATTATGTCATCAGTCACAATTACATCTTTTTTTTCTTTTATTCTTTCTTAATTTTCTTTTTTAATTTTTGAATTGTATTTAATTTATTTTTTTATACAGCAGGTTCTTATTAGTCATCAATTTTATACACATCAGTGTATACATGTCAATCCCAATCGCCCAATTCATCCCACCACCATCCCTACCCCCCTGCCGCTTTCGCCCCTTGGTGTCCATACGTTTGTTCTCTACATCTGTGTCTCAACTTCTGCCCTGCAAACCGGTTCATCTGTACCACTTTTCTAGGTTCCACATATATACGTTAATATACGATATTTGTTTTTCTCTTTCTGACTTGCTTCACTTTGTATGACAGTCTCTAGATCCATCCACGTCTCAACAAATGACCCAATTTCGTTCCTTTTTATGGCTGAGTAATATTCCATTGTATATATGTACCACATCTTCTTTATCCATTCGTCTGTCGATGGGCATTTAGGTTGCTTCCATGTCCTGGCTATTGTAAATAGTGCTGCAATGAACATTGGGGTGCATGTGTCTTTTTGCATTATGGTTTTCTCTGGGTATATGTCCAGTAGTGGGATTGCTGGATCATACGGTAATTCTATTTTTAGTTTTTTAAGGAACCTCCATACTGTTCTCTATAGTGGCTGTATCAATTTACATTCCCACCAACAGTGCAAGAGGGTTCCCTTTTCTCCACACCCTCTCCAGCATTTGTTGTTTGTAGATTTTCTGATGATGCCCATTCTTACTGGTGTGAGGTGATACCTCATTGTAGCTTTGATTTGCATTTCTCTAATAATTAGTGATGTTGAGCAGCTTTTCATGTGTTTCTTGGCCATCTGTATGTCTTCTGTGGAGAAATGTCTGTTTAGGTCTTCTGCCCATTTTTAGATTGGGTTGTTTGTTTTTTTAATATTGAGCTGCATGAGCTGTTTATATATTTTGGAGATTAATCCTTTATCCGTTGATTCATTTGCAAATATTTTCTCCCATTCTGAGGGTTGTCTTTTTGTCTTGTTTATGGTTTCTTTTGCTATGCAAAAGCTTTGAAGTTTCATTAGGTCCCATTTGTTTGTTTTTATTTCCATTACTCTAGGAGGTGGCTCAAAAAAGATCTTGCTGTGATTTATGTCAAAGAGTTTTCTTCCTATGTTTTCCTCTAAGAGTTTTGTAGTGTCTGGTCTTATATTTAGGTCTCTAATCCATTTTGAGTTTATTTTTGTGTATGGTGTTAGGGAGTGTTCTAATTTCTTTCTTTTACATGTAGCTGTCCAGTTTTCCCAGCACCACTTATTGAAGAGACTGCCTTTTCTCCATTGTATATCCTTGCCTCCTTTGTCATAGATTAGTTGACCATAGGTGCGTGGGTTTATCTCTGGGCTTTCTATCCTGTTCCATTGATCTATGTTTCTGTTTTTGTGCCAGTACCATATTGTGTTGATTACTGTAGCTTTGTAGTATAGTCTGAAGTCAGGGACTCTGATTCCTCCAGCTCCGTTTTTTTCCCTCAAGACTGCTTGGCTATTCAGGGTCTTTTGTGTCTCCATACAAATTTTAAGATTTTTTCTTCTAGTTCTGTAAAAAGTGCCATTGGTAATTTGATAGGCATTGCATTGAATCTGTAGATTGCTTTGGGTAATATAGTCATTCTCAACAATGTTGCTTCTTCCAATCCAAGAACATGGTATGTCTCTCCATCTGTTGGTATCATCTTTAATTTCTTTCATCAGTGTCTTATAGTTTTCTGCATACAGGTTTTTGTCTCCCTAGGTAGGTTTATTCCTAGGTGTTTTAATCTTTTTGTTGCAATGGTAAATGGGGGTGTTTCCTTAATTTCTCTTTCAGATTTTTCATCATTAGTGTATAGGAATGCAAGAGATTTCTGTGCATCAGTTTTGTATCCTGCAACTTTACCAAATTCATTGATTAGCTCTAGTAGTTTTCTGGTGGCATTTTTAGGATTCTCTATGTATAGTATCATGTCATCTGCAAACAGTGACAGTTTTACTTCTTCTTTTCCAATTTGTATTCCTTTTATTTCTTCTTCTTCTCTGATTGCCGTGGCTAGGACTTCCAAAACTATGTTGAATAATAGTGGTGAGAGTGGACGTCCTTGTCTCGTTCCTGATCTTAGAGGAAATGCTTTCAGTTTTTCACCATTGAGAATGATGTTTGCTGTGGGTTTGTCGTATATGGCCTTTATTATGTTGAGGTAGGTTCCCTGTCTGCCCACTTTCTGGAGAGTTTTTATCATAAATGAGTGTTGAATTTTGTCAAAAGCTTTTTCTGCATCTATTGAGATGATCATATGGTTTTCCTTCTTCAATTTGTTAATATGGTGTATCACATTGATTGAATTGCGTATATTGAAGAATCTTTGTATCCCTGGGATAAATCCCATTTGATCATGGTGTATAATCCTTTTAATGTGTTGTTGGATTCTGTTTGCTAGTATTTTTTCGAGGATTTTTGCATCTATATTCATAGTGATATTGGTCTGTAATTTTCTTTTTTTGTAGTATCTTTGTCTGGTTTTGGTATCAGGGTGATGGTGGCTTCATAGAATGAGCTTGGGAGTGTTCCTTCCTCTGCAGTATTTTGGAAGAGTTTGAGAAGGATGGGTATTAGCTCTTCTCTAAATGTTTGATAGAATTCACCTGTGAAGCCATCTGGCCCTGGACTTTTGTTTGTTGGAAGATTTTTAATCACAGTTTCAATTTCATTACTTGTGATTGGTCTGTTCATATTTTCTATTTCTTCCTGGTTCAGTCTTGGAAGGTTATACCTTTCTAAGAATTTGTCCATTTCTTCCAGGTTGTCCATTGTATTGGCATAGAGTTGCTTGTAGCAGTCTCTTAGGATGCTTTGTATTTCTGTGGTGTCTGTTGTAACTTCTCCTTTTTCATTTCTAAATTTATTGATTTGAGTCCTCTCCCTCTTTTTCTTGAGGAGTCTGGCTAATGGTTTATCAATTTTGTTTATCTTCTCAAAGAACCAGCTTTTAGTTTTATTGATCTTGCTATTGTTTTCTTTGTTTCTATTTCATTTGTTTCTGCTCTGATCTTTATGATTTCTTTCCTTCTGCTAACTTTGGGTCTTGTTTGTTCTTTTTTCTCTAGTTCCTTTAGGTGTAAGGTTAGATTGTTTATTTGAGATTCTTCTTGTTTCTTGAGGTAGGCTTGTATAGCTATAAACTTTCCTCTTAGAACTGATTTTGCTGCATCCCATAGGTTTTGGATTATCGTGTTTTCATTGCCATTTGTCTCTAGGTATTTTTTGATTTCCTCTTTGATTTCTTCAGTGATCTCTTGGTTATTTAGTAGCATATTGTTTAGCCTCCATGTGTTTTTTTTTTTTTTTTTTACGTTTTTTTCCCTGTAATTCATTTCTAATCTCATAGCGTTGTGGTCAGAAAAGATGCTTGATATGATTTCAATTTTCTTAAATTTACTGTGGCTTGATTTGTGACCCAAGATGTGATCTGTCCTGGAGAATGTTCCCTGTGCACTTGAGAAGAAAGTGTAATCTGCTGTTTTTGGATGATCTGTCCATTGGTGTAAGTGAGGTGTTAAAGTCCCCCACTCTTATTGTGTTACTGTCAACTTCCTCTTTTATAGGTGTTAGCATTTGCCTTATGTATTGAGGTGCTCCTATGTTGGGTGCATATATATTTATAATTGTTATATCTTCTTCTTGGATTGATCCCTTGATCATTATGTAGTGTCCTTCCTTGTCTCTTGTAACATTCTTTATTTTAAAGTCTATTTTATCTGATATGAGTATAGCTACTCCAGCTTTCTTTTGATTTCCATTTGCGTGGAATATCTTTTTCCATCCCCTCAGTTTCAGTCTGTATGTGTCCCTGGGTCTGAAGTGGGTCTCTTGTAGACAGCATATAGATGGGTCTTGTTTTTGTATCTATTGAGCAAGCCTGTGTCTTTTGGTTGGAGCATTTAATCCATTCTCGTTTAAGGTAATTATCGATATGTATGTTCCTGTTACCATTTTCTTAACTGTTATGGGTTTGTTTTTGGAGGTCCTTTTCTTCTCTTGTGTTTCCCACTTAGAGAAGTTCCTTTAGCATTTGTTGTAGAGCTGGTTTGGTGGTGCTGAATTCTCTTAGCTTTTGCTTGTCTGTAAAGGTTTTAATTTCTCCGCCGAATGTGAATGAGATTCTTGCCGGGTAGAGTAATCTTGGCTGTAGGTTCTTCCCTTTCATCAGTTGAAATATATCATGCCACTCCCTTCTGGCTTGTAGAGTTTCTGCTGAGAACTCAGCTGTTAACCTTACGGGAGTTCCCTTTTATGTTATTTGTCATTTTTCCCTTGTTGGTTTCAATAATTTTTCTTTGTCTTTAATTTTTGTCAGTTTTATTACTATGTGTCTCGGCGTGTTTCTCCTTGGGTTTATCCTGCCTGGGACTCTCTGTGCTTCCTGGACTTGGGTGGCTATTTCCTTTCCCATGTTAGGGAAGTTGGCAACTGTAATCTCTTCAAATATTTTCTCAGGTCCTTTCTCTCCCTCTTCTCCTTCTGGGACCGCTATAATGTGCATGTTGTTGTGTTTAATGTTGTCCGAGAGGTCTCTTAGGCTGCCTTCATTTCTTTTCATTCTTTTTTCTTTATTCTGTTCTGTGGCAGTGAATTCCACCATTGTGTCTTCCAGGTCACTTATCCGTTCTTCTGCCTCAGTTATTCTGCTATTGATTCCTTCTAGTGTATTTTTCATTTCAGTTATTGCATTGCTCATCTCTGTTTGTTTGTTCTTTAATTCTTCTAGGTCTTTGTTAAACATTTGCATCTTCTCGATCTTTGCCTCCTTTCTTTTTCCGAGGTCCTGGATCATCTTCACTATCATTATTCTGAATTCTTTTTCTGGAAGATTTCCTAGCTCGACTTCAGTTAGTTGTTTTTCTGGGGTTTTATCTTGTTCCTTCATCTGGTACATAGCCCCCTGCCTTTTCATCTTGTCTGTCTTTCTGTGAATGTGGTTTTTGTTCTACAGGCTGCAGGATTGTAGTTCTTCTTGCTTCCGCTGTCTGCCCTCTGCTGGATGAGGCTATCTAAGAGGCTTGTGCAAGTTTCGTGATGGGAGGGACTGGTGGTGGGTAGAGCTGACTGTTGGTCTGGTGGGCAGAGCTCAGTAAAACCTTAATCCACTTTTCTGCTGATGGGTGGGGCTGGGTTCTCTCCCTGTTGGTTGTTTGGCCTGAGGCAACCCAACACTGGAGCCTACCCGAGCTCTTTTGTGGGGCTAATGGCAGACTCTGGGCGGGCTCTCGCCAAGGAGTACTTCCCAGAACTTCTGCTGCCTGTGTCCTTGTCCACACGGTGAGCCACAGCCACCCCCCGCCTCTGCATGAGACCCTCCAACACTAGCAGGTAGATCTGGTTCAGTCTCCCCTGTGGTCACTGCTCCTTCCCCTGGGTCCCGATAAGCACACTACTTTGTGTGTGCCTTCCAAGAGTGGAGTCTCTGTTTCCCCCAGTCTTGTCGAAGTCTTGCAATCAAATCCCACTAGCCTTCAAAGTCTGATTCTCTGGGAATTCTTCCTCCCATTGCCGGACCCCCAGGTTGGGAAGCCTGACCTGGGGCTCAGAACCTTCACTCCAGTGGGTGGACTTCTGTGGTATAACTGTTCTCCAGTTTGTGAGTCACCCACCCAGCAGCTATGGGATTTGATTTTACTGTGATAGTGCCCCTCCTACCGTCTCATTGTGGCTTCTCCTTTGTCTTTGGACGTGGGGTATCTTTTTTGGTGAGTTCCAGTGTCTTCCTGCCAATGATTGTTCAGCAGCTAGTTGTGATTCCGGTGCTCTCGCGAGAGGGAATGAGTGCACGTCCTTCTACTCCCCCATCTTGAACCAGTCTCTATATTAAATGTTTTAACCAATCAGATTAAGTATTGACCTTGACCATAACTTGAAAATGCAGGTGGTGGTGTACTTTTTAAGTACTTAGGTGTTTAGTGAGTGTTTTCACAAGGGTGAATGTATGTACTGGATATGTACTAGATAAAAATCTCCCCTCCCAGCCAATGTATTGGACCAGTGCAAATTTTATCGCTTAGGCTGTGGAGTGGAACACTTCAAGATGGACTGTCATCACTTGTTCTAGTTATTACCATACTCTTCAGTAGACCTCTATTCCTATGATCACACCAGCCATTGGTGCCCCCAATGCAGAGGCCTTTCTGCATCTATTCTTTGAGCGGGCCTGTCTTTCTTCTCAAAATATGCTTTGGAAGTGGGTGCTTTATGGAAGCACAGAAATCTTTTGTTTGGTGAGAGAAGCTTTAGTTCAGAAATATGTCAGCAAGTCCTCTTGCACTGGCCTTGAACTTTGGGGCAGACCAAGGAAATGCAGATCTTTGGTACCACCCCTCTCAAGGCAGTAGGTGACTGCACCTCTCCCAGCCACCTGGAGGTTATTTCTTGTTCTGTGCGTCACAGTTTCTGTGGATGTGGCTTCCAGAGGGTCATGCTTTTATTTCTCTCCTGATATCAACATGAACCCACTGGCCCAGCATTAGTGACAGCAGCTTTTGGTGCTAAAAGGCTGTGGTTGTAGTTCGGTGTGAGACGTTAATGGTTGCTTCCCTCTTCCTGTGCACATTCTTGGCTCAAGGCTGCCATAATATCAGGAAGATGAGCAATGAGTGACTGTCAGCTGGTGGTGTTTAACCAGAAAGATGCAGATGTATCACCTCTGCAACTTGTAAAAGAAGAAGAGAAGTCACCTGTCTGGTGCCCACAGGTTTGGGGGTTGATGTCTGGATGTCTGAATAAAAAGAAAAACAATTCTATAAGTGACTGTGCTATGAACTCTCAGTTGAATTGCTAGCATATTTACCCCAGTTATCAGAAAATTATTTATTTTCTCCTTAGAACTTACAGTAGGCTACAGTTGGGTGTTATCTTAAAGTATCCCTAGAAATACCCCCAGTGTTATTTGATCAAATTGTGGGAAACATGTTGTGGGCCAAAGCAGAGAATCACGAGGCATTCAGTCAGTTATGCTTTTTTTTTTTTTTTAAATTTTATTGAAGTATAGCTGATTTACAATGTGTTAATTTCTGCTGTACAGCAAAGTCAGTTATACATGTATATTCTTTTTCATATTCTTTTCTGTTATGGTTTGTCACAGGATATTGAATATAGTTCCCTGTGCTATACAGTAGGACCTTGTTTATCCATTCTGTATATAATAGTTTGCATCTACTAATCCCAAACTCCCAGTCCTTCCCTCCCCCCAACCTTGGCAACCACACATCTGTTCTCTATGTCTGTGAATCTGTTTTGTACATAAGTTCATTTGTGTCATATTTTAGATTCCACATATAAGTGATATCATATGGTATTTGTCTTTCTCTTTCTGAGTTGCTTCACTTAGTATGATCGTCTCTAGGTCCATCCGTGTTGCTGCAAGTGGCGTTATTTCATTCTCTCTATGGCTGAGCAGTCAGTTACTCTTTAAGGGAAGATGGGAAATGGAAATAAATGGCCGATGACAACAAATAATGACACCTGAAAAGGGATGGCCCCAAACTAGGAATCATCTTTGGAGGATGTATGTTTGTGATGTTGTCAGTTAATTGAGCCGAGAAATTAACAGCATGGTACTGAAATGGGAGGGGCTGTCATAACACGCAGCCTCTTTCAGAGTTCATAAAAGGTGGTGCTGTTTGATAGCAGAGCTAGTAAGGTCCACAAGGAAACTCCCTTAATTATGAATGGCGATAGTAATTAACAGGATGTGTGAACTGCTCTGCGGTGACTGAAATATCATTCAATTTTCCTTTCTCTTTAACTGGTTTCCCTCTGCTTTGTGGGAGGAGATCTCAGGCCCTCAACTACATGGATATGAAATTCAAATCTTGAAAAGCGCATTATACAAACCCAAGATTTTTCCTTGGGGTATTAATCTTATTAATCTGTCCAGTAAAGAAAGACTTTCTTTTTTTTTTTTTTTTGTTATTACTCGCTTTTTTCCCAAAGGGGTAGGCAATTAGATATAAAATGAAAGAAAAAAAAATCCCTACATGATTGCCTTCTGGCCAGAACGTGTGACCTGCTGCCATAGAAATATCTCTCTGATCAGAGACAGGACGACAAGGCATAGATCTGATAAAGCAGGTTGCTTTGCCACATGCCTAAGGTTTAATCTTTTCTTTTGTTCCTCCCAGAGGCAATTCCATCTAGCGTTGTCAACCATGTCAGTTTTACTGGAATGTCTCAAAACATCTGTAAAAGACTGATTCAAATAGACACGATGGTACTCTCAAAGAAATATGATGTCTTTTCTGTGTCTCTGTCTTGCTCCTAGAATTGCATCTGCAGTTTTGTTTAAGGCAAATACGGTGTTCAAATCTCCTGCAGTCATCCTTGTGAGACGAGGATGAATATCTGGGTCACACTGGTATAGAGGATGGGCTCTCGTGCGCTGCTGGCCCCGTTCTGTCCTGGAAGAGTCATTCTTCTGGGGTGGAGAAAACAAATGAAATGTTTCTGAAATGTTTGTGGTGTCTCTCAGAGGAAAAAGAAACTCCATGGCAGAAATATAGCCTAAGCAGTCCCCTGCAAAAAAACCCTCGAGGGTAAGCAGAGCCGTATAAGAGAAACTGCGTGGAAGGCACAGAGCTCTCTCATCTCCTTTCTGTGGGCAGAAATTAGGATGCAGGACAACCACTTAATTTGAGAAGCATTTATTACCTCTTTTGTCAGGTTTCTGAGTGCATCATGCTTCTCAGGTCTGAGTCTCCTTTTGAGGTTTTAGGAGGTCATGATATTCCTGTCCTCTGCTCCCAGCCTAAGTTCATACCCGTTGAGAAACACAACACAGAAACCAGATAGGTGGAGACAGAGTGATGCCAGCTTTATTACACTGAAAGCTGATTGGAGAAATGGTTAGACATGCGGCCCCAAAGGGCTTCCTGGTACTTGTACCCCTTTAGACATTCTCACCCTCCCGGTCCCGCTAGAGGTAGAGCAGAAAAGGCACTCTCGTTGACAGTGGTAGATCCAAAGAGTGGCCAGAAAGACTCAGTTTCTTCTCCCAAACTCTGCATGCTGATGACTCAGGTGTGAAGGAGGGAGTAGGGAGGAGCTGGAGAGGTTCTACATATGCTTTACCTTCCAGACAAAGGGAGTGGATAGTTCATTGCTTCTATGGGAATATGCAGAGTGCGGAATGCCCTTCACCCCCAAAACCCCTCCCGGTGCCCCGTGTTCCACAGCGCTCTGCTCTGGATCTGGGACTGGTCCTCCTCCTCCCCACCAAGCTCTTGGCTTCAGGGAGACACTTCTTAGCATTCTCTCCTCTTTCTCGCCAGCATATACCCACTGCTGCAGCTGTACCATCCTAGCTCACTAGGGATCTTCTCCAGGGATTACCCTCCCACCTTCCCCTTCCCCCTCCTCCCTAGCAGTTGGCTGTAGGTGAGAGCTGATGCTTCTGCTTTTCTCTGTGAATACTTTCTGTATTTATTGTATGCACTCTACAGTAAGTTCCCTACATACGAATGAGTTTTGTTCCAAGAGTGTGTTCGGAAGTCCAACAGTTAGCCTAGGTACCCAGCTAACACAACCAGCTATGTAGAACTGTACTGTAATAGGTTTATAATGCGTTCTCATCTCTGAAAGTTCGCAACTTGAAGGTTCATATTTAGGGGACTTACTGTACAAAGAATACTGCGTAGCATTCAAGTAGTTCCCATTTCCTAATCCTCTGCACAAATTGTCCCTTTATCTCATTCATTCTGGTTATTCCCTTCCTTCACTTTGTCTTTTTCACTTATTGTTACCTTTGGAGATGTCTTGCTTCCCCAAGCAGGTTTGGTTTCTTCTTTCTGTCTTTCGTACCCCTTCCCAGGCAAGTCTAGTGTATGGTGCAGTGTTTGTGGAGCTAGTAGGGTTGGCTTAGCTTGAGTTCTCTAGAAAACAGAGTCTGAGGCAAAACTTAGGTGGGAGGGCTTTGTGAGGAGCTGCAATTCCAGAAAAGCAAGAGTGAGGGGATAGGGGAAGCAAAACACAAACACAATAACCTATTGCCAAGCTGCCCATAGCTTCTCAGGAAAGCACAGCTGGCTGCTCTGTGACTTACGTTGTCTTGCAGACAGGTCTTTGGAACCACTGTACCTCACAACAGTCTGTCACGGGAAGGAAGGGCAAGGAATTGATCTTCCAGCTCCTTCTGGTGTCCTGTCTCTCACTGACCAAGGTCACCCCATTGGGTTTTAAGTCCCTGTTTCCAGGTTGTATGGCCCAGCCCCTCTGATCAGCCTGTGGGGAAGACAGACCCTGTACCCCACAGCATGGTGCTTCCTGGGGATCCTGAAGTGGTGGCAGCTGGTAGTCCATTACCAGTTAGGGTGGACTAGGGTGCCAGAGCTTCTGTAGCACCAGCCACGGTGCTCGTGACAGAGGCTGAGCCAGAGCCATCCCTCCCTGCCCCCGTCCCAGGGAGACAGAGACAGCCGGTGGTGTTGGGAGACAAGATGGCCAGGGACAGTATATGGACAGTATATGGAGCAAGCAGCCAGAGGGACAGTGTGGGGAGGGGCAGGCCAATCTGGAAAAGCACATATGTTGGGTCCAATACAGCACCCCATAAATAGATATTGGCTGAATAACTAAATATTTAATAAATCTTCATTCACTTCTGTTGGTTAATTGCCTCCTATGTTTCTACTTTACTGGTATTATTGGGAGATACAAAGGGAGATTTAAGAGTCAACACAAACTAAACACATAAGTGTTGAGGGATCAGAGTAGAAGAAGAATAAAAGTAAGATCCAGGGAAGTAATCAAGGGAGGCTTCCTGGAGGAGGTGAATTTTGAATTGTCTTTTGAAGGTTGTAATGGTAAGGATTGATAAAGAGGAAGACGTCTGCAAAGGTCTTTTGGGGTCTTAGAATCTTGAGCACAATTCCAGGTTTTGGGGTAGATTTTAGACTTCTGCTGTGATAGTTTAGCTTCATAATTAAAAGAAAAATATGACACCAATCTAGAAAATTGCTATTTATACTTTGGCTTATACTACAAACTTTGGAGTTTTGCCTCTGAGACTGGAAAAATTAAAGTTGATGGTATCTAGTGTTGTCAAAGAGGTGGCGAAACAGTTTTCTTATACATTCTTATAATCACAGCATTGTGGGATACTTTTTAATCAAAATTTGAAATGCAAATAAATTATTGACCCAGAAATTCCAGTTTGAGGGGAATTTATATAGACATAAATATATTTACAGGCTTCTTCATTGCAGTTTTGTTTCTAATAGTGAAAATGGCTTCAAATGAAACATCTATCAACAGTGAAATGGAAAACAAACTAAGGCACATCGTATTATGTAGCTGTTAAAAAATGGGACCCTTGTGTACTGGTATGGAAGGATCTCAAGACATTGAAAATGTAAGTTGTAAAAGAGCATATATAATTGTCATCCCAGTGATTTAAGAAACAATAACGAGCAAAACTGAAAAAAAAAAATCCAACTAAGCATTGGGACATGAAGGGACTTCCTTTTTGTATTCTGTTTGCTTCTGCATGTGTTCCCTTGTCTAAATTTAAGGGGGGACTGTACACCTGAAACTGATACAACATTGTAAATCAACTATACTCCAGGATAAAATAAAAATTAAATTAAAAATTTAAAAAAAGAAATTACCCAGCCTATAAAAACTAACCACCCCATATTTCTGGGCCTCTCGCCTTCTGAGATGGCCCACACTGTCTGTAGAGTGTGTATCTCCCTACGTAAATCTGCTTCACTCTAAAAAAAAAGTAAATATATAAATAAATTTAAGGGGGGAAACTCCAAAGGTATCATCTTTTAAAATAAGAACCGGGACTTCCCTGGTGGCGCAGTGGTTAAGAGTCCACCTGCCAGGACTTCCCTGGTGGCGCAGTGGTTAAGAATCTGCCTGCCAGTGCAGGGGACATGGGTTCAAGCCCTGGCCTGGGAAGATCCCATGTGCCGCGGAGCAACTAAGCCCGCACGCCGCAACTTCTGAGCCTGTGCTCTAGAGCCCTCGAGCCACAACTACTGAGACTGTGCACCACAACTACTAAAGCCCGTGTGCCCTAGGGCCCGCGTGCTGCAACTACTGAGCCCGCGTGCTGCAACAACTGAAGCCCGCACACCTAGAGCGCATGCTCCACAACAAGAGAAGCCACCGCAATGAGAAGAGAAGCCCACACACTGCAACAAAGAATAGCTCCCACTCACCACAACTAGAGAAAGCCCATGAGCAGCAATGAAGACCCAACGCAGCCAGAAAAAAAAGAATCCACCTCCCAACGCAGGGGACACGGGTTCAATCCTGGTTCGGGAACATCCCACATGCCGCGGGGCAGCTAAGCCCGTGTGCCACAACTGCTGAGCCTGCGCTCTAGAGCCTGCAAGCTGCGACTACTGAAGCCCGCGCACCTAGAGCCGGTGCTCCACAACAAGAGAAGCCACCGCAATGAGAAGCCCGTGCACCGCAACTAGAGAAAGCCCGCGTGCAGTAACGAAGACCCAATGCAGCCAAAAATAAAATTTTAAAAAATAAACAAATAAGAACCAAAGTTCATCTCTCAGAAAGGGTCAGAGGAAATTTTCATGTTAATGCTTAAGAATGAAAAAGGAAAAAAAAAAGGAAAGATATTTGTAAAGAAGCCACAGATAGTTCTGTACCGATGATGTTTCACAGAACATTTAGGATGAGGAATCCTTTTTTATGAATTGAAGAAAACCAAATGCCAGCTATTAAAAAGAGATCTTTTATAGGCTGAAGTAGTAGAAAGTTGGAAAAAAAGTATCAAAAATTAGAATATAATAATTCAGTGTGGAAGGAAATTTCCTTAAAATAATACTAAAACAGAATACAATTGATATTATTGTACAGATTAACAAGTCTTATGTGGACAATGTGAAAGATTTTAAGACAAACTGTTTTTTGTTCCAAAGATGGCATTGCATCTAGTATAGAAGAAACTAGTAGTATACTACTAGTATATAAACTAGTAGTATACTACTAGTAGTAGTATAGAAGAACTAGTATAGAAGAAAAAAATCAGTTTCAGAGACTTTAGGCCCCCTTTCTCCACTGTCCCTGAAAGGGGCTCAGACGTGTAATCCCTCCATCCACACTTGCTATCACAGGGGGACTCGCCCCCCATGAGGTGACCTGTTCTTTCCTTGGCCAGCTCTGCTTGTTACAAAGTTGTTAGTTTTCTATTGAAGTAACATCTACCTCCAGGGAAGGTTGACTGTAATATACATTAGAATGAGCTTCAAAAATTGATCAAAGCCCAGTCCCCACCCTAGACCAATTAAGTCACTGGGAATGGGGCCAAGCATCAGTGCATTTTTGCAAGTGCCCCTGGGAGTTTCGTGGGCAGTGAGAATTGCCAACCTCTCTACTCCTGGAAACCCATCATATTTCTAAAGAGCGCTCTCATGTTTCACCTTCGTCTCATCTCCAAAATTATCCTCCAGGCTTCATGTGAAATGGCTTGTAATGTTTTAAAGAGTCTGTATGATGAGTATTAAGTTACACTGAAATCACTATTACGGGCTTGCTCTTTTTAAGAAATCTGGTGAAATACATGTGTGATGATGAAAATCATACTACAAGGAAACAGACCAAAATTTGATTCTGGGCTCTTTAGTTTATACACATGGGCTGATGTTTTTGTATCTATACTTTAATGACATTTGCTAACTTGAAATTCAAGGTCTGCTCAGTTGCAGCAGTGGGACTAAAATGCAACATAAGAATCCGGATTTGAGAATTTCGTGAGTCAGAAATCTGTGTGCTGAACAGGTTCTCTTCAGTCTGCCTGTTTTTTCATGGCTTAGTGTTCTGCTTTTTGTAATGATTTTTAAAAAAATTTTTATTGGAGTAAAATTCATTTACAATGTCATGTTAGTTTCAGGTGTACAGCAAAGTGAATCAGTTATACGTATGCATATATCCACTCTTTTTTAGATTCTTTTCCCATATAGGCCATTACAGAGTATTGAGTAGAGTTCCCTGTGCTATACAGTAGGTGCTTATTAGTTATCTATTTTATATACAGTAGTGTGTATATGTCAGCCCTAATCTCCCAATTTATCCCTCCCTCCTTCCTTTCCCCACGGTAACCGTAAGTTTGTTTTCTACATCTGTGACTCTGTTTTGTAATGATTTAAAAACCAACCAAGGATAGCGGCAGAAATAAGCCAAAGGTGGGACACATACCTATCTTGATTGAGTGGGAAATCAATCAATCAAATATAGCTTTTTAAAAAGAAAGACATAATAGGCAGAATATAAATTTGGGGGGTTCAAGTTTGGTACTGAGAACTAGAAATTTTCATATGCATCGTGTTAGAATCTAGATTTCCTCCATAAGTCGATGCCTATTATTTATCTAGGAAGTTGAAGTAAACATGGCCTTGTGTTCACAGTTTCTATGGGGTGTGAGACTTGTTTTTGCCTGGCAAAGTTTTGTTAAATTTGAATTTCTCACTGTAATGAGGGTCCATCACAGGTCCCTCATAATGTGATGTTCAAACCCCCAGCGCATTGGAAGGGGGTGTGACTAAGGCTTCGTGTCCCCCCCCAAAAAACACTGGGTTCCTGGACCCCTGCGCTGGGCACTGGGATGAAGATGGGGTGACCTGGTCCTCTGGCATGGTACCTGGAGGAGTTTGGGGTGATCTGAGAAACGTCAGGGGTGAAAAGGGAATTGAAGAATGATGTAGGCATGGATCTAAAGAGACTCCGCAGAGAGGCCAACAGGGGGTGTCAGACAGATGGGGACCTTGGGGGAGGAAGTGTCAAGAGGAACCCCAGTTTTTAGTATGAGTGTAGCAGGCTGTTAAGCAGGGAGGGAGCCGTGAAAGGCATCGAACTGGTTATTGATGGTAATTTACAAGCTGCTCTTGCTTTTTTTCCTGTAAGGGATATAAAATATTTCATCCATTTCTATTGAGTAAAAAACGTCAGTATTGCTTCTTTTCAGCTGAAGTGGTGATAGTAGTCAGCAGCCTGGCAATCATACCTTTCCCCAGTTTACATTTCTGTCAGTACTCTGCACACTCCTCAGCCCTAACCTTGTTCTTGAATTCCTGCCTGGCGTTCATTCATTCATTCTCTGACTAAAGGGGTCGTGTTCCCTTGGGACCGTCTGCTGCCCCTCGTCCGCCTTTTTCAGCTCCTCAGGTGTTCCTGCCTCATCACAAGCAGCTCCCCGGACGTGCCACGCCTCTCGTTCCTTCCCCAACCCAGGGTGCTTCATTTATCTGATTTCATTTTGCTGTGTCTTATGGAGGCTGGAGGTGACAAGGAACTGAGAAGGGCCATGCCTGTGACAACCACAGCTCTGTCTTCACCACCACCCGCAGTCAGCCCGGTTAGCTCAAGGAGATTGTTTCTTTCTGAATGAGGGCTGGTTCCATTCCTTTCTCTTCTAATCACTTTCCGAGCGTGCTCAGCCTCGGTGAGGAGTGAGACCCTATGCTCCATGGCCCCTTTCCAGCTGGGTGCAGTTCCAAACTGCGCTCAAAGCCAACACTAATTATCTTCAAAGTTTCACGTTAATAACAGAGTAAAGACATATGTGACTGAATACTGAATATGAATTTTCTATAATAAGAGGGTTTGGCTATTTTATTATGGATGTGAAGCTATATTTGGATCTATAGATGGAACATGGCATGGAGCCTCTGCTGTCCGGAGGGGATGGTGGTGCCCTCTGGCAGGAAGCTTCCAATTTTCTGGGACAGCTTTTCCCACATTCTTGCTAAAAAGCCTGTGCCCAGCTCAGTGGCTTGGCAAATAGAGCAAAACCTCCTGGATTTGAACTGCTGTCGTAGAGAATCCGTGATCGACCTTTGGGGCCATAACAGGTTCATTTTGACATTTTGTGTATTTAGTTTTTCCTAGATAAATCAATGTTTCAACTAGTTTGTGGATTTAATCTAGTTTAAATCCACCTAAGAGAAGGTTGGCCTCTTAACAATATCGGTTCTACATGATCTGTGATCTGCCTAGAATAGTCCCTAGTACGCAGTAGGCTCTTTAAAATTTGATTAATTAATTATTACAAAGTCTTAAAGCAAGACTAAATTTCTTAGCTGGGTAGCACTTTGAAAAAAGCAGATATATAGTCTTGTACTTGAAGATGATAGAATCACTTCTTTAAAAATATTCTCTTACCGTTTCATGTCAATTATATCAATTTAGGATCTTATTAGCTCTGGGAAGATTCGTTTTATATTAGATCAGTGATTTTTTGGCTTCACATTAGGAGAACTGCTCAAGACCAGTTAAATCAGCATCTTAGGTGTGAGTTTGGGGCACCTGGAGTCTTAATTTTTTAACAGCTTTATTGAGGTCCAATTCACATGCAACAAACTGCACATATTTACAATGAACAATCTGATCAGTTTTAACATATGTGTGCACCTGTGAAACCGTAGCCACAGTCAAGGTAGCGAACACATCATCTGTGGATTCCTAAGTGCCAGGGGCGTGGAGAACTAGTACAGATGAGACCCACAATCGTGAGCTGTTATAGCTGTTCTCATCTGATATTTAATAATAGTAACACCAATGAAAATAGTTATAAGTTCACAACCTAGCCCTTTGTTTCTTTTGAGACATAATATGTCTCTTTTTGAGGCCTAATCTGACCATGTTAAGACAAGAAGAAACATTATCATTTTTATGTCAGATTAACAGTGTTTCCTCTAAAATTTCTTTCCATCCCACGAAGGACTGTCTCCACACATAGTCAGGGATTGGGGACCGATGTGTCCACCTTTCCTGCTCTGATATGTTCATTGGAAAAGTCAAGCTTTTAACAATAATCTAAGAGTCAGCCAGTGCCTCTGATCATATGTAATTGAGCAGACCACCCACTGCCAAACTGCAGATGTATGGAAAATCTGGCCAGAGCAGGGCTGTGATGGGGACGGTGGGAGCCGGGTGGGAACGTGGGCTGCTGCTTCTTGGAGCTGGCACCCAACCTGAAACCCTCTCAGTTCAGTTGATCACAAATCCTGATGAAGGAAATGGAACTTTTAATAATGCTCCACGTATCAACGGTAAGAGTTTTACTGATTGTTTTTCAGCCAGTGCTGGTAAAATAGTATCTCTTTAGAAAATGATATAAAAAAGTCAACCAAATGGAAGAGCATTAATGGCCAATATTTGGAAATCGGTTAAATGAAAATGATTTCTTTATATGCTAGAATATCATGCAGACATTAAATGATTTTGTAGAATATGTTCATTTTGTATTATTAAGTTAGAACAGCAGGTTACTAAGTCAGTGCGTCCTGTATGATTCCACTTCTAATTTGAAAAATGTGTATGCACACACACATGCATTCAGGAAAAATAAAACACTTGGAAGACATACACCAAAACATTGACACTTTTTTATTTCTGGGGTGGAAGGTAACATTTGGTTTTAATTTTTTAAAACTTTACTTTTCATATATTGGAAAATGAGAAGATGTTTTTAATCAGGAAAAACATGTTATTAAAATCACCTGCAGAAGTTCTCCCCAAATAAAATAAAACCCTGTCTAAAACAATCTAGTCAGAATGAGGGGCAAAAATAAACACCATTAGCGTTCCAGCTTGGAAGTGGTCACGTAGGCGGGCACTCACTCCATGTTTGTTAAGCGATTTGCATAAATGACTGGCGTAAGCAAAATAAATAAAGCCCTGGTCAAGTTGGAACGAGTTCAGTTGCGTCTCAGAGTCACCCAGGCAGATTTGTTTGATTTGTTCTGTTAAATTCAAGTTCAAGGTTGCAAAGCATGTGTATTACTGTTGAGGCATGTGGGCATTTCCTTTCGTTTCCACTCACTCCAACTATTGTTTAGCAAGAGGGCGGGGCAGTATGCAAATTAGCAGGTTTTTGCATATGGGCTTGTTGCCTTGGTTCTAGAAAATTCGTTTCCCGAGGTGCTTCAGCCTGAGGAGTGTTCTCTCCAACAAGGGAGGAGACATGAAATGAGTGCACACACCCCTTAGATCGAGGTAAAGTGGCTGCAGTGTGATAGCAAGTCCCTGCCTCCAAGTGCGTGTCCCTGCCCGCTGCTCTTGGCCTTGGCTCTGTCCACTGCTTTTGCCACTTGCAGCTTCATTTTCTCTCTGTTTCTCCTTATTACATTTCTCCTCAGCCTATAAATGACCTCAAATCTCCTCTGGCCAAAAACCACTTCTCATCTCTGCTGCTCCCTAGAGGTACATTCTGTTTCTCCCTCTTTCACTGCCAGCTTCTCAATGAGGTTGTCAGTATTTACTGCCTGATCCCAGCCGGAAGAACCTTTTCCTTCCTCTGGACGCCCCAGGCACTTGACCTGCCCTTCACAGTATTCCTGTCAGCCACACACATCCCCAGCACTGCACCAGGTATATTCCTGCCTTTGACACGGTCCTCCCTGTACCTCTGAATTCCTAGGAACACAGCAGGCCCTATGGGGACTGCTTTCTGAGACGTCTGGGCATCTCTAAATTCAAGAGTATACTTCAATAAATTTTTTTTAAAAAGAGTATAGACAAACAGCTCATACAACTCAATAACAAAAAACCAAACAACTCAATCAAAAAATGGGCAGAAGACCTAAATAGACATTTCTCCAAAAAAGACATACAGATGGCCAATAGGCACATGAAAAGATGCTCAACATTACTAATTATTAGAGAAATGCAAATCAAAACTACAACGATGTACCACCTCACACCGGTCAGAATAGCCATCATTAAAATGTTCACAAACAGTAAATGCTGGAGCGGGTGTGGAGAAAAGGGAACCTTCCTACATTGTTGGTGGGAATGTGAATTGGTGCAGCCACTGTGGAAAACAGTTTGGAGGTTCCTCAAAAAAGTAAAAGCAGAGTTGCCATATGATCCAGCAATCCCACTCCTGGGCAGAACTGGACAAAACTATAATTCAAAAAGATACATGCACCCCTGTGTTCATAGCTGCAGTATTTACAATATCTAAGACATGGAAGTGACCTAAATGTCCATCGACAGGTAAATGGATAAAGAAGATGTGGTACATACATACAATGGACTATCACTCAGCCATAAAAAAGAATGAAATAATGCCATTTGCAGCAACATGGATGAACCTAGAGATGATCATACTAAGTGAAGTGAGTCAGAAGGAGAAAGACAAATATCATGGTATATCATTTATATGTGGAATCTAAAATATGATGCAAATGAACTTGTCTATGAAACAGAAACAGATTCACAGACATAGAGAACAGACTTGTGGTTGCCAAGGGGGAGGGGAGGTGGGGGAGGGACGGAGTGGGAGTTTGGTGTTAGCAGATGCAAACTATTATATACAGAATGGATAGACAAAAAGGTCCTACTGTATAGCACAGGGAACTATATTCAATATCCTGTGATAAACCATAATGCAAAAGAATATATATGTATAGGTATAACTGAATTACTTTGCTGTACACCAGAAACTAACACAACACTGTAAATCAACTATACTTCAATAAAATAAATTTTAAAAAATAAATTCAAGGGACTTCCCTGGTGGTGCAATGGTTAAGAATCCGCCTGCCAATGTAGGGGACACGGGTTCGAGCCCTGGTCCGGGAAGATCCCACATGCCGCAGAGCAACTAAGCCCGTGCGCCAGAACTACTGAGCCTGCGCTTAGAGCCTGCGAGCCACAACTACTGAGCCCACGTGCCACAACTACTGAAGCCCGTGCGCCTGGAGCCTGTGCTCCACAACAAGAGAAGCCACCGCAATGAGATGCCCGTGCACCGCAATGAAGAGTAGCCCCCGCTCACCGCAACTAGAGAAAGCCCGTGTGCAGCAACGAAGTCCCAACGCAGCCAAAAATAAATAAATTTTAAAAAATAAATAAATTCAACAGTATAGAAATGTTTGTAGAGGCTCCTGGCTTTTTCCGTGGAAGAATTTCCCCCAAGTGCCCTGTGGTTTCTTTTTTGCAAAAATCTCACATCTAAAGTGAACTACCTCTCCAACATTAACTAGTTTTCTCTCTCACCTAGTGTCTTCCCCTCCTCACAAAGCTTTTGTTTATTTGTTTGCTTGTTTAATAACTTCAGCAGAAATAGAAGAGGCATGCCACTGCACAGAGTCACACAGTCTGGGTGCAATCCCATCTCTGACATGGACAAACTCTCTGACTTTGGGGTGCATTACTGGTCTTCTCTGGGCCTCAATATGCCCATGTAGAAAGTTGCTATGACAACGTCCACCTTATAGAATTATTTATAGGATTAAGAGAAGTATTGTCTGGGAGGCCCTTAGCCCACATCTGGCCCGTGATAGTCACTCACATGTCAAAAGAAGGCTGAAGCACTTCTTTCTTACTGGCTCCCTCCTTTTCTACCTGAGCACAGTGGTTCAGAATCCAGAAACCCCACAGAGGTGTGAGTGCCGAGCCACTGGCAACTTTGTGGGATGCAAACTGGTGTCCCAGCAAACTGCCAGATCACGAGCCTCCCAGGCAGTCACTGTAAAATCACCAACCTCAAACATAAGGTCACGAACGCCGAGGGTCTCTTCTTCCTGCTTTGCTCAAGCAGTGTGATCTGTCCAAAGAATCTGAAATAACAGAAAATATACATAGCAAGTATTCAAGAAGCAGATGGTATTCATATGCTAGAAGCTCTCTGTGCCGGCAGATCCCTCGCACATCCATAGCCATGGTGGAGGGAGGGGGAAGCATCACACTTCCTTCTTTTCTTGGATTTGCCATCTTTTTCTCATCTCTGATGCCAGTGTCTGCTCACAGGATTTACAAGAGAAGAAAAGTCTCACTGTTCTGGAAATGGTAGAAAACGTTCCAAAACTTTCTTAGCATTCTTCCTAGCAACAGATCCAATGACTTTCTCCACACTTCTTCTGGGTGGCACTGTTCTGGTGTTTATCACTTTCTGCCACCGACTGGCCATACAAACTTGGGCCATTACTCCACTTTCTGTGCCTTAGTTTTCTCCTCTGGGGAGAATAAGATTGCCCACCTCGTAAAGTTATTATGAAGATCAAATATCTGCCAGCCAGTTACAGACGTACCCAGTATGGAATAAGCATGCAATATATGTTGCTTATGTAGTCATTTTATCCGCGTAAGCCATGATTGCACCTGTGAGTTGGTGGAAATAACGTGACTCAGAATCACACAGCTTACTTCTGGAGTCCTGGCTTTGCCACTTACTGGCTGGGATGAATCACTGAGAAGTCACCTGCTCTTAGTTTATTTTTATCTGTAAAATGTCAGGAAGAATACTTATTTTTCTGTATTAAGCGAGATTACTTCTGTGAAAAATAAACCACAAAGTGCCATACAACCCAAGGTGGTATTATGATCTCTCATCTCTGTCCTTGAGCAGAAGCTGTCTAGTCTGAAGTCACCTTTGTGTTTCTTGTGGCTCCCAGGGCTGTACCTGCCCCTGGTGGACCTTGACAGTGATTGTCAAATGAACAGTTTAACAATTCAACACATCTGAGAAAAAAAGAAGCACACCAAGAGGGCCTCTGCATGGTCAACGGAAATGACATGAAATGTACACATACACTCATGCTTTCTTTAAGACTGGTTCATCAGGCCCTCCCCGTGAAGCTTTCTAGTGTTTCTTTATGCAGAGTCAGCCCTGGGAGGACCAGAAGTATCCAATTGGAGCCATGAGGATGGGTTTGATTGCTCTAGGCAGGCATGCTGACCACCATGAGAAACTACAGCTTGACGGCCTGACAGTCATGGTGGAGACAGAAAAAACTAAGGAAAGCCGACACAAGAACTTTAAAAGCCCTGTAGTGTGAGATTTTTTTTTTTTAATGGATCTCTTTGTTGGAGTATAATTGCTTCACAATACTGTGTTAGTTTCTGTTGTACAACAAAGTGACTCAGCCATATGCATACACATGTCCCCATATCCCCTCCCTCTTGAGCCTCCCTCCCATCCTCCCTATCCAACCCTTCTAGGTGATTGCAAAGCGCCGAGCTGATCTCCCTGTGCTATGCTGCTGCTTCCCACTAGCTGTCTATTTTACATTCGGTAGTGTATATATGTCGATGCTACTCTCACTTCGCCCCAGCTTCCCCCTCCCACCCCGTGTCCTCAAGTCCATTCTCTATGTCTGCATCTTTATTCCTGCCCTGCAACTGGGTTCATCAGTACCATTTTTTTCTTTTTTTGGATTCCATATATATGTGTTAGCATACGGTATTTGTTTTTCTCTTTCTGACTTACTTCACTCTGTATGACAGACTCTAGGTCCATCCACCTCACTACAAATAACTCAGTTTCGTTCCTTTTTATGGCTGAGTAATATTCCATTGTATATATGTGCCACATCTTCTTTATCCATTCATCTGTCGATGGGCCCTTAGGTTGCTTCCATGTCCTGGCTATTGTAAATAGTGCTACAGTGAACATTGTGGTACATGTCTCTTTTTGAATTATGGTTTTCTCAAGGTATATGCCCAGTAGTGGAATTGCTGGGTCATATGGTAGTTCTATTTTTAGTTTTTTAAAGAACCTCCTTACTGTTCTCCATAATGGCTGTATCAATTTACATTCCCACCAACAGTGCAGGAGGGTTCCCTTTTCACTACACCCTTTCCAGCACTTATTGTTTCTAGATTTTTTGATAATGGCCATTCTGACTGGTGTAAGGTGATACTTCATTGTACTTTTGATTTGTGTTTCTCTAATAATTAGTGATGTTGAGCATCTTTTCATGTGCCTCTTGGCCATCTGTATGTCTTCTTTGGTGAAATGCCTAATTAGGTCTTCCACCCATTCTTTAACTGGATTGCTTGTTTTTTTTGGTATTGAGCTCCATGAGCTGTTTGTTTATTTTAGAGATTAATCCTTTGTCTGTTGTTTCATTTGAAAATATCTTCTCCCATTCTGAGGGTTGTCTTTGTGTCTTGTTTAAGGTTTCCTTTGCTGTGCAAAAGCTTTTAAGTTTAATTAAGTCCCATTTGTTTATTTTTGTTTTTATTTCCATTACTCTAGAAGGTGGATCAAAAAAGATCTTTCTGTGGTTTATGTCATAGAGTGTTCTGCCTATGTTTTCCTCTAAGAGTTTTATAGTGTCTGGTCTTGCATTTAGGTCTTTAATCCATTTGGAGTTTATTTTTGTGTATGGTGTTAGGGAGTTGTTCTAATTTCATTCTTTTACATGTTGCTGTCCAGTTTTCCCAGCACCACTTATTGAAGAGGCTGTCTTTTCTCCATTGTATGTTCTTGCCTCCTTTGTCGTAAATTAGGTGCCCATATGTGTGTGGGATTTTTTTTTACTGTAAAGAGAAGTCCCATGTGACTTACTGAAAGCAAAGTTAGACAAAGCAGTTGAGATCTTTGGAGAACAATTCCACTTTGACAGGGGTATACCAGATAACTAAAATGACAGCTTCTGCTGATTTTCATGATTGCCGCAGGGAAGGATGAGGCGAGCTTGGCTCTGTTTTCACAGTATGTTTCTCAAATATAACTTCTTGGTCTGCTGCACGGGTAATTACTCTATAACCACAAAATTCATGTTGCCAATTATCTCAACTATGGCCTGATTTTCCCCAATGATGCTAAAGCCTAATTCTTCTGGGTTTTGCAGTCTCTACCAAGTACATGTTAAAACCTTTATCCAGCAAAATGAACTGCTTGGTCATGTCAGTTTATGTAACTATTTATATCTTCAGGATGATTTGCAGTCAATTTGGAGAATTGGTAATTATTAATTTTAAAGAGTGACCTGGAGACTAAAATAAATTCATTTTAATTTATTAACAGTTTGGTTTTCACTATTTTTTATACCACCGTGGGCTCTGTGAAATAGTGTCCAATTCCATATTGTGTCATAGCATGAACATCATTCTAAATGGCACGCTGGTCCAATCTGTGGATGACACGGAGGTGAAAGCCGTAACATATTTTGGAAGGGCAGAATTGAGATGTCAGATGTTTTTGGCAAGCTGTAATGATGAACTCCACTCTAAAAAGGTGACATAGGGGACTTCCCTGGTGATCCAGTGGTTAAGACTCTGTGCTCCCAATGCAGGGGGTGCGGGTTCAATCCCTGGTTGGTGAGCTAAGTTCCCACATCCCGCGTGGCATGGCCAAAAACGTAAAAACAAACAAACAAACAAAAAAACCTCCAGTGTAAGAAGAAAAGGTGAAATATGAATGGGGTGCAAGTAAAGGCTTCTGTTGGTTCTAACAAAAATACCTACAAAAAGATAATGGAGATACTGTCAACCTGATATGCAGCTATAAGTATGGCTGGTAAATGAGGTGCCCCAGTATTAGTCCATAAGTATTGGGCATCTGGGGCTGCAGAGAACAGGGCACCTTTAGGAGGAGGGACTGATATCTGTCTGGATATGGGAAGTGGGAAGTTATCAGGGTTGGAGGCTGCTTCAGGGAATGAGTCTTACCTCTTGTCGTCTCTCTGCTGGCCTCTCTGCTTACCTGTGCATATTCAATAGGTTCTCTTCTGACTCCCAATATCCACTCCAGATCCCAGAGAGAGTTAATTTGATTATCATCTCCTTTCTAGGGCAGAGACCTTGGTGCGAAGCGACCTCATCGGTCATCCACCAGCCTCTGTGGATGCCCTTGAGTCAGGTCCTTACCCCGGGTCCTATCAGTGGCCACCTCTGCTAAAACAGCAGGTGATTCCTGCTTTCCTGAACAGCGGGCTGAGGTTGGGGAGGTTTACACTAGGACGTGAATCTGGGTCTGTCTCCAAGGGCCAGAACTGGGACCGAGGAGTGAAAGCTACAGAGGAAGAGAGGTTCGACTCCATGCCGAGTTCCCTGAAAATGGAATAGGCCGTAGGCAGATAGATGGTTGGATACACCTTCCAGGCCCCTTCCAGTTCTCAAAATTGTGTTTTCATTTTTATCGTCACTCTTTTGTTTCTTCCCAGAAGTGTATAGTGAAAACCAACTTTTCACGTTATTTTTTAACTGAGCTATGAAGATGGTCTTGCCACAGTGTAATTAGGATCTGCCTAAGGTGTCAGAAGCAGTAATGCTTTTGCATTAGCCTCTTAAATAAAACATGCTTCATATGTGGAATATTCGTAAATTTGATTTTATTATAGCCAATAACGGCGCTGTTTAAAGAAAGGAAATCATTTACATAATGTAAACGTACTGGGCCAGCAAACTGCAACAAAGATACTTCTCTAAGATTTTGAAGGTGAGTATAAGAATGTTTCATACATTTTTGTCCTAAGGAATTGTAAATGACGTTCCAGAGATTTCAGTTAAGCTTTTAAATTCACATGTCGTGATGGACTGAATCATTTAGGACAGATTTCAGTGGTGACTCTTCTGACAGTTGTCTGAGCCGAAGTCTCCAAAATAGTGGCATTAAATCTCACCATTCAGCTTCTACTAATTTGGAACAGAGAGAGAGACAGAGAGAGAGAGAGACAGAGTGTGTGTGTGTGTGTGTGTGTGTGTAGGGAGAAGAAAAATCATTCCATACAATGTTCATCCTTTCCCAAACAACAGAAACTAGTTATTTAATCGGAGAAAATCTGAAAGCACTGGGAAGACTCCAGGGTGCCTTCTGTTTCCATTTTCCAGTGTGAGAATGCCTTGTGACAAAGAGAAGATAGGGCAGATACAGGGCACAGTAGCCTTGCTTCCAGCTGCCTGTTTACTGCATTCCCTCGAGGCAATACATGGTTGGGGGAGAGAACAGCTTTGTTACAATTCCAGTTCCACCATTTTGGAGAGAAGACAAAGCACTCTCAGCTTCAGTTTCCTCATTTATAAATTGCGGATAATAATCGTACTTAGGTCAGAGAGTTCTTGTGAGGATTAAAGCACTTAGCACCGTGTCGGGCTTGTACAAAGTGCTCGATAATTTAGCTCCTAGGATTATTTTTATCTTCATCACTCTGTAAGGGGTGGGAACCCCAAGGTTATGCTCTCCTGTGCCTGGAAAGTCAGTAGCATCAGGCCCTCATCAACAGTGTGGCTCCACGTGGTCCTGTCCTACCCAGCCCAGCCCGAAATAGGGTCCGGCCCCAGCTCAGGGTCTGCCTTTATCCTCCCTGGGAGACTTGATCCCATCCTGGTGTTGCTGCTTCACTTGGACCTCGCATAGTCAGTATATCTCTCAGAGCCCTAGTTCCCTCCTCTCAAAAATTGGGGAACTATTCATTTATTTATGTATTTATCTTTAAAAAAAAAATTTTATTGGAGTATAGTTGATTTACAATGTCGTGTTAGTTTCAGGTGTACGGCAAAGTGAATCAGTTATACATATACATATATCCACTCTTTTTTAGATTCTTTTCCCATATAGGTCATTACAGAGTATTGAGTAGAGTTCCCTGTGCTATACAGTAGGTCTTTATTACTTATCTATTTTATGTATAGTAGTGTGTATATGTCCATTCCAATCTCCCAATTTATCCTCCCCGCCCTTACCCCCTGGTAACCATAAGTTTGTTTTCTACATCTGTAATTCTATTTCTGTTTTGTAGGTAAGTTCATTTGTACCCTTTTTTAGATTCCACATATAAGCGATATATGATATTTGTCTTTGGCTTAGTTCACTTAGTATCATAATCTCTAGGTCCATCCATGTTGCTGCAAATAGCATTATTTCATTTTTTTATGGCTGAGCAATATTCCATCGTGTGTCTACCTACCTATCTATGTATCTATCTATCTGTACCACATCTTCTTTATCCATTCATCTATCAGTGGACACTTAGGTTGCTTCCATATCTTAGCTATTAACAGACACATGAAAAAATGCTCAACGTTGCGAATTATTAGAGAAATGCAAGTCAAAACTGCAATGAGGTATCACCTCACACTGGTCAGCATGGCCATCATTAAAAAGTCTGCAAATAAATGCTGGAGAGGGTATGGAGAAAAGGGAACCCTCCTACACTGTTGGTGGGAACGTAAATTGGTACAGCCACTATGGAGAACAGTATGGAGGTTCCTTAAAAAACTAAAGATAGAGTTACCATATGATCCAGCAATCCCACTCCTGGGCATATATCTGGAGAAAACTATAATTCGAAAGGGAGAACTATTTAATTTTATAGGGTCTGAAAATTTTGGATACTATTAATTTAAACCGTATTTGTTTTAAAAACAAATCGAGTGATCAGGTTCGAATTGTGTAGAGAAGACAGAACTCTTAGCTTTGGATGAGTCATCAAAAAATGTCTCTGACTTTCTCTCCTTTGAAAAAAATGCCTGTGCTTGGGTTCCATCTTACCTGATCTTCTGAGGTAATTGGGCAGGGATTTCTTTAGCTGCATGGGGCCAAGTCACTGATATTTTTTAAGAAGCTCTCCTGGTGGTGCAAAGGTGCCCACAAGGTTGAGAAGCACTTAGCAAGCCCGAGGTCAGACTATGAATGGGGAATGCAGGTCTAGACTTCCTGCTTTCCTCGTTTCTCCCTGTATACCGCCCCCAAGTTCTGGTTTAAAAGAGGTTTTCTGAACAATTTTTTTCTGTGATTTTTTTTTTCACTCTTTCTCATAAAAGTGAGGTATTAAATAAACACACTATTCAAACTCTTGTATTAGTTGGCTTCCGTTTAATTAAAGTTTCATTCTGTGCTGTTCTACCTTAACCTTTTGCTTGTTTTCTTACGATGGTGTGTTCTGAAACCTTCATTCTCAGATGCTTTCTCTTCTCACCACCTTCAAAGCCACCTCTGAAATGTAATTGCATAGCTGCGTTCCTCACTGAGATCATCAACCTTCGTCAAATACTTCGTTCTTCATTGTTGTTCTTTTCAATCTGTATTAGATTCTTCCCAGCTGCGGCCTGTTTGTTGATGTGATTGTAAAGCACCGTGTATTCCCATGAAGTATTCGAGTAAAACAAGATCAAGTGCCTTTTTTCCCTCTTTTATTTGTGTGTGCAGTTGTTTCCTGCTCTTTAGGGGTCATTCAGACTACTATCCTGTACCAAAATGTAACTGGAATTGTGTTACCTTTTTTCATTACCTGTTGCAATGAAATTGCCTAAAGTTTCTTAGACATTGATGTCTGTAACTACAGTAAGGTTTGGTTAAAATTCATCATGGAATTTAATACGTATTAAGTTCCCCTTGTCAGTTTTAGTAGGATAGTTGAACGAAATCTCAGCTTAATAGAATTAGCTAACCCAAAACAGTTTACACTGTTCTGTTTTTTTCCTTTTCAGAAATCTTTGTGATATTCCACACCTGTGTGCTGAAGACTTTGACCAAAGCTGCTGTCAGGAATTGGCATCCTGGGAAAAGGACAGCTTCCAAAATCAGGGAAACTTTCAGGAGATTCCTGGCCCATTGGATCTTCTGAAGGTAAGAGTGGAACAGTTTTCTCTTTGTCTTTAGAAGTCTAAATGAACTGTTCTGTCTTCCGAGATCTGCTTCTTGGAAAAGAGTGAATAAGGGAATAGGTTATTGATAATTCTTGGTAAAGAATTGAGAGTTTTTCTTTTTCAGGAGATTTTTTTTTTAGTAGTGATGAAGGAAATCAATTGGCTATTTTGACCGAACAGGAATTTATTTAAAGTTTGGAGCTGTGAAATGAAGATCTATGAAGACCTACTTGAAAACACACACACACACACACACGCACGCACACACACACACACACACACACACACACACACACACACCCCTTAAAAAAATTAGTAATGTTTCTTTTCCCAGAGAAATTTCTTATGCATTTAGGGCCTCCCTCAGCCTTCATTTCTGCCTTACCCTGCCTTCTAGGATTGTTTTAAGAATCAAACAATACAACTTATGTGAAAGCACTTTGTAAACCATGATGTATTATTTGCATAAGTAAGAAAAACAATTACTATTTCCGAACATTTATAATCCTCCAAAATACCCACATATGCTCCAATCTGTTTTCCTCTATAGTTTGGTTCATTTTTATTTCGATTCAGTAAACTTTGCTAGGCTCTCAAAAAGCAAAGGTGATAAGTCCTACCCTTCAAAGAATATCTGTAAATTGCAGAGATAAATGCATAAATAAATATGACCAACTCCAATATGATATAAATATATCGAGAGTACAGTAAGGAATGGAAATGGAAAAGGCATCAAATGCAGCCTGGGGCTGGAAGACTGTGTGTGTAAAAGCAGGCTTCCTAGAGAAGGTGACCCCTGAAATGGCCCTTGAAAGATGAATAGGAGTTAGCCTGGTAAAGAGCAGGATGGGGTCGAGGAGGGCATTGCAGGCAGGAGCGGCGGGATAGGTGTGTGAAACCCACATGTGGAAGTAATACATTTTCAGCATTGTTGAACCACAGGTATGGGTGGTGGGTGTGTGTGTGTGTGTGTAAGTGTAAGCACTGAGGGGTTTTTTAAAAATCGAGGTATGGTTGATTTACAACGTTGTATTAGTTTCTGGTGATATATATCAGCAAAGTGATATATTCTTTTTCAGATTCTTTTCCATTATAGTTTATTATAGGATATTGAATATAGTTCCCTGTGCTATACACTAGGACCTTGTTGTTTACCTGTTTTATATATAGTAGTGTGTATCTGATAATTCCCAAACTCCTGATTTATCCCTCCCCACCCACCTTTCCCCTTCGGTGACCATGAGATTGTTTTCTGTGTGCATGAGTCTGTTTCTGTTTTGTAAATAAATTCATTTGTATCTTTTTTTTAGATTCCACAAATAAGAGATATCGTATGATATTTGTCTTTCTTTGTCTGAGTTCACTTAGTATGATAACCTCTAGGTCCATCCATGTTGCTGCAAATGACATTATTTCATTCTTTTATATGGCTGAGTAGCATTCCCTTGTATATATATACCACATCTTCTTTATTCATTCATCTGTTGATGGACATTTTGGTTGCTTCCATGTCCTGGCTATTGTAAATAGTGCTGCAGTGAACATTGGGGTGCATGTATCTTTTGAAGTATGGTTTTCTCTGGATATATGTGAGGAGTGGGATTGCTGGATCATATGGTAATTGTATTTTTAGTTTTTTAAGGAACACCATACTGTTTTACATAGTGTCTGCACCAATTTACATTCCCACCAACAGCGTAAGAGGGTTCCCTTTTCCTCTGAGGGGTTTTAAGCTGGCGGTCATTGGCGTTTTAGGTGTGTTACCCTGGAGAAAGTATAGAAAAAGAGTTGCAGGTGAGCAAGATTGAAGGAAAGGAAGATTCGTTTTGTAATGATCTGGGGAAGAGATGGAAGGGCTAGAATTAGAGTAGAAGCAGTGAGGAATAGAGAGAGTGAAATTTGAAAGAGCTAGAATATTCTGGATTTGGTGATAGTTTGGGCATTGGAAGCAAGAACAAGTTAGGACTTGGGATTGTCAAGTTTCTGACTTGGGTGACTTGGGTCATCAAGGGGATTAGGAGGGAAGCGGACTTACTGTTGGAGAGGAGAGGACTTTGAGGTATATTTGGGACATATATATTTCAAAGATAGGTTGAAATATCCACCAGGCAGTTGGAAGTTTAAGTATGGTGGTTAGGGGAGGGTTCAGGGCTAACAACATTGATTTGGGAGTTACAGACAATAGTTAAAAATCTTTTTAAAAATATGAATTTGATTTTGTACTTAAGCCCTCACTATTATTCATTCTGACACTTAAAACACAACTCACGGGAATTCCCTGGTTGTCCAGTGGTGAAGACTCCATGCTTCCACTGCAGGAGACATGGGGTCGATCTCCGGTCAGGGAACTAAGAATCCCACAGTTGCGTGGCATGGCCAAAAACACACACACGCACACACACACACACACACACAACTCACCACATTCTCAATTTTCATTTTATTTTGCCATTACCTATCATTACATTTGTATCTGTACTTGTTGGCCTTATTTTCTTGGCATGATAAATTAGGATTTTTCCTCATGACAAATGTTGTGACCTTTTGAGTTTGATGAAAGGAAATTTCAACCAGTATTTGAAAAACCTTGTAAACCCTAAAATGTAGGAGAGTTACAAACGAGTGCCATTCTCCATTTTAATTCACAGTGGTTATAGAAATTATTTAAGAAAAGTGCTTTGCTTTCCAAAGTTTAGTTCGTTTTCTGTATCAATCGAGGTTTCTTGTCAATTCCTCACGTTCATTGCTCTGCCCAGGATCTGAGCATTGCTTCTGGGAGACTGAGCAGGAACTTTCTTGCATTCTTCAGAGGGGTGGTGCCAGGGTCCCAGCCTTTGGGTCTTCCCGGCATCAACCCAGAATGTCATTAAGGAAGACTGTTGTAACAGAGGCTGCACTGTTTGAGGTCAAGTCTATCCGAGTTAGACTTTTGAAATACAATACTCAGAGCCTTCTTTGAGGGAATGTCATGGGTAAAAATTTTAAATTCAAATAATACTTACAACAGTACTATTTTGAGTGAATTTTATTTGATTACCGTGGCCTTAATTAATTTACTGATTTTTTTTTTTCTCCTTAAGACCTGCTGGAAAATTACAAAATGCCCCTTTTTTCCTCTTTCTAGTTCACTTCTCTACCATCCTTCCAGAAACTTTCAAGATCAGTTAATGTCACTTCAATTTTTATACACAAGAGAATTAATTTGAAGCAAAATTAAGTAACTTGCTCAGTGTTGACAGCTGGAGCCGGCGTCCTGGTCTCTTGAAACTCATTCTGTCCTTTCCACTTCATTTTTTTCCCTCTTATTCCAAATCTTTATTGAACCGTGACATTATCTATGTGTCTTAAAATAGGAAATTGAATTAAGTAAATCAGTTCACACTGATGGCATATGCTTTGGTTAATCACTCTGTGTTCAACAGATTTTGCTTTACTGCTTTAGGCTCTGGTTAATTAAGGTTTTATTATTTTTTATTTTTGTACCTAAAATTTTCTTAGCATGGATTTTGTTTTTTGGCATCCTTTATTTCTCTGTACTGGTTCCACTGCTAAAAGGAAGGATTGAAAGAGAATCAAAATCACTTGTTTAAATTCCAATTAAAAAAGGACTATCATCTCAATTCATTATCAAGTCAATTTTTTCCAAGTAGGTACTTTCAGTACCAATGTGTTAGGCACATTCACTAACACGGCAAACACTGGCCACACAACCCAGTTTTCTGAAACATCCTATTTTTTTTCCAGTTTTATTTCCCCTTTTTAAATAAAAGATAACGTTCATACATTAAAAAAGGCACTCCTCATGTATTTTAAAGACAACACTTTTAAGCAGAAGCTATTTCAGTTTGGGTCAAAGACATCGCAAGACCCTGTGAATTTCATGTATAGAAAATGAATTCATGGAAATGCTGAGTTGGTGTATCTTAGAATGATGTCACATGAGTGCAAGCTGTAGGTGGTCTGAAGGACAATGAATTGTTCTCTGAAATTCACAGAATGGTCAGTCATTGCCTTGAAACCAGTGGGCTGTAAATCATCAGGGTGCGGGTACACAACGTGATTCACTCTCCTGAGAGCTGCCAGTCACAAAAGGAGTTTCCATTGCTTATGTGCAGAGCCCAAGAAATATGTCTCCCCATTTTGGTCTGTCTCTTTTTCTGCCTTCCCGTCTCACTCAGAGCCTTTGTGGGATAGACACAGACTAATATGATGTTTTCAAAACAGGAGACCCTTGGCAGTTTGTGTTTATGGAACTAGGAGTGGAGACAATATATCATGGATGGGAAACAGGTAAATCACCCTTCACTTGGTAATGGTTGAGAGCCATGGGGAGACATTGTCTTGACATGTTTGCCCTCTGCATAGCTTGGCCACCTTGAGCAGAATGACGACATGAACAGAGATGGACAGGTGTGGAAGCTTCTGTAGACAGTGAACAGAAGATGGTGTGATGGCTGGGAAAGGGCAAGTCAGCTTTCACCACCATTGTCTGGCTTAGTGGGAGCTAATCTTACTGTGGACAACAGTATTGGGTGGCTGCTTCCTGCTCAGATTCCAGGATGAGTATTTCATGTACCATTATGCCAGCAAAGCAATGGATAGCGCTTATGTGAGCTTTGGAGTTGCCACTTAAAAGTACTTAGAGTTTGAAATATTCAAGACTGCCTTCCTTCTACCCTGTGGGTAGAATACAGAATTCTTCTGGTGGGGGTTGTTTAGGGCAGACTCTTTGAAGGTAAAAGCCATCGGTGAGTTGCCAGGGTGACACTTTTGAATGGGCAGTCTTCCAACAGGCTCAAGTCATACTTAGCAGTAAAACGTGTTACCCTATGCCCTTTTGTAGTGTGGGATTTTGAAATGAGAGGGGACAGGAAATGCTGAGCCACCAGCTTTTGGATCCAAATTCAGTCCCACTGTAGAGGTCACAGACATCAGCAATTTGTGGGCCATTTCGATGGAGGACAATGACAGTGGATTTCTAATGAGATAATGTCCTGCTGCATTTGAATTTTCACTCTCCACTGCCTTTTGTTGATTGAGTCCTTTCGAAATTACTCTTGATTCAGATTTATTAACTTTTTGAACTCTGGCTTCTGCGCTAATATCTTGCTGCTCATGTTAAAATGACTAGAGAATTTATTTTTGCATTCATTAATAGAATAGCAAGGCAGCATAATATGAATTTTTTTTTTTCTTTTTTTATAATATGAATTTATACTCTTCACATTTTCCTGTAATATAAGCTGGATTCGTTATCCCCTGGGGATCTGTTTCAAATTCATGTCCTAATAAGACATTCCAGCTAGTTGTTGGCTTTCTAGCTTTTAAAAAGCTTCTCCATAATGGATAGAGAACAATAAATAATGCATAATTTTGATTTTAAACTTTAAAAACGTTTTTGATGGTTCTCATTATAAAATGGAAAATGAAATAGAACTTCCTCTTCAATGATCAGTAGTATAAGTATTTGTATTTTTTTTTTTTTAGGCAAGAACCATCCTGAGGCAATTATGTCTTTTTAATATGGTTTAGAAAATAAAATCTATGAGGAAAGATTATGGATAAAAACATTATTGAGGATGCAGAACGACTAATAGGGTTTATGCATCCTTTGTAACATCTTCCTTCAGAGGACATGTGTATTATCGTTGACAGAACTATTCACAAATGATGATACCCACTTACCACTATTGGTAATAATTATCTGTTACCAATATTTCAAATTATTCTCTCTCCTCTTTTGTTTCCCCTCTTCGCTATCAAAGTTTCCAGTCATCATACTAGTGTATGTGTATCACACAGAGAATGTGACACAGCAAAGGAACAGAGACAGAAGAAGGTGAAGAAAGCGACGGAATGGCAAGAGATAGATATTTTTCATTTCCTACCCATAAACCAAAGCAGCATTTGTAGTCTTTTTCCCACCTCTGCCTTATTTGTTTGATTTCTTTGACATTAAAGCTACATAATTTCTGTAACTTGCCAACCCGTAAACAGGTACCAAGAACCATATCCTAAGTTGGGGATCCAAAAATAGAGTCACGGTAGTAGAGCTGTGATGTGTCACCCAGATACCCTGCCCCTTTTGGGACTGAGGTACTCTTTCCCCAGCTTCTGGGAATCCTGACTGCTGAGAGCTCACAGCTGGGTCCCTCCTTGGTGGCTGCCCTTAGCTGTTAGCTAAAGAGAGCTGCCTCACTCAAGATTCTACTCATTTAATGAATGATTAAAAAAAAAAAAAAAGCTCCCTCATTTAAAAAAAAAAAAAAAAAAAGAAGATGTGGTATATATAGACAATGGAATATTACCCAGCCATAAAAAAGCATGAAATAATGCGATTTGCAGCAACATGGATGGACCTAGAGATTATCATACTAAGTGAAGTAAGTCAGACAGAGAAAGACAAATACCATATGATATTACCTATATGTGGAATCTAAAATATGACACAAATGACCATATGTACGAAACAGAAACAGACTCACAGACATAGAAAACAGACTTGTGGTTGCCAAGCGGGAGGGGAGGTTGGGGAGGGGTGGTTGGGTGTTTGTGATTAGCAGATGCAAACTATTATATATAGGATGGATAGAAAACAAGGTCCAACTGTATAGTACAGGGAACTATATTCGGTATCCTGTGATAAACCATGATGGAAAAGAATATGAAAAAGAATGTATATATGTATAACTGAGTCACTTTGCTGTACAGCAGAAATTAACACAACATTGTAAATCAGCTATATTTCAATAAAATAAACTTAAAAAAAAAAAAAAAAGACTTTCCAAAGAATATATTCACCTTAAAAAAAAAAAAAAAAAGATTCTACTTCCTGCTCCAGGGCAGCAGCGTACATTCAATGGCTGGTCAATTTGGGGACACAAAGGTTCTTGCCCCAATTTAGGACAAGGCTCTGTAGGGCCTGTACGATCACCCGGGGCTTTTGTTGTGACCGCACTACAGTCGAGCTTCTCCCAGTGCCTCATATGCTTTGTTCAGTCTCGCCTATAAGCCCAGGAGCCCTCACCAGTGAAATCCCCACATGTAAATTCTCATCTCAGAGTTTGGTTCAAGGAAGCGTGACCTGCAGCAGCCTCCGTACCTGGACCAGGCCCTGCATACGTGTGTGAGTGTGTGATCATGTATCTTTAGAGCACTGTGAAAAGGCACTGGCGTTAGAATCATAATCAAGATCTCTGGCAATCTAGCCCACACCATCCCTGTGAAAAATGGGGATAACAATACCAACCTCTTAGAGTTGTTGCCAGGATTTGATAGCAAGTATTCAGTGCCTGGCACACAGGAAGCTCTCCATAAATTATAGCTTTTGTTGTAATTACCTACAGATAATCCATAAATAATGCACTAGTTCTGACTAATTGATTACAATACAGAATGTATTTTAATGTCATTTTTATGACAATATTTATTTTAGTAGAGGATCAAGTTAATAAAAGATGCATCACCTGCACATTTAAATAATTCTTCCTCATTGTTAGTTTTCTTGTATTGAGTACATGAAGAAACTGGGCAGGGTTCTAAAGGGAACCTAAAGTCATTAAAGAGGTGAATAGAAAGTCCTATGGGAAAAAAATGAAGGGCTCTGGAATTAAGATTGGAAGATTGACGGGTAACTTGCCTTCTAGCTTCAAGTAAGTGGAAGTCTTTTATGAGGAGAATATTGGATGTGTTTCGTCCATGTTCACAGAGGACAGAACAAGAGAAAATGGACATAAATTAAAGGAGGAAGATAGTTGGGTTTGTATTAAGGGAATTCTTCTGTTCTTGGACAACAAAACAATAAAATATATATTTTTAAAAATCTTCAAAAAAAAGACAAGACAACATTCAGTCCTGAATCACTGAGATGCTTCTCAGAGAATTTATGGAGAACTCTGAACTCTGTGATTCTCTGATTTCAGAAATGATGCTTCCTAGAAACTCAGACACATATGTTCTGTTTTGCAAATGAAAGATAACTACTATTTGACCACTTTCATTTTCTTTTTAACTAAATTTCTTATGGTATCTTTGAAAATGTTCATAGGCACCTCGTATGTGGTTCTCTGATAATTTAGTAAATCTTTTTCATTGAATAGGTGTCTTTCTGTCCATTTAAAAATCTGACAGGTATTATCACAATTTTCAATCTTATTGTATGTCATCTCTTTATAGTCTATATAAAAATAAACTAAAGCCTACCATCCTGGGCCGTTTATCTATATCCAATGTAAGTTCTTTTGAGACTCAGATCTTGTGATGACATTGTTAAAATGAGCACTCATGAGTATTAAATCACTCTGAAGGGCTTTAGAACCCCAGCAAGAAGTGTGGAACTTTGGAGAACATCTTTTTCAGTCAATTAATGGCTTAGAGATAAGATTAAAGATAGGAGACTAGGTTTTTAATGTTCTTTTAAGGCCTCAGAGTCGAAAGATAAGAGGAAGCCACTAAGATGTTTCTCAATTACTAGTAAGTATGTTGGATTTTGCATTTTCTCCTTGGCATGTCTTGTCAAATAGTCATAGGGCAGAGACAGAATGAGGTGGGAGAAGGAGCCCTGGACTCCAGGCCAAAATGCCTGGCTGTGCCTCCATCACAGCCAAAAGTGGTCTGTTCTTCTCTCGTAGAACTATGTCTGCATGGATTCCCATTTGGATCTCTAATCGCAGCATCCTATTTTAGATTCTCATCACACTATGGTATCTTCTGTCAAAAGAAACCCAGCAGACCTAAGGGTTCAACCTCTGAGGGTTCAACCCGGGGGCCCCATCACACCTTGACCTAAAGCAGTTCTGCTTTATTTATTTATTTTTTAAAAATATGCATAAGCACGTTAAAAGCAGTCTTATTTTAAATAATTTTTAATCTAAAATTCCATTGATAAAGGGAACAGAAAAACAAAAAAGTCTGAAACATCAAATATTTGTGAGATATTTGGGGAAATTTGAACAAAGTGAATATTAATTAGCTATCAATATAAGGATTATGATTATATGATTTTGCTAATAGCAGTAATGGTGCTGCATTCTTATCTGTGAAAGATTCTTGGGTGAAGAATTTATAGCTAAAATTATATGATGTCTGGGATTTGCATTGTACTCCAGTAGGAAGTTAGAGGTTACAAATTAAGTAAGACTGACCAAATAATGGTTTCTATCTCTGCTAGTGACAGCCAGCAATATGTGTATAGCAACTCTGCTTTAATTCGTTGATTATTTTAATTTTTTTAGCATACACAGGTAGATAGAGGTTCTGTTTAAGATTTCACTTGATTAAATGGATCCATTGCTGGAAACATGAGTTTCCAGCAATGGAATTGCTGGTATTCCTACTGATCCCATGTCTTCAGTACTCTCCCCAGTATATCCCACTGAAATACCCAATTTCATTCCTTCTGTTACTGCCTTATTAAAACTCTTCAAATGGCTCTCTGTCTCATGAGGGAGAACATACGCAACCTTTACCCTGGTATTCCTGGCCTCCCTCCCTGCTGCAGCAGTGGAGATGGCCTCGGTGTTCTAACACAAGATTATCTTTTTTGGGGACTTCCCTGGTGGCACAGTAGTTAAGAATCCTCCTGCCAATGCAGGGGACACGGGTTCAAGCCCTAGTCCGGGAAGATCCCACATGCCGCAGAGCAGCTAAGCCTGTGTGCCACAACTACTGAGCCTACGTTCTAGGGCCCCTGTGCCACAACTACTGAGCCTGCGTGCTGCAACTACTGAAGCCTGCATGCCTAGAGCCTGTGCTCTGCAACAAGAGAAGCCACCGCAGTGAGAAGCCCGCGCACCACAACGAAGAGTAGCCCCCGCTCGCTGCAACTAGAGAAAGCCCGCACACAGCAACGAAGACCCAATGCAACCAAAAATAAATTTAAGAAACCCAAAAAACAAAAAGAAAACACTTTAAAAAAAGATTTTTTTTTTGAATTCTGGAAAATTTTATTAACAAGTTAATTTAGAAGAGCAGAGTACAAAGCTGTACAAACAATATGATTCCAGTTTCATATTTTCATATATATATATGTTTGTATATATACACTCTATGCAAATATACAATATATATGCATCAAAAAAGACTGGATGTAAATGCACCAAAATGTTAACATTGGCCCTTTAAAGGTGGTGTAACTATGGCTGATACTTTTTTCTATTATTAGCAGGTGTTACTTTTATTTTGCTACTTCAAGAGATAGAATGTTTCATTATCTGGGGAGATATGGCCTCTGTGAAATAAGCTTTATAGTTTATGTTTTTAATATTTTATTTTATTTTTTAAAATTTATTTTTAACTTTTTACTTTATATTGAAGTATAGTTGTTTAACAATGTTGTGTTAATTTCAGGTGTACAGCAAAGTGATCCAGTTATACATAAGCATGTATCTATTCTTTTTCAAATTCTTTTTCCATTTAGGTTGTTATGTAATATTGAGCAGAGTTCCCTGTGCTATACAGTAGGTCCTTGTTGGTTATCTATTTTTTTTTATATTGCCTCACATTTCTATCATACTTTTTTTGAATTTGATGTTTAGCTCATTATTTATTTATTTATTTGGCTGAGTCGGGTCTTAGTTGCGGCAGGTGGGATCTTCGTTGAGGCATGCGGGATCTTTCGTTGCGGCGTGTGGGCTTCTCTAGTTGTGGCGTGCGGGTTTTTCTGTCTCTAGTTGTGGCACAGAGGCTCCAGGGCACGTGGGCTCTGTAGTTTGTGGCATGCAGGCTCTCTAGTTGAGGCACACAAACTCTGTAGTTGTGGCACGCAGGCTTTGTTGACTCTGGCATGTGGCATCTTTGTTCCCCGACCAGGGGTTGAACCCACGTCCCCTGCACTGGTAGGCAGATTCTTTACCACTGGACCTCCAGGGAAGTCCCTGGTTATCTATTTTATATATAGCAGTGTGTGCATGTCAATTTCACACACAAGATTATCTTGATCTGGTTATCAAATACAGAGCCTGAGACTGTGCTCTCACAAGCAGCCCGTGAAATCGAGCTCCTGTCTGATTTTGCTCAGCATTATCTTTGCCCTTCTTCTAAGCTACCCAAGCCATTCTGTTCCTTTTGAGCACACCTCCTCCACAAAGCCTTCCTCGATTACTCCAGCCTATAGTAATCAGCACCATGTCGAAATTCTCTTGCACGGGTGGGCATTTATACTAGTCTACCTTACATTTTACCCAGTTTGACAATGGTGTTATGTAGACTGTGTGTGCATAGTGTTATTTTCGCCCCCTGGGGCATCGGGGAACAGTACAGCAGTCAGTGTGACCACCACTCACCAGGGGAAATAGGCATGCTGGGATCATCCCCACATGTAAATTTTCAATGTAATATATGCATTAAGATAAGAAGGGAAATGTATTCTGGAAATAAATTTCAGCAACATGGATGGAAATAAAACTTACCTTAAGTTGCAACACATTAAAGCTCAAAGAACTTTAAGACCAGATGGTATAGGTTTTAAGCCTAATTCTGCCTCTCAGTTTGTGTTCATCAGCAAGTTATTTATCCTTTATGATCTTTTTAATAACTATAATAATACTGCTATTCTTTGTTCTTTGCACTTCACAAAGTGCTTTTGCATGTTCTTTAATTTGAACTTCACAATGACCCATAAGGTATCAAGGTTAGCTTTTATCTTTCAAACAAGAAAACTGAGCTTGGGGCCATGCCCTCACATCTTAATGTGTTAAGCTGTCGGTAGGCACTGAAACTCAAATCTTCTGGCTTCTATTTTAGTGCTTTACTAAACTGTTACGGAAAGTGTTATCTACAGACCAGCTGTGTGGGCATCACCTGGGAGCTTGTTAAAAATGCAGAAGCTCAGGCCTCACCCCAGACCTGCTTTTTTCAGAATCTACATGTCAACAAGATGCCCAGGGATTCATACATACTTTAAAGTGGAAGAAGTACTGTAATATAAGAACAGTTTAATAAGCCTCTGAGGTACAAACATGAAAAGGGTTTTAAAATTTTTATTCTATTGCTGCCATCAACTCTCTTCTGTCAAATCTCCCTTTTCTCTGAAGAGATCTCGAGCAGATCTGATAGATTTTTAGTTACTTTCAGGTTTTTTATAAGTTTCATACACTGTAGTCCAGTTTTAAAACTTCAAACTTACATGGAAAGAAAAGCTTTCCTTTACCCCAGCCTAGCTTGTGCCCTTCAAAAGTTTTTTTTTTTTTTTTTTTTTGGCCTGTTCTTAAACCATATGTACTTACTTCCAAGTTCTGTCTCTTGGTGATGTATCATGATGATGTTCATTTTTCAGAATAAGAAATTCAGTTGCCCCGCTCAGTCTTCAGTGAAACTCAGAAGTAAAAACCAGGGACTTCCCTGGTGGTCCAGTGGTTAAGACTCCGTGCTTCCAATGCAGGGGGACCTGGGTTCGACCCCTGGTCAGGGAACTAGATCCTGCATGGTGCAACTAAGATCCCGCCTGCCGCAACTAAGACCCGGCACAGCCAAATAAATATTAAAAAAAAAAAAAAAAAGAGGTAAAAACCAAGCACACATACCCAGCATAAAGTAACCAAGACATTTCAGTCTCTATTCACTGTATTTCACCAGGTTATTGGCCCAAGGATGATTTATGGTTGGTTGTCTTTGGCAAAAACTGAAGTTGATAAAGTATGAGACTGTACTTCATTAAAAAGAAACATTTCTCAACCTCTTGTTCTTAATTTTTAAGAACAAAAATTTTTTTTTGTTCTTAAGTTTTTCAGTCTTCTTTGGGTTGGAAGCCAAGAGTTAGATCTATTCACCCTTAGCCAAATGACTGCCCTTGGATGTTCAAGATGGAATTCCATTCGAGTCCCTGCAGATTGTGTTCATTAGAATTCTTAGGGGTTGTGTATCCGCCTGTCCCAACTATATACTTTATCAGACTTCTAATTCCCGTCTTAGTCCCTGAAATGAAAGTTTCATTTTGGCGCCCCCCCGCTTCCTCCTCCATGTCTTGTTTGTTTTCCCTTTAATGTGACAAGAAAAGGCAGCTTTTGTCTTTGTTTCTGGTTAGCAGACTTCATAAATATTCATTAGCAGTTTCCCTTTCCAGCTACTATTTTGTAATTTGAAATTTTTAAGTGAAATCTGAAGCAAAAGATAGCTCCCACTACTCACTTTAATACATCTGAGTTGTTCATCTTTATTTTGGAGGTCGTGAGCCAGACAGGAGTGACTTTTGAAGGCTGTTTTCCTAGGCTACATCATTCTGAGGAGGCACAGGTTGTGTGTGTGTGTGTGTGTGTGTGTGTGTGTGTGGTGTGGCTTGCGGCTCAGTGGGTGAGGAAACGGGACAGGAGTGGAAAGAGTATTTCCAGAGCATTTGCAGGAGCGCTGTGCTAGGCAATGTATCCACTGTCTCACCTTGTCTTCACAAAGGCTCTGTGAGACAGGTGTTACTATATCCATCTTACAAGCCTGGAACCAAAGCTAAGAAAAAGTGAGTGATTTGCTCCAATCCACAAAGCTAGTAACCCGAGGAGCGGTGATGACAGATTATGAAACGTGTGTGTTCCACGGTGCTCTTCTGGTTGTTCTGTAGAAACTGATAGTGGGGAGCTTTGGAGTTATTACCTTTAGAAAGTCGATATGTTTTTTATTTTGGTGTATTAAGTTGTTAATAACAGTGTCACTACGCCTGGGCTACTGGAAGGGGGAGCCTGCTGTTCCCACCCTCACTTAACATGGAATATTACTCAGCCAGAAAAAGAATGAAATGGGGTCATTTGTAGAGACGTGGATGAATCTAGAGACTGTCATACAGAGTGAAGTAAGTCACAAAGAGAAAAATATATTAAAGCATATATGTGGACTCTAGAAAAATGGTACAGATGAACCTATTTGCAGGGCAGGAATAGAGACGTAGATGTAGGGAACAGACGTGTGGACATGGTGGAGGAGGGGGTGGGATGACTCAGGAGATTGGGATTGACGTATGTGCACTGCCTTGTGTAAAACAGACAGCTAGTGGGAACCTGCTGTAGAGCGCAGGGAGCTCAGCTCGGTGCTCTGTGGTGACCTAGATGGGTGGGATGGGGGTGGGTGGGAGGGAGGTCCAAGAGGGAGGGGATGTATGTATACATAAAGCTCATTCACTTTGTTGTACAGCAGAAACTAACACAACGCAACATTGTAAAGCAACTATACCGCAATTAAAAAAAACAAAACAAAAAACCTGAGGCTCAGCGCTGGCCCTTAGGTGCCAGGGGATTGACCCAGTATTTCCATGGATTGCCCTTTTAGTTAGTGCTTTGTTTCCTGGATAATAACTCTACCATTTTCTGTCTGTAGAGAGGTTTTTTCCCCACTTTCAAGAAAGCTCTGCTTTGCAGAAATGCGTTCCATCCCCCCTTCCTCTGGAAAACAAAACAGATGAAACTGTTAGGTGACCTTGCGGGCTCAGCACCACACACTTAGCAGTTTTCATGCACCCCCTCTGCAGCCTCCCATGCTTTCCTGAGTGTCAGCAGGAAAGCACACACCCTTTTAAGGGCTGTTTTTCTAAACTTGCTAATCAGGCAGCTAATTTCTTTGTATCATGAGTCTGTTTCTTGATCGTTGCATCAAATTCCACCTGTGTCTCTCCTTATTCACCTTAGTGGCTGTGGACAGACCCCTCCTGGGTACCTTTCTGCCTTGGATAGGGGTGGCATTGCCCTAAAGCCACATAAATCTGCGCATGTTGAGACCAGCCCAAAGCAAGTCTGTGCCAGCCTCTTAAAATTTTTGCTGAAATCTAAAACACTATTTGCCTTCGGATACAAAATGGAGGCCCTTTTTTGGGAACCTAGTAACACTCAAGAGTTGTCTGTTATCTGCCAGGCAGGATGTAATTAGACTTCCTATGCAGTTTACCACGTGATTTAGGATATGTGTTTTTTTTTTAAAAAAGCCAAGGGCAGGAGTATTTTTAAATAATGTTGATTTATCCCCCCTGAATATAGAAGTAACACACATTCACTGCAGATAATTTAGAAAATGAAGAAAAATGTGAAGAAAAGAAAATAAGGCAGGTAAAATGATTATTAACTTTTTGATGCGTATTTCTTGTTGCACTCACACACATATATAGATGCACACACAACATATTTAGGTTTTTGCAAAACATTTTTAATGGCATTAGTCCTTGGGGCATTAATGCCAACCATTTTTCTCCTTTTCAATTCTTTTTATTTTTAGAATGGAATATTACCCATATACAAAAGAGAGGGAGAATAGCTCAGTGTTCAGGACCGTTTACTATGGAAACAGATTGCCTAGATTCTGGTCTTGGCTCTACCATGTGCTAGCTTGGAACCCTGGGAAAGCCACTTAATCTCTCTGTGCCTCAGTTTTCCCATATATAAAATGGGGACAAAACAGTACTTATTCATAAGGTAAACTGGTAGCTATTATTATTTTTTAAAATGAAGATAACATATACGTAAGGTGAAAAGAAAAACTATACATAATCTAACGTTGTTATTTTGCTTGTGTTTTATTCCTTGATCACACCTCTTGCCTTCCCCCAGAGGTAATGTTACCCTACATCGCTGTTTAGCTTTACATATTTTGAACTTCATATAATCAATCTCATACAAATTTTGACATAACGTTGTTTGTGAGATTGCTTCAAGGTGATGTTTTTCAGTGCCAATAGTATTATATGTCACACTTTTTTATCCCTTTGGGTTGTTTTTAAATTTCGTGTTATTATAAGCAGTGCTGCTATGAACATTCTTGTACATGTCTTACGATGCTCACCTGCAAAATTTGTTACTGTTGTTCTTCTGTTTTTTGTTTTTTTAAGGAGTCTACCTGCTGGGTAGTAGTGTATGAGCATCTTTGATTTCACTAGGTAATAGAGAATTGTTTTCCAAAATGGTTGTATTGGTGTGCATATATAATTAAACCAGAATGTATACAAGGTGAAAAGTCTGTAGGCAATTTAACTTTTGCTTTGTGTAGATGATATGCCTTTTCTCTTTGATTGTTTTTAAGATATTCTCTTGTCTTTGGAGAGCTGTAGTTTTGCTATAATATGTCTAGGTGGTATTTCTTATTATTCATCCTTCTTAGTATATATTGTGGTTTCTATGTCAATGAATTCATGTCTCCCATCAAATCTGGAAAAAGTGCAGCTAATTACTTCCTTGAACATTCCCTCACTTTCATTCCTCCCCTTTGAAACTCTAACTAGACTTACTTAAACCTTCTCATTTTATTTTCTTTGACTTAAACGCTCTTTCATATTTTTCTTTTGCCTGTGCTATAATATGGATCATTTATTGAGCCCTATTTTCTTTTTAATAATACTGTTTTTAGCTGTGTCTTATATGATGTTTATCATGTATTGAGTTAAAAAAACGTTTTTAAGTTAGTTGATTTTATTGTTCATTTTCAGAAGTTTCATGTTATTTTGTAAATCTGTCTGGTCAACTTTATAACATTTTACCCTTTGTGTTTTAATTGTTTTAGTTGTGGTAGAATACACTAAAACTTTTTTTTTTTTAACCATCTTATCCGTTTTTAAGTGTACAGTTCAGTTAAGTACATTCACATTGTTGTGCAGCCAATCCAGAACTCTTTTCATGTTGCAAAACTGAAACTCTGTCCCCATGAAACATCCTCATTTCGCCCACCCCCCAGCCTCTGGCAGCCTCCGTCCTACTTTCTGTCTCTATGAACCTGACTTCTCTAGGGACCTTAGATAAATGAAATCCTACAATATCTGTCTTTCTGTGTCTGGCTTATTTCGTGTAGCATCATGGCGTCAAGGTTCATCCATGCTGTAGCATATGTCAGGATTTCTTTCCTTTTTTTAAGGGTGAGTAATAGTCCATTGTAAATTCCTTTGTGAGTTTTATTACCATTTAAATTTTTTTAACCATTTCAGATATGATAATTTTTATTAGTATCTGATCATTATAATATTTGACATCTTTGGGCATCTAGATCTGTTGTTCTGCTGGCTTTCCTTCATGGTAGCTGTTCTGTGTTTGGTGGTGTTCTTTACGAGGTTGGAATAGAATGAACTTCATACCTGGGAATCCTGAGACCTATTGTAAGGAGGATTTTAATTTCTTTCTGTCCGGAATCTGGATGCTACCAATCTGGAACCGCATTAGTCTTTCAGGCTTAATATCAGATTTCAGGAGCAACCCCTACCTCGCAGTGGTTCAGGCTTTGTCAGCTTTCACTCTGCCCCGTGTTTGTTAATCAGCACCATTTTGGTTTCAGCTGTTTTTCCCCCATTTTCCTCCCTTCTCTTCCATAATATTCTTCCCCTATCTTTTCTATTCCTTCTTCCTTTTTCACCGTCCCTTCTCTTCATTCACCGTGCTGGCTGACTTGTCTGACTACTCTTGAGATTCTCTCTTTGCCTTTGGAATTCTGAAGTTTTACTGTATTCTATGTTTAGTTTATGTATTTTTGTGCTTTTTAAAAAAAATCCTGTTTGTTATTTATTCTGCTTCCTGAATCTGGGAGTGTGTATATTATATCCATTCTGGAAAACTCTTAGGCATGGTATCTTTACATATTATTTCTCCTTCATTCTCAATAGTATCTCTTTCTGGAATTCCTATTATATATGTTATTCCTTTATCTTTACCCTTCATGCCTCTTAACCTTTTTTTTTTTAAATTTTGTCTCAATGCAACTCCTCAGTATTACTTTTTTTTAAAAAAAAAATTATTTATTTATTTTCCTATGTTTTTGGCTGTGTTGGGTCTTAGTTGTGGCACATGGGATCTTTGTTGAGGCGTGTGGGATCTTCCGTTGTGGCACACAGTCTCTTTGTTACGGCACTCAGGCTTCTCTCTAGTTTTGGTGTGCAGGTTTTCTCTCTCTAGTTGGGACACGTGGGCTCAGTAGTTGAGGCACACAGGCTTAGTTGCCCCGCAGCATGTGGGATCTTAGTTCCCCGACCAGGGATTGAACCCGCGTTTCCTGCATTGGAAGGCGGATTCTCTACCACTAGACCACCAGGGAAGTCCTGCCTCTTAACCTTTTTTACATATTTTTTCGTTTTTTAGGTTTTTTTTTCTGTTTCAGTCAGTTATTTTCCCAGTTTTGTGTCTTATTAGCTAGTTGAGCCACCCAATAAATTTTTCACTTGAATAATTATATTTTTTATTTCAGAAAGTTCTGTTTGGTTCTTTTTCACATCAGCTTCATTTTCATAGTCTCATATTCTTTGCTTATGTATTCAATTTCCTCTTTAATGTTTTTGATAGCAGACAATTTATATTTTGATTCTAATAATTCCAACATATGAAGTCTTGACAGATTGCACCATGTATTCTTTCTGCTGACTCTCACTCATGGTGTCTTGCTTTTTCATATAATCTAATTTTTTAAAATTGTTACCTGGGGGAATTCTGTAAGGTCTGGTTTGAGGGTGTGTTTCTCCATGGAAGATTTAGATTTGTTTTAAGGGAAATAGGACTGGTTTAAATTAATTTATTGGCTTTGGATTTGTGGGAATCATGCAGAGTGTAAATTAGGACCTGAAATCCCAGAGGGGGAGGGTCTGGTGGCTTATGATTACAGCTTTTCAAGGAGGCTTTTTTATCCTTCACTCAATATCAGAGTCAAGAGCGACAGTTTTCTTGGCCATCTCCCTTTATATGGTGAATTTTTTTCCTACTTCACCAAGGGCAGAACCCTTGGGAATCCAGTTTTCATGCAATTGCCTCTATTTTGACTTTTCTCCTGATACGGATCCAAGACCCATACTCTTTTTTTTTTTAATTGAAATATAGTTGATTTACCATGTTGTGTTAGTTTCATGGGTACGGCGAAGTGATTCAGTTATACATATGTGTGTGTATATATACGTATGCATATATATTCTTTTTCAGATTCTTTTCCATTATAGGTTATTACAAGATATTGAATATCGTTCCCTGTGCTATATAGTAGGTCCTTATTGTTTATCTATTTTAAGCATAGCAGTGTGTATCTGTTAATCCCAAACTCCTAGTTTATCCCTTCCCCCCACCTTTGGCAGCCACAAGTTTGCTTGGTGCATTTATTTTTATTTTATAAATAAGTTCATTGGTGCCATTTTTTTAGATTCCACATACAAGCAATATCATATGATATTTGTCTTTCTCTCTTTGACTTACTTCACTCAGTCTGACAATCTCTAGGTCCATCCATGTTGCTGCAAATGGCATTCTTTTGTTCTTTTTTATGGCTGAGTAATATTCCATTGTATGTATGTACCATATCTTCTTTATCCATTCATCCATTGATGGACATTTAGGTTGTCCATGTCCTCGCTGTTGTAAATAGTGCTGCAGTGAACAATGGGGTGCATGTATCTTTTCGAATTATGGTTTTCTCCAGATGTATGCCCAGAGTAGGATTGCTGGATCATATGATAGCTCTATTTTCAGTTTTTTAAGGAACCTCCATACTGTTCTCCATAGTGGCTGTACCAATTTACATTCCCACCAACAGTGTAGGAGGGTTCCCTTTTCTCTATATCCTCTCCAGCATTTATTGTTTACAGACTTTTTGATGATGGCCATTCTGACAGGTGTGAAGTGATACCTCACTGTAGTTTTTATTTGCATTTCTCAAATAATTAGGGGTGCTGAACATCTTTTTATGTGCCTGTTGGCCATCTGTATAAGACCTGTACTCTTGACACCTCCACCCTCCCCCTCCTTCCCAGAAATTGGTGATGGAAAAATACCTTTAAAGTAGTTACTGGTTTCAGTTCTGGCTTAACCTTTTATGATTAGTGTTTTCACTTTTCTGTTATCCTCTGATATTTCCATTTTAATTACTTATAGCTCAGCTCTTCTTTTACAAGCTTGTCTTTTATACTTTATCCAGAATATTTTGGTGTTTATTTGGATTTCAAACTATGTAGTTTGCTATATTGCTGGGAATGGAAATTCTGAGCATTTAAAATGCTCCCTATTGTCAACAATATTTGAAACAGTATTGCTCTGATGTTGGTAATTAAGGAAAGAGGCTGCACTCTTGCCGTGGGGAGGACTGAAGGGCAGCAGTATTCTCATCCATCCAAAAACCTTTCTGACTTCTTGAGTCTCTGGGATTAGTGGTGAGGCCATAATAACATTGTGAAACTCCTGGGATTGCTTTCGTTTCTGGAATATCACCTCCATTTTCTTAATTTTGATCTCTCCCATTGTTAACTGATACTATCCACTCTCTAATACTTTCCCAAAGGAAAGTCAACATTCTCATAGAAGATATTTATAGCCACATTTGTTGACACATCTCTGATGTCTTTTAATTATTCTTTTCATATGTCTTTCTGTTCTCAAGACTGTAAACCAGGTTCCCAAATGTGAAAGTGCTACAGCTGGGAATTGTCTTGTTTGCTAAGTAGTTTTTTTTGTTTGTTTTTTGTTTGTTTTTGTCCTGCTAGGAGCTTCCTGATGCTCAGATTTTCTGTTTTGAGACTATTTTATGCAGATAGGTTTAAGTCTGTATGTTCCATTCAGTTTCCATTAATGTTGTTCTCCTGTCTGTTTTCAGTGCTCTGCTAGCACTAGTAAGATAGCACACACAGTGATTTGTGTATATTAATTTTCTACTCTGCTACCTTATTGAATTTTCTTACTGCGTGCATGAAGTAGTTTTCAAGTCAATTTTATTTTGCAAGTATATAATCGTATCATCTGCAAATAATGATAGTTTTATCTTCTTCTCATTTTACACAAGCAATATATGAATATATTATCACTGAATAAAAATTTAAACAATAAAAAAAAAAAAGATAGCGCACAGACTGTCACTTGAGAGATCACCTAGTCACACATTATTTTGGAAAGAATTGCTCAACAGTAGCTTTGATGTAACTATTGATTTTTGCTAGGATTTAAGACAGATTATAGAAAGACATTGGATAGTCCTTTCACCAGTTTCTCAGTATGAACCTGTCTAACATTCATCTTTAACTGGACCTTAACTGGGACAGAGGTAGAAAAAGAAAGTAGGAAAGGAGAATGAGGTAGGAGTTCCCCAGCATGGTTTGCATATACTCATTGGCAGATTCAAGCTGCCAGATGATCTTAAAGTAACACGAGAACAGGTATCCTGCCTCTCCCGCAGCCTTACACTCACCCTTTCCCAGGAGGGCAGCAAGTACCAGCCCACATTCATCTTACTTATAACGAAAGCGAGGATAAATTGGGAGTGTGGGATGAACAGATATACACTACTGTATATAAAATAGATAAACAGCAAAGACCTACTGTATAGCACAAGGAAGCATGTTCAGTATATTGTGATAACCTATAATGGAAAAGATTCTGAAAAAGATTAAATATATGTTTATATGTCTAACCGAATCACTTTGCTGTACGCCTGTAACTAACACAACATTGTAAATTAGCTATACGTCAATAAAAAAAATAAAGTAAAAAATAAAGACCAAAAAAGGCTGACTATAATGTAATGTGAAAATATTAAAAATTTAGGGTAGCAAAAACAAACAAACAAACAAAAACCCCAGCCTTGACTAACTTAAAGGAAAGGCAGTTTATTGGATGGCCACTAGGAGAGCATAGAATTTACAGGATGTCTCAGTCACCAGACTTGAATATGGCGGGAACCGTGTCCCCTCCAGAGAGCAGGAAGCAGGAATAATGTTATCTTACAACAGAACAGTCTGGTCAGGGGGACGGTGATCAAATGGGTGAACCTGAGTCGTTTTAGTCGCCTAGGCACTCTGCTCAGGACTTGAATCCCAGGCAGGTATCTAACTGAACGAATGTGGGTTCCGTAGCTGCCCCGTGGCAGGGGGAGGTCAGGGAACTGGATTCAGAGCCCCTGCAGATTATACCCAAAGTTGAATCAACCCCGAAAGAAATGTGTGGTGCCCTTAGAAACAAGGCTTGGGTATGAGGCAACCAAACACGGGTAGATGTCCATCTCAGGTTCACTGTGAATCCCTGGAATGTTTGAGGCAATGGCAGCTTAACATCAAAATCATACTAACCATCGACAATACGTCGGGCTAACACAGTCAATTCTAAATGTTTCTGGGGTTCATTAGTAATTTCTTAGATCCTTTCAGATGTGTTTTCTCCTCTTGTTAGTTCTTTTGCCCTTTAGCCATTTCAGTTCCCATTATTTCCTCTCCAAGAGATGGGACAGATGACATTTTTTTAAACTTTACATGTTTGTGCCTACCAAATGGCATAGAAAAACTTGTTTGGAGGACAGTGGAATGAAGACTCTATTAAGCATAATGATATTTATGGGGTTAACTAATTGTGATATTCTTGTTTTGATTGTATATCAGATCAGGACTCAAGACAAACTGTGGTTTGGCGAAGTGCGAAATGTCTCCAGAGAGACACCTGTCCCTTTATCTCTTGTGTCTTGTTTTCTGTGGGAATTGGTTATCTTGGAATAGAGAAAAGTGGTGGCTTAATGAGTATCTTCAAGACTATGATTTTCTTTTTCTAGGCTTATTTTGAGTAGTTTTAAGCCTTCAGAGGTCATACAGCAAGGAAATGTTCTAACATTAGCCTTTCTTTGAGATGCATCACGTGGAAGAACATGGGAGTTCGTAGAAGTTGTGACAGATTCTCCCTTGAAGGACTTTAAAGATTGGGATTAGTTATTTTGGGGAAGAGAATGGTGCTTTAGGTGCTGTATAGAGCCATTCATTCAACACTCAGATACTGAGCGACTTCTGTGTGTCACGTTCTGTGTCACAGCCCTCACACAGCTCATGGTCTACCAGGAGGAGACAGGCGTGTAAATAGCTATGTGTACCGCTAGCTAGGGGCTCCACAGTCAAAAACAGAGGCATTGTTTTATCAGTACTGAAAATGAGCTAAACCTACTGAGACAGGCAGTCTGGGCTGTGTGGCTGGGTTCCCTGCCTCTAGCTTTCTGATAGTTGGTGTTAGAGATAATATATTTATTTGTTTATTTATTTTTGTTTTTGTTTTTTATACACACACACACACTTTTTTCTTGTTGTATGACCTCTGAGGGTTTAAAACTACTCAAAATGAGCCTAGAAATTACAAAAATCATAGTCTTGAAGATACTCATTAAGTCACCACTTTTCTCTATTCTAAGATAACCAGTTCCAGCAGTCTCTCTGGGGGTAAGCTGTCCCTGGGCCAAAGTGATTCAAATATATATATATATATATATATATATATATATATATATATATATATATATACACATATATACATATAAATATATATAATCTATATACATATAATATATATATAATCTATATACATATATATAATATATATATGCATATATATAATATATATACATATAAAATATATATACATATTATATGTATATATATATATTCTTTTTCAGGTTCTTTTTCATTATAGGTTATTACAAGATATTGAATATAGTTCCCTGTGCTATATAGTAGGTCCTTGTTGTTTATCTATATTATATATACCAGTGTGTATCTGTTAATCCCAAATTCCCAATTTATCCCTCCCCCTCCTTTCCCCTTTGGTAACCATAAGTTTGTTTTCTGTGTCTGTGAGTCTGTTTCTGTTTTGTAAATAAGTTCATTGGTATCATTTGTTTAGATTCCCCATGTACGTGATGTCTTACGATAATTGTCTTTGTCTGACTGACTTCACTTAGTATATTTAACTCCTGACACCTACACCAGTCTATGCTCTGACTCTCAATCAATATTTGATGTCTAGAGCTGCAGAGCTGTCATTCTTGGTGGTCACTATGTGTCTCTCTTTGGAGCTCACAGACACCTTCTTTAACCTCTCCCTGGTCACTGACCATGACCTTACCCAGTCCCACACTGTGTTCTGAGTTTTGCTTCTCTTCGGGCGCCTGTTCCATCTCATGGCATCTTTTTCCTCATGGGCTTACCTTGCGTTTGGAGCACGGCGTTTGTTTCATCTGTGTAATCCCAGTGATTGGCACAGCATCCTACACATAGCTCAGGAAAGGTTTGTTCAACTGAAATCTCATTTGATAGTTTGGAGACATCATTTTTCTATACATGCTTAGTATCTGCTCTAATTTGAGCAAGCTTACATAGAAACGTGCTTCATTAGGAGAACATGCCACCGTAAATCCAGATGTCCTGCCGTTGCTCCCTGTGGGAACAAAGCGTTGATGACAATATTTAGGTAGTGTTATCCTCTTGCTCCAGGTATCCGGACATTAAACACTGAGGTTCTTTGCTTGGGATGCTGTGAGACACTGCTTTGGTAATTGGAGTGATACAGTATACCTAGCTATTTGCCACAAACTCTGAGTGTGCATGCTAGATTTTGACCAGTTCTCAGTTCCTCCTCACCAAGGTCCAGTGATAGGTAACCTTTAGTGACTGTGACTGAGTCTGGTTAGACTAGCTTCTCCTCCAGGTCCTACATGGTCCACTTTGGTTTTGTTCTACTGGGAGGCTTCTTGATTCAGAGCCCTAATTACTCATGAGTTATAGGTTACTCTTAACCTATGCACTTTTCAAGAACAGCGTTTAAGTACTAAGAATCAGATTACATTAATGCGAGGCTTTCCTTTTCCCTAATGTGCATGGCAAACTACTGGCTCCCTGCTTTTGAAAATGGCTATGAGAAACAATTCTCCGTCTCTCTGGTCTGGATGGGCTGTTTCTTTTTTTTTTATTGTAGTATAGTTGATTTATAATGTTGTCTTAGTTTCAAGTGTACAGCAAAGTGATTCAGTTATACATATATATATATATATATATATATGTATATTCTTTTCTGTATTCTTTTCCATTATGGTTTGCTACAGGATATTGAATATAGTTCCCTGGGCTATACAGTGGGACCTTGTTGTTTATCTATTTTATATATAGTAGTTTGTATCTGCTAATCCCAAACTCCTAATTTACCCCTCCCTGACCCCCTTTCCCCTCTGGTGACCATAAATTTGTTCTCTATGTCTGTGAGTCTGTTTCTGTTTTGTAAATAAGTCCATTTGTATCACATTTTAGATTCCACATATATAAGTGACACCATATGGTATTTGTCTTTCTCTGTCTGACTTACTTCACTTAGTATGATAATCTCTGCATCCATCCATGTTACTGCAAATGGCATTATGTCATTCTTTTTATGGCTGAGTAGTATTCCATTATATATATACACCACATCTTTATCCATTTATCTGTTGATGAACATTTAGGTTGTTTCCATGTCTTGTCTATTGTGAATAGCGCTGCTATGAACATAGGGGTGCGTGTATCTTTTCGAATTAGAGTTTCCGTCTTTTTTGGATATATGCGCAGGAGTGGGATTGCCGGATCATATGGTAGTTCTGTTTTCAGTTTTTTAAGGAACCTCCATACTGTTTTCCATAGTGGCTGCACCAATTTACATTCCCACCAACAGTGTAGGAGGGTTCTCTTTTCTCCACATCCTCTCCAGCATTTGTTATTTGGAGACTTTTTTTTTAATAAATTTTTAATTAATTAATTTATTTTTGGCTGCGTTGGGTCTTCCTTGCTGTGCACAGGTTTTTCTCTAGTTGCAGCAAGCGGGGGCTGATCTTCTTTGCGATCCATGGGCTACTCATTGCGGTGGCTTCTCTTGTTGCGGAGCATGGGCTCTAGGCATGCGGGCTTCAGTAGTTGTGCCTCATGGGCTCTAGAGCACAGGCTCAGTAGTAGTGGTGCATGGGCTTAGTTGCTCCACAGCATGTGGGATCTTCCTGGACCAGGGCTTGACCCGTGTCCCCTGCACTGGCAGGCAGATTCCCAACCACTGTGCCACCAAGGAAGTCCCTATTATTTGTAGACTTTTTAATGACGACCATTCTGACCAGTGTGAGGTGGTACCTCATTGTGCTTTTGATTTGCATTTCTCTAATTGGCGATGTTGAGCATCTTTTCATGTGCCGACTGGCCATCTGTATGTCTTTGGAGAAATGTCTATTTAGGTCTTCTGCCCATTTTTGATTGGGTTGGTTTTTTTTGTTGTTATTGAGTTGTATGAGCTGTTTGTATATTTTTGAAATTAAGCCCTTGTCATTTGCATCGTTTGCAAATATATTCTCCCAGTCCATAGGTTATCTTTTTGTTTTGTTCATGGTTTCCTTTGCTGTACAAAAGCTTTTAAGTTTGATTAGGTCCCATTTATTTATTTTTGCTTTCATTTCTATTGCCTTGGGAGGCTGTTTCTTAATTCTCTGTGGTGGCTGTGTTCCTCTCTGCTGGCATCACTGTCCTTTTTTGCCTCTTTATTGATGGGCAAGACATTTAAAAACCTGCTTGGCCAAAAGATGACCATCTTAAAATCTGAGTGTAAATGTGGTCCCCATTTAGAATAGATGTGGTTGCCATGACACTTCCCATGTAACATCATTAAACATCCTCCATGCACACGGTACTTTGGAAGTTACCTTTCAATCACGTCAAGTCCAAATGCATGTGGTCTACTCACTTACATCCCAGTTATCCCATCACCACTAGCTTTATAGGTCACAAGCCTTGCTCTCATGTTATTACGTAGTACCATGGATAAGGCAGTTGCATGCTCAGTGGCTCCTTTGCCTGCCTGGTGCAGGATTTTCTGGTACAGCATCAGCACACTGGCAACCGTAAATGACTTTGGTTTGTCACCATTTTCCACCCTTCTGGGCCCCATGCTTTAGCATGAACCCATTGTGGGAGGAGCGACTCCACCTCATGGGAGGTTTGGGTCTGCAACTGAAAGTAAGAGGCAGCAGCTCCCATGTCCTCTGAACAGGTCTGGATCCCAGTACAGAGGTTCTGTTCACATCAGTGTCCTTCTGCCTCTTTTTGAAGAGGCTTTTTCACATTTTACCAGAAAATTATTAAGAAGTTTATTTAAAGAGTGAGACTTCTTGATGCATTTAAACTGTGTTTTTAAAAAAAATTATTTTATTGAATTATAGTTGATTTACAATGTTGGGTTAATTTCTGCTGTACATCAGTGTGATTCAGTTATACACACACACACGTATATGTATATTCTTTTTCATATTCTTTTCCATTATGGTTTTTCATAGGATATTGAATATAGTTCCCTGTGCTATACAGTAGAACCTTGTGGTTTATCCATTTAAATTGTAGTTTGAAATGCTTTTGTTCATATGGTTGTTTCCTTGGCCCTCAAAGCCTTTGCGTTTTTTCTGAATTCAGGATTAGCCCTCTTTCCCCAGCGTTTCCAAAGTACCTAGCTTCTATTACAGCACCTCCTCCATGCCATCTGTGTAACTTATATTAATGGAGCTCCAACTCCAGCTGGTTAAGCTTCTGGATGAAGGGCAGCATCTTACTAATCTGTCAATTCCCCGTGGCCATTCTAGCGCCTTACATCTGGGGATGTTCAGTAAGCAGTTGTTAAAAACTTACAAAAAATATGTTTACTTATCCCAAACTTTAGAGAATGCTTTAACGGCATCAAGTCCTCTTGAACCTACAAAGGAAACCTATCATCTCCCCCAGGGCAGCCCTGGAGACACATCTGTGCATCGGCACGCCCTCCATGCTCGGGAGTCTGTGCTGCTCGCTGGCCAGCCATGTGGCCTTTGTGTCTGTTGGTCACATATACTGCTTTGTGGAAGAGCCAAATTATTGTTTTCCTTGTTCGCGGTAGGGACTGTCATTCTCTTGGATGCTTTGTGCCTGGGATGCAGGAACGCTTGAATATAGCCTTGGCATCCTGTGAGATTCCCAAGGACTATCTCAGCATAAGGAACAGGATCTTGGGAATCAAGTTCTACTCTGTTGTGAAAAGCTAGGCTTGTGCTGATAAACTAATGCAGAAGTCTCTAGTAAACTGGGCCAGGGCAGGTGGCTCAGGCCCAAGGCTTATGAGGGCCTCTTGCTTCACATATTACCATCAGAGGATCCTGAGGGTATTACTCACGTAGGCCACTTGGAGAAGTATAGAGAGAGCCAAAGACCTTTTCATCCTCTCCTCTTTCCTCCTTCCCCCTATAGTCTCTGTAGTAGCAAAATGATGGAAAGGGAATGTCTGCTTGACCAAGAACTAAAGCAACAAAGTTCCTATTCCCATTTTTTCAAGAAATGTCCAAGGAAATAAATCTTATTTTACTTTTTTAACATCTATTTATTTATTTATTAATGTCATCATCAGCTGAACGTAATTTTTTAACTCTTTTTACTGAATAAGATGCACAGAAGTTCAAGTTTACATGGAGATTTATTTATTTATTAATTTGTTTCATCAAAACAGAATTGTTCTATGTACATTAATCTGGAACTTGCATTTTTCACTTTACAATGTATATAATGGCCATCCACCATTATAAACAAATAATTCTAAGTCATGCTTAAAAATAATGGTGTGATAGTCCATGGTATACCATAATTTATTCAGCCATTCTCTTATTTATGGAAAACAGGTTTCTTCTCCAATTTTTGCCACCACAAATATGTTCAATTAAACATAAGTACAATATAAGGTGTCCTTACATGTTAGTGTTTGCATCTCTTTTTTCAGCAAAAACAACCAGAAGTCAGGTTGCTGAATCAAAAGATATGTATGTTTTGGATTTTAATAAATACTGTAATATTATTTTCCCCAAATGAAATAATTCATTTTCCTATCAGCAACATATGAGAATATTCATTGCAAGAAAATAAATTTTAGCCCAATTTTCCCCTTTCTTCATGGCCTTCTTACCGTAACTATTCCACTAAGGTGTTTTTATGACTAGCAGGTTTGTGTCTGACATCTACTAGGTAAAATTCATTCTCATCTTATAACTTAAGTTTGCTTAAGATCTCAGAATCTCTTATCCTTGGTTTTAGTTTTATTTTTCATCTGAAAAAGCAAACTTTGTCCTTATAGGAGGCAGAAGGCATTTCTAGAATTCTATTTCATGTACATCTGTAGTGTGTGACAGATTACTCAATTTTTTGAGGAGGAAATTCAGTTCCAGTGGATAATATCAGTACAAAAGAACCAAGCATATCTTTGGAGGATGATGTAAGCAGAAGCTGGTTGGAGAAATATCATTAGTATGAGGGCAACATGTATGAATTCTGCAAGGTGTGAAGAAGCAGTTATGAAAGACGTTATATTTTAAGCCTGGAAATGTGGGTGGGCTGCCATATTGACTAGATTTAAAATTAACCACAGTCTTGAAGCTTAAGCTTGTATATATAATGTGGGAGATCTGTTACAGAAATAGATGCAGCAAATGTTGGACTTTTATCCATTCTACTTTTGCTGCTACTTTGCAGCACACAGAAAGAGTTATTTATTATAATATCAAGGAAAGAGGGGGGCTAATGAATGAAGTATTTGGCTCTCTGAAAAAGTTATGATTCTGTTAATGTTTGTAGAAATGGCATGCTGATTGCTAATTAATTGTCCTAGAAAATTTTGATCAAATATTCTTCTCATATTTACTTAATAACTCTTAAAAGAATACTTTTTCTTCGCCATTCATGCCTCTTATCTTTGGGAATGATACTTTTATAGTGGGACCAGAAAACAACGGAAGTCTTTAACCCATACATGACAGCATTCTCTGCTGCCTGACTCTCTGATTTTATTTCTGAGGGTGTCTAAGACATTTGACGTAACAAGTAAGATGAAAAGAAAGCCCTCCAAGTAAATAATCATGTCCTGCAAACCCAGATTGTCTAGAACAGCTTTAACTTGGAACTTTGGAAAACACTGGCTCAAGGTTGGATCTTTCCCAAGATTGTAGTACTATATTGAATTCCTTCCCAGTAATTGTTTGCATTAATCACATTATATCTTTGAGGTACCTTCAGATAATCTTATGTTAAAAAAATAATGGTAAGATATAGAGAAATATGATTGAATCATTCACCCAGTCCAGAAAATAAGTCAGCAGTCCCACCGGGGTGAATGATTCTAAGTATTTTCAGACAGCTGGAATGAATTTTTGAATCTTAATAAATCTAAAAAAAAAAACCAACTTAGTTCTGATTACTATAAAATTGTCAGGTAAAATTGCTTATTTTATTTATCAGATAGCATGTTCTCCGAATGATGCTAAAGGTCAAGTTCAAGACTTTGAAAAATTATATACCCTCTTTTAAAATTTTTGTTTCCTGAACACCTGAAACATTATGGCTTCAAAAGGAAAATTAGTACAAGTTTATATGTTACAGTGAATTAGCAAACATATATTTTATCATAAGAAAATAAGTTCATTGGTATGGGAGAATTCAAAGATGGATAACTCATTTTAACAAACATTTTAGGTAAGGCACAATAATATTTTGCTCTCAGGACTTCTTAGGCTACTAAGGGGAAAGAAAACTTGTCCATAGTAAAATTACCTTTAGGAAAGAAAACAAATCCTGCAAGCATAGTATGAACAAATAGCTAAGAAACTATTTGGGAACAAAAAACATTTGAAGAGGAGAAAAATAATGAGTTAATAAATATCTGTTGGTTTCTCTTTAGGAACAGAATTTAAATAAATTAATTTAAAATTTTGTTAATTTTTTAAAGGAAAACACTTTCAAGGACTTTTTAGTGAACTCTACTTCATGAAATACTTTAAAACTTTTCCAATAGTATATTATCAGTAATTCATTCTATATACTATTTTGATGAATTTACAAATTTAATATTGGAAATAATCAAGAATTATAAATTGGTGTCATAAAATTTATGTGTTTCGTGGGTAGATAAGTTTATAGTCTAGTAATTATAATCCTATGAATATAAAATTACTCAGATAATTAGAATTAATTGGAATAGGCTTATAGCCTTTGAAAATTCTGGGACTTGTTAACATGAATTACATTATAAATGTGTGATAAGTTACACAATTAAAGTTAAAATTATATTAATTGTATCGCAATATTCTGTTTTATTGAAGTATCTTCAATTTGGCTTTACAAAGTGGGGAAATATATGGAATCAGTTTAGTATTTTATTATGGTTTATTATCTTTCTGGTGTTTTTAAAATACAGCCCAAATCAGGACCAAATTATCTGTTAAATGCCCCCCTTTTTTAGTTCATCACAGGACAATTCAACATTTGGATTTACAGCAGGTCGTATTCATTGTACTGTTGAGAAGTTTATATCATCTGTTGCCTGCCTGAGAGGGTGTCCCTAAATAAAGTTCCACCAGTTTTATCAACACTAGGGTGCCTTTTGGAGACTGAGTCTTTCAGAATTATAGGTTGTCTTATGGTATTTGCTCTACTTTGTGCTTGTTTTTTTTCTGGTTTGAAGAATCTGTTCCATGGGGTGTTTGTTAGATCAGCTGGCCCTCTGCGCTGCAGTGAATACAGTCAGGCAAACAGATGGAGAAATTTAATTTTCACTGAGGAGAGGCTTCCATAGCAACATCTAAGTGCAATATACGTCTGGTCACATTTACTGGGCTATTGTTACAAACCAAACATACACATAAGTGTGATCTGGAGAGAGACGTTTAAAATACAAGCTGCTCATCAGGTCCCTGAAAATCCTTTCACTTTTTCAATGGAGAATATTTCTTACTTTATTTAAGAAAGATTGAGCATGTGTGTGTGTGTGTGTGTGTATCTTTGTGTGTGTGTATCTCTGTGTGCGTGTATTTCTGTGTGTATGTGTGTGTATACTTAGCAAGTCACATGGCTTTTGACAAGCTTTCATAAACTTCACTTGGTAAGTCAAGCCACATGAAAAACTGTTTTCCCCATATTTCTGGGAGTAGAAATTAATCCTTCGGGAACTGTGTTTCAGGGTTTAGATTCTGTATTCAGCCGTGGTGAGTGGGGTGTGAAAGCGTGATTCCGTGTGGTCCAGGCTGCTGTAGGAAGGGCTGGTGCTAAATATACCACAGTGGGATCCAGGCAGAACATCTGAAACCTGGTGAGGATCATGATAGAAATAACAATCCTGTTAAGCCCCCTCTATCTGGAAGCAAGTCAGCCTCAAAGCTCAAGCAATGAGTGCGTTTTCATCAAACTGTATATAATGATGATTAAAAGGCATCATAGTGATACTGAGGAACAGTAAGATCCTGAACTTCTTCAATGCATGAAAGAAAAATGTGCAACTGTACAGTGGGTTTGTACTTGGGTCTTTTTAATATAGTTGCTTGACATTGATAGATAATCAATGTGTGGTTTGTATGGTAACGTTTAGAAATGAAAATATTTGATCTAACTGGATTTTCTCATTTCCCAACCATTTTGGATGAATGGATATTTATATGACACCTTGCATTTGTATAAGGACTTTTATTTACTCCTCAAAATATTTTCACTTACAAAATATGGTCTTTCACATAGTTCTTTGTTGAGAATCTGCTTTTAGATATACAAGAAAAGAAAATTGAATTTAGAGATAAGATCATGCTTTGCGAAAACATTAAATATGAAAAATTTCAGCAAATTCCCCAAATCTAGCTTAACTCTGCCTATGAAATATCTGCCCCAAACTCCTATGGGGTGCCATATAGATAATTCTATTACTGAGCAAACAATGGATTTATTTATTTTTTTAAACCTTAGTGAATGATGTAAGAGCTTTATAGATAGAACTTAAGTTATTAATTTTGGAATCAATCAGCCTTAAAAACTCAGGTGTTTTGTAAGATGCCACATAATAAATCAAACACCTCCTTCAAGCTTAAATTGGGTATAAATTTTAAATGAAAACACTGCATATATAATTTTATCTAATGTGATTACTCAGTTTTATGTGTTAAATATATGAACCCAGAGTTTTAGCAGAATAGTATTTCAAGACAATTGCTTTTTGGGTATGGTAATCAAAATATTTGACTGGAGTCAAGCAGACACATTTTATTACAGGCATCTCTAATGTTATAATCTGTGTGACTTCCCTGCGCTTTGAAAGTTGAGAAAGCCACTTTCGCTTTCCTTATTTCCCATCCTAGTTAAGGTAGCTTACTGCTGCAGAATTAAAGAAATGTTATTTTAACATTTGGGATTTGGTTTATGATATCTCTTCCCTAAATTACTTTATTAGTTTCTTCTCATTTACCCTTGGATACAGTTGTTCCAGGGTACAAAAATAATATGGAAGAGAATGCCTATGTTGGTAAATCTTTAGTTTTTTGGTCCAGGGTTTACTTAGTGATCTCCCAGGCTTCATTCTAAGACAATAAAGGATCATTATGGTAAAGTAGGTATAATCCAGTGAGTTGGAATCAGACAGATCTGGGTGTGAATTCCAGCAGTATAACTGTTCTGCTACATCCAGCTGTTTATTTCTAGGAGATGAAAACTTGGAGAGGTTAAATAACTTGACTAAAGATCCAGAGCTGAGATTTTAAATGCAGGTTATCTGACTGTGGAATTGGTCTTTCATCTCTGCGTTACATAGGTAAACTTCTGTTTAGGAAACACATGTGTTCCTATATAACTTTTAAAAATAAGCAAATATTCAGAATATGTAATTTCACAAGCCTTTTGCATTAGTGGCTCAATGGCAGGGTTATAAATTTTACATGTAATTGTCTTTAAATACACCTCTATCTGTTTTTTTAGTAACCAGAGTGACACAAAGTAATGAATCTGATATGTACAGTCGTCTTTCAGTATCCGAGGGAGATGGCTTCCAGGACCCCAGTGGATACCAAACCTATGGATGGCCAAATCCTTTACTATATAAAATGGCATGGTATTTGCATATAACCTATGCAGATCCTCTCATTTACTTTAATCATCTCTAGATTACTTATAATACCTAATGCAATGTGAATGCTTTGTAAATAGTTTTCAGCCTGTGGCAAATTCAAGTTTTGCCTTCTGGAACTTTCTGGAATTTTTTTCTCAAATATTTTCTATCCATGGTTGGTTGAACCCATGGATGCACCACCTGCTGACACAGAGGGCCAATGTATTATGTCTAAAACCTTTATGTGTTACTTAAATATCCAACAATGAAAAGCACAATTTTAGGCCAAAACAAACCCCACAAATAACCAAAGAAAGTGCATTTTCACAGAAGAAAAACTAAATCACCTCTGAATTGGGAAAAGATGATATTTAAATTTGAAGCAATTATAAATTTTTGTTGTGTTCTTTTATTCACAGCTTCAGTGTTCAGATGGGAGGCATCTCCTTATGTGCTTATTGCCATTTGTGTAACTTGGTTGGAAAAATGCCTATTCAAATCCTTTGTCCATGTTTTAAAATAAATTTTTTTTCCAAACACTTTTAGATTTACAGGAAACTTGCTAAGATGGTACAGAAAATTCTCTTAAACACCACACCCTGTTTCCCTGATAATTAACATCTCACATTAGTACAGTACACTTGTTACAATTAATGAACCAATAACGATACACTATTATTTACTTCGTACTTACTTAGATTTCCCTGGATTTTTACCTAATGTTGCTTTCCTGTTCTAGGAGCCCATTTGGAGTCCACGTATTTAGTTGTTGTATCTCCTTAGGTTCCTCTTGACTTTCTCAGACTTCCCTTGTTTTTGATGACCTTGACAGCTTTGAGGAGTAGTGGGCGGATATTTTCTAAAATGTCCTTCTATTGGTATTTGTTGGAGGTTTTATTTGAATGGGGTTATTGGTTTGGGGAAGGAAGACCACAGTGATAGAATACCATTTTCATCACATCATATCCAGGGTACATGTTATCAGCTCGATGTTGACGTTGATGTTGACCTCAGTCACCCTGCGGAGGGAGTGACTGTTAAGTCTCTCCACTGTAAAGTGATCCTTTGCCCCCCTCCCCGCCTTTCCATACTGTACCCTTTGGAGGAAAGTCACTGTGAGGAGTTCGTATTTAAGAAGTAGGTACTTAGGCTCCACCTCCTTGAGGGTGGAGTATCTACATAAATTACTTGGAATTTTTCTGCATGTGAAATTTGTCTCTTTCCATTCATCTTAAAATTTATTCAATTATTTATTTATATTGGTATGCACTCATGCATATGTATTTTACACTATGCATTATAATCCAATACTGCTTTATTCATCATATTTCTCAAATTGTTTCCATTTTGGCTATTGGGAGCTCTTTCAGTTGGTTCCTATGTCTTTTTTTTTTTAACATATTTATTGGAGTAATTACTTAACAATGGTGTGTTAGTTTCTGCTTTATAACAAAGTGAATCAGCTATACATATACATATATCCCCATATCCCCTCCCTCTTGTGTCTCCCTCCCTCCCTCCCTATCCCACCCCCTCTAGGTGGTCACAAAGCACCGAGCTGATCTCCCTGTGCTATGCGGCTGCTTCCCACTAGCTATCTATTTTACATTTGGTAGTGTATATATAAGTCCATGCCACTCTCTCACTTCGTCCCAGCTTACCCTCCCCCCTCCCCGTGTCCTCAAGTCTATTCTCTACGTCTGCATTCTTTATTCCTGTCCTGCGCCTAGGTTCATCAGAACCTTTTTTTTTTTTTTTTAGATTCCATATATATGTGTTAGCATATGGTATTTGATTTTCTCTTTCTTTCTTACTTACTTCACTCTGTAGGACAGACTCTGGGTCCATCCACCTCACTACAAATAACTCAATTTCATTTCTTTTTATGGCTGAGTAATATTCCATTGTATATATGTGCCACATCTTCTTTATCCATTCATCTGTCGATGGACACTTAGTTTGCTTCCATGTCCTGGCTGTTGTAAATAGAGCTGCAATGAACATTGTGGTACATGACTCTTTTTGAATTATGGATTTCTCAGGGTATATGCCCAGTAGTGGGATTGCTGGGTCGTATGGTAGTTCTATTTTTAGTTTTTTAAGGAACCTCCATACTGTCCTCCATAGTGGCTCTATCAATTTACATTCCCACCAACAGTGCAAGAGGGTTCCCTTTTCACCACACCCTCTCCAGCATTTATTGTTTGTAGATTTTTTGATGATGGCCATTCTGACTGGTGTGCGGTGATACCTCATTATAGTTTTGATTTGCATTTCTCTAATGATTAGTGATGTTGAGCATTCTTTCATGTGTTTGTTGGCTATCTGTATATCTTCTTTGGAGAAATGTCTATTTAGGTCTTCTGCCCATTTTTGGATTGCATTGTTTGTTTTTTTGATATTGAGTTGCATGAGCTGCTTGTAAATTTTGGAGGTTAATCCTTTGTCAGTTGCTTCATTTGCAAATGTTTTCTTCCATTCTGAGGGTTGTCATTTCGTCTTGTTGATGGTTTCCTTTGCTGTGCAAAAGCTTTTAATTTTCATTACATCCCATTTGTTTAGTTTTGGTTTTATTTCCATTTCTCTAGGAGGTGGGTCAAAAAGGATATTGCTGTAATTGATGTCATAGGGTGTTCTGCCTATGTTTTCCTCTAAGAGTTTGATAGTGTCTGGCCTTACGTTTAGGTCTTTAATCCATTTTGAGTTTATTTTTGTGTATGGTGTTAGGGAGTGTTCTAATTTCATTCTTTTACATGTAGCTGTCCAGTTTTCCCAGCACCACTTATTGAAGAGGCTGTCTTTTCTCCATTGTATATTCTTGCCTCCTTTATCAAAAATAAGGTGACCATATGTGCATGGGTTTATCTCTGGGCTTTCTATCCTGTTCCAATGATCTATATTTCTGCTTTTGGCCAGCACCATACTGTCTTTTTTACTGTACCTTTGTAGTATACTCTGAAGTCCGGGAGCCTGATTCCTCCAGCTCCATTTTTCTTTCACAAGATTGCTTTGGCTATTCGGGGTCTTTTGTGTTTCCATACAAATTGTGAAATTTTTTGTTCTAGTTCTGTGAAAAATGCCATTGGTAGTTTGATAGGGACTGCATTGAATCTGTAGATTGATTTGGGTAGTATAGTCATTTTCACAATGTTGATTCTTCCAATCCAAGAACATGGTATATCTCTGCATCTGTTTGTATCATTTTTGATTTCTTTCATCATTGTCTTATAGTTTTCTGCATACAGGTCTTTTGTCTCCTTAGGTAGGTTTAATCCTAGGTATTTTATTCTTTTTGTTGCAGTGGTAAATGGGAGTGTTTCCTTAATTTTTCTTTCAGATTTTTCATCATTAGTGTATAGGAATGCAAGAGATTTCTGTGCATTAATTTTGTATCCTGCTACTTTACCAAATTCGTTGAATAGCTCTAGTAGCTTTCTGGTGGCATTTTTAGGATTCTCTATGTATGGTATCATGTCATCTGCAAACAGTGACAGCTTTACTTCTTCTTTTCCGACTTGGATTCCTTTTATTTCTTTTTCTTCTCTGATTGCTGTGGCTAAAACTCCCAAAACTATGTTGAATAATAGTGGTGAGAGTGGACAACCTTGTCTTGTTCCTGATCTTAGAGAAAATAGTTTCAGTTTTTCATCATTGAGAACGATGTTGGCTCTGGGTTTGTCATACATGGCCTGTATTATATTGAGGTAAGTTCCCTCTATGCCTACTTTCTGCAGGGTTTTTATCATAAACGGGTGTTGAATTTTGTCAAAAGCTTTTTCTGCATCTATTGAGATGATCATATGGGTTTTCTCCTTCAGTTTGTTAATATGGTGTATCACATTGATTGATTTGCATATATTGAAGAATCCTTGCATTCCTGGGATAAACCCCACTTGATCGTGGTGTATGATCCTTTTAATGTGCTGTTGGATTCTGTTTGCTAGTATTTTGTTGAGGAGTTTTGCATCTATGTTCATCAGTGATATTGGCCTGTAGTTTTCTTTCTTTGTGACATCTTTGTCTGGTTTTGGTATCAGGGTGATGGTGGCCTCGTAGAATGAGTTTGGGAGTGTTCCTCCCTCTGCTATATTTCGGAAGCGTTTGAGAAAGGTAGGTGTTAGCTCTACTCTCAATGTTTGATACAATTCGCCTGTGAAGGCATCTGGTCCTGGGCTTTTGTTTGTTGGAAAATTTTTAATCACAGTTTCAATTTCAGTGCTTGTGATTGGTCTGTTTATATTTTCTATTTCTTCCTGGCTCAGTCTTGGAAGGTTGTGCTTTTCTAAGAATTTGTCCATTTCTTCCAGGTTGTCCATTTTATTGGCATAGAGTTGCTTGTAGTAATCTCTCATGATCTTTTGTATTTCTGCAGTGTCAGTTGTTACGTCTCCTTTTTCAATTCTAATTCTATTGATTTGAGTCTTCTCCCTTTTTTTCTTAATGAGTCTGACTAATGGTTAATCAATTTTGTTTATCTTCTCAAAGAACCAGCTTTTAGTTTTATTGATCTTTCCTATTGTTTTCTTCATTTCTTTTTCATTTATTTCTGATCTGATCTTTATGATTTCTTTCCTTCTGCTAACTTTGGGGTTTTTCTGTTCTTCTTTCTCTAATTGCTTTATGTGTAAGGTTAGATTGTTTATTTGAGATGTTTCTTGTTTCTTGAGGTAGGATTGTATTGCTGTAAACTTCCCTCTTAGAACTGCTTTTGCTGCATCCCATAGGTTTTGGGTCATCGTGTTTTCATTGTCATTTGTTTCTAGGTATTTTTTGATGTCCTCTTTGATTTCTTCAGTGATCTCTTGGTTATTAAGTAGTGTATTGTTTACCTCCATGTGTTTGTATTTCTTACAGATTTTTTTCCTGTAGTTGATATCTAGTCTCATAGCATTATGGTCGGAATAGATACTTGATACGATTTCAGTTTTCTTAAATTTACCAAGACTTGATTTGTGACCCAAGATATGATCTATCCTGGAGAATGTTCCATGAGCACTTGAGAAGAAAGTGTATTCTGTTGTTTTTGGATGGAATGTCCTATAAATATCCATTAAGTCCATCTTGTTTAATGTATCATTTAAAGCTTGTGTTTCCTTATTTATTTTCATTTTGGATGATCTGTCCATTGGTGCAAGTGGGTTGTTAAAGTCCCCTGCTATGATTGTGTTACTGTCGATTTCCCCTTTTATGGCCGTTAGCATTTGCCTTATGTATTGAGGTGCTCCTATGTTGGGTGCATAAATATTTACAATTGTTACATCTTCTTCTTGGATTGATCCCATGATCATTATGTAGTGTCCTTCTTTGTCTCTTGTAGTAATCTTTATTTTTAAGCCTATTTTGTCTGATACGAGAATTGCTGCTCCAGCTTTCTTTTGATTTCCATTTGCATCGAATATCTTTTTCCATCCCCTCACTTTCAGTCTGTATGTGTCCCTAGGTCTGAAGTGGGTCTCTTGTAGCCAGCATATATACGGGTCTTGTTTTTATATCCATTCAGCCAGTCTACGTCTTTTGGTTGGAGCATTTAATCCATTTACATTTAAGGTAATTATCGATATGTATGTTCCTACTACCATTTTGTTAATTGTTTTGGGTTTGTTATTGTAGGTCTCTTCCTTCTCTTGTGTTTCCTGCCTAGAGAAGTTCTTTTAGCCTTTGTTGTAAAGCTGGTTTGGTGGTGCTGAATTCTCTTAGATTTTGCTTGTCTGTAAAGGTTTTAATTTCTCTGTCGAATCTGAATGAGATCCTTGCTGGGTAGAGTAATCTTGGCTGTAGGTTTTTCCCTTCCATCACTTTAAATATGTCTTGCCACTCCCTTCTGGCTTGCAGAGTTTCTGCTGAAAGATCAGCTGTTAACCTTATCGGGATTCCCTTGTATGTTATTAGTTGTTTTTCCCTTGCTGCTTTTAATATTTTTTCTTTGTATTTAATTTTTGAGAGTTTGATTAATATGTGTCTTGGCGTGTTTCTTCTTGGGTTTTTCCTCTATGGGACTCTGCACTTCCTAGACCTGATTGACTATTTCCTTTTCCATATTAGGGAAGTTTTCAACTTTAATCTCTTCAAATATTTTCTCAGTCCCTTTCTTTTTCTCTTCTTCTTCTGGGACTCCTATAATTCGAATATTGGTGGGTTTATTGTTGTCCCAGAGGTCTCTAAGACTGTCCTCAATTCTTTTCATTCTTTTTCCTTTATTCTGCTCCACAGTACTTATTTCCACTATTTTTTCTTCCAAGTCACTTATCCGTTCTTCCGCCTCAGTTATTCTGCTATTGATTCATTCTAGAGAATTTTTAATTTCATTTATTGTGTTGTTCATCATTGTTTGTTTGCTCTTTAGTTCTTCTAGGTCCTTGTTAAACCTTTTTTGTATTTTCTCCATTCTGTTTCCAAGATTTTGGATCATCTTTACTATCATTACTCTGAATTCTTTTTCAGGTCGACTGCCTATTTCCTCTTCATTTGTTTGGTCTTGTGGGTTTCTACCTTGCTTCTTCATCTGCTGTGTGTTTCTGTCTTCTTATTTTTCTTATTAACTTACTGTGTTTGGGGTCTCCTTTTCACAGGCTGCAGGTTCGTAGTTCCTGTTGTTTTTGGTGTCTGCCCCCAGTGGCTAAGGTTTGTTCAGTGAGTTGTGTAGGCTTCCTGGTGGAGGATACTGGTGCCTGTGTTCTGGTGGATAAGGCTGGATCTTGTCTTTCTGGTGGGCAGGACTGCGTCCGGTTGTGTGTTTTGGGTTGTCTGTGACCTTCTTATGATTTTAGGCAGCGTCTCTGCTAATGGGTGGGGTTGTGTTTCTGTCTTGCTGGTTGTTTGGTGTAGGGTGTCCAACACTGTAGCTTGCTGGTCATTGAATGGAGCTGGGTCTTAGTGTTGAGATGGAGCTCTCTGGGAGAGCTTTCGCCGTTTGATGTTACGTGGAGCTGGGAGGTCTCTGGTCGGCCAATGTCCTGAACTCGGCTCTCCCACCTCAGAGGCACAGGCCTGACACCCGGCCGGAGCACCAAGACCCTGTCAGCCACACGGCTAGGTAGGTGGGGAGTTTCTTGCCTTTTGGGAATTCTGAGGTCTTCTGCCAGCATTCAGCAGGTGTTCTGTAGGAGTTTTTCCACATGTAGATGTATTTTTGATGTGTTTGTTGGGAGGAAGGTGATCTCCACCATCTTGAAGGTCTCCTATGTTTTTTTGACATACCTTTATCATGGTGGGTTTTTACTTCTTTTAATAAATTTATTTGTTTTATTTATTTATTTTTGGCTGCGTTGGGACTTCGTTGCTGCACACGGGCTTTCTCTAGTTGTGGCGAGTGGGGGCTACTCTTCATTGTGGTGTGCGGGCTTCTCATTGTCGTGGCTTCTCTTGTTGCGGAGCATGGGCTCTAGGCACGCAGGCTTCAGTAGCTGTGGTATGCAGGCTCTGTAGTTGTGGTGCATGGGCTTAGTTGCTGTGCAGCATGTGGGATCTTCCCGGACCAGGGCTCGAACCCGTGTCCCCTGCATTGGCAGGTGGATTCTTAACCACTGTGCCACCAGGGAAGCCCATGGTGGGGTTTTTTTTTTAGGCACTTCCTTATTTTCTGGCACCAGCAGATCGTGTAGGTTTGTCTTATATATTTCCTGCCCCAGTCCTAGATTCATCCATTTTTCCAAGGAGACCTGGTTTGTTTTGTTAGCAAATGGTGTTAGAAACCAAGACTGGTCACTAGGTGTGCTCATTGTCAGTAGGGTGTCATTGCTCTTAGGCCTTCTCAGCTTACAGAGCAAAAAAATATATAGGCCCATGATAACTTGTGTTATACACATATCTCTAAATATTCTTATGTAGCTGTGTATACCTATATTAAGCTAAACATGAGTTCATACTAATGTCTCCCACTCTCATCCATTACCACAAGGATTGTTCTAGTCTCTTCCCCTTACCGAACTGTAGTCACTCCAACAGTGAGAAACCAGGCTCCTGCCATTCACCATCCATTTACTTAATTGTCCAATCCCAGTGTGTATGTATAGAAGTGTCAGAATTGTTAACCCCTTTTCCCATGGGATATAACTTTGTCAATGGTACAGTACTTACCTACAGTTCCTTTTGCCTTTAGTTTTATAGACTCATTTCCAAAATTGCTTTAGATCAGCACCTTTTTTCTACTCCCACTTTTACACATTTGTAATACAGTTAGATTATTTTGTCATATTCTACGTTTTATCCTAGGCTTCCCCCAACCTCCTAAATGATTTTTTGAGATTGACGTACATTAAGATTGACGTTTTGAAAATGTCATTGGGTTTTTGACAAATGCATAATGTCATGTATGCTATCCACAATTACAGTATCATACAGAATAGTTTCACTACCCTAAAAAATTTCCTGTGCTTTACTTATTCAACCCTTTCTCCCTTCTAACCAACCCCTGGCATCCACTGATCTTTGTACTGTCTCTCTAGGTTTCCCTTTAGAGAATGTCATGTAGTTGGAATGTATGTAGCCTCTTCAGACTGGCTTCTTCCACTCAGCACTATACGTTTAAGTTTCATCCATATCTTTTTGTGGCTTGATAGTTCATTTCTTTTTATTGCTGAAAAACATTCCACTGTATACTGTTTGCTTATCTGTTCATATTGAAGGACATCATGTTTGCTTCCAGTTTTTGGTGATTATAAGTAAAGCTGCTATAAACATTTATATGCAGGTTTTTATGTTGACATAAGTTTTCAACTCAATTGGATAAGTACCTAGGAGCACAATTGCTGAGTCACTTGGTAAGACTATGTTTAGCTTTGTAAAAACCTGCCAAACTGTCTTCCAAAGTGGCTGTACCATTTTGCCTTCGCATTAGCAAGGAATGAGTCTTCACTGCTCTGCATCCTCAAAAGCATTTGATATTGTCAACTTTTGGGGTTTTAGCCATTCTAGTAGGTATATATGGTGTCTCACTGTACTTTTAATTTGCAATTCTCTAATAACAAATGATGTTGAGGATCATTTCATATGCCTAGTTTCCATCTGTATATTTCCTTTGGTGTGATTTTTAGTCAGATCTTTTGCCCTTTTAAAAATTGAGTTATTTGTCTTTTTACTGTTGATTTGTGTTATTTGCGTATTCTGGATATAAGATGCTTATGAGATATATGATTTACAAATATTTTCTCCTATTCTCTGAGTTGTCTCTTCACTTTCTTGTGTCCTTTGAAGCACAAACATTTTTACTTTTGATCAACTTTAATTTTTTCTATTTTTTCTTTTGTACTTGTGCTTGTGGTGTCATATCTAAGAAATGATTTCCTAATCTACATTTCCTTCTAATAGTTTTATAGTTTTAACTCTTACATTTTGGTCTACTATCCGTTTTGAGTTAATTTTTGTATATGGTTTGAGGTAGGAGTTCAACTTCATTCTTTTGCAATGCATGTATCCACCTACTCCAGCACCATTGGTTAAAAAGACTATTCTTCCTCCACTGAATTGCTCTGGCACCCTTGTCGAAAGTCACTTGACCTTGAATGTAAGAGTTTATTTCTGGACTCTCAATTCTGTTCATTGATCTATGTGTCTGTCTTCATGTCTGTATCACACTGTCTTGATTACTGCAACTTTGGTAGTAAGTTTTGAAATCAGGAAGTGTGAGTTCATCAACTTTGTTCTTTGCTTTTTCAAGATTGTTTTTGCTATTCTGCCCCCCTTGCATTTCCACATGAATTTTAGCTTGAGAAATATTTTAATCTTTAAAATTTCTCTTTTATTTCTTTTCCTTCCTTTCTATTCTTTCATGTAGTGTTAGTTTGTATTTGCCCCTCCCCCTTCTTCCCCAATCACTTATCTGGGACCCTTTCTCAGGACCAATCAGGTAGCTGTTAATTAATCCTATTGGAAATGTCAGCTGATTAAACTTGGACCTTGTAGAAATTTAACTGGAGAGGATATATTTATAGTGATCTTTGGCTTTTTCCCTCCCCACGTCTCCTTTTCCAGTTAATTGACAAGTTCTGTAGCCCTCCACCTACCCCAGTATCACTTGGGAATCCAATGCCTTTGTACATTTCTACAGACCCCACTCCCCTGAAATATGCTATTGAAATTATTTTCCCATCTTCAACAACTTCCGTACATTAGGGACAGATTAATTATACAAAGTATGGTTACGATCATATTATTTTTCCTGCTTAAAAACAGTTTGGAACATGGATGAATCTCAAAAAATATTATGTGGAGTGAGAGAAGCCAGACACAAAAGAGTATGTATTTTGACTTCATTTTTATGAAGTCCAAGAACAGACAAAACTAAGCTATAAGAATAAAATTCAGAACACTGGTTGCCACTGGAGGAGGGGGAGGGCAATAAACTTGAATGAGACAAGAGGGAATTGTCTGGGTTGATGAAAATGTTCTGTATCATGATTGCGTCATTTGTTACATGGGTGTAGACTTGTGTCACAACTTATTGAACTGAACACTGAAGATCTGTGCATTTTCTGTGTAGAATTATACTTAAAATTTTTTTAAGTGAAAAATAAGTAAAAACTTTGGGTGGCTTTCCATTGCCTTCAGCTCAAACTCCTTAACTTGTCAATTAGAGCCTTTGAAAATCTAACATCTCTGTAAGTTTCCAAGTTTCTCTTGTTATTTCGCTTCCATGCCCTGTGATCCAGCAAAATAGAATTCTCTCTCATTTTCACATGAACCACGATTCCCCACTTCTGTGTATTTGCTCTCACTTTTCCCTCAGTCAGGAATGTCTTCCAGTCGCCCTGTGTCAGAATGATCTTTCCTCAGATTCCATATCAAAAGTCAGACTCCCTCTCTAAACACCTTATCCTGGTAGCATTTTGTATTTCTCTTAGTGCAATCTTGACTTTCCCCAGATTTTATTGTAATTATTTAAATTGCTGTATCTGTGGTGTTTACAATGTTCCTGGCACTGTTTGTCAACATCCTGTTCCCACTTTAGCCTGTAAGTTCCATTAAAGGCAAGACTTACATTTGCCTTGTTTCTTTCACCTACAGAACTTAGATAAACATTTTTAAATGGATGTACGTATAGATGGAAATGGATGGATGGATGAATTAATCGGAGGGTATGGGGCAATGGGGAATATTGGGGAGGGGAAGCTATCTCAGCATTTTTTAAAAAAAACCTCTAACATACCCTACGTCTTACTTGTAAGGTATGATGAATGAGATGAAATATGACAGGCAATAAATAAAATTTTGGTGGCTTATCAGTCAAGTCCTGAGCTTATAAACATATCTATACAAATCTAAAAAAAACATGACAGCTCCTGGAATGACTTTTAAACAGTTTCATACAGTTTGTTAAGTCATTTCCCCCATTAAAATCTTCCAACTGCTGGGGGTTTTAGGATGTCGTCATTCTGGCAGTGCCTTCAGACTTTGTTCTCAGGCAGTAGTAATTCTCAGCCGAGGCATCTGGTACCTTGATGCTGCCCAGAGGCGGTACTCAGTTGGTTTTGCTAATAGGGTAAACCAGCTCCCCTTGACAGGAGGGAGTGACTTACAGTGTTCAGGGAGTAGGCTGAAGCTCAAGAAACGGAGATCTGGCGGTCATGCAGTCATTAGGCATAAATGTCTGACTTAGCTCAAGAGATACCATCTTTTAGGAGGAGCCGGTGTATCATGGGTCATGGGAATCTGTCTGTAAATGCAAATTCGACATCACCTGACATTGGCAAAGCTTCCATGTGAAACTTATGAAACTAAAGCCAATATCTCCCCCTGAAAAAATTATTTTATAGAGGAATACTAGGAAGGTGGCAGGAAACTTCTAAACCCGTAAAAAGAAAGCATGACCAAAGAACATTTTGTGGGGGAAAAGGAATATTTGTGATTTTCATGACTGGCTTATTAAGATTTCTTTTATAAGATTCATACACACAGCCTGTCAGAGCAAGCCAGTTTTTATGGATGATATGGCGCCATTCCCGCCATACTTATCCTTTTCAAGTGGAGGGGGACCTTGATAGCCAAGGGAATAATAGTTTAGCTTCATTCTTTCCCGTCTTAAATGGGCCACCTTAGCAGCGGGAGGGGAAAACATTACTAGAGAACTTTGAATATTTGTTCAGAATCTCTGATTCATTGTGTTGTGCATGTGATTTATAAATGAATCTAAGTCAAGCCCTCAGGCTCCTCTTTGGCCTGAAAAATTTATATTTTGGCAGGCTGTAATAATTTTTTTAAACAATTAATCTTTTTTCAGCTCCTGGTTAAACAGATTTTCGGACCATGGCCACATAATGTTTTGCTGTTGGACCATTAGAAGAAGGAGGGATACATACATTTCTAGCACACTGTTGATTAGCAGTGGTGATAAGGGTCATCCTCGTTTTGTTCTTGAGTTTTAAAGGCAGTGCTTCTTACATGTTGCTATAAACTGTGATGTTTATTATAAGGTTTTGGTAATTTTCTTTTATCAGGCTAAAGAAGTTCCCTTCTAATCCTAATTTTCTAAAAGCTTTCTCTTGAGTAAGTATTGAATTTTATTGAATATTTTTCTGCAGTTGATGACACGAGCATATGATTTTTCTCCTTTAATATTGTGATAGAGTGAATTGTTTTAATGTATTTTTTAATAGTGAACCATTTATATATTCCTTGGAAAATCTATTTTAAATGTATACATTTTTATGCACTGTTGCATATTTCATTCAGCAATATCTAGTGTAATTGGGAGCTAGACTTTGAAGACTATCTAAAATAACTTGTGGCTCCATGATTCTGTGATTTATTTTTAAGGACTCCCTGACTTACATAAAACTTGGAGAAGAATGGGTACATGATACCTTTCCCTCATGGGAGGAAACTGAAACCCGAAAACAGTAAATGACCAATGTAACATCACACATTGGAAACAGAGTTATGTGAAGTGCTGGTACTTCCTGGGTTCGTACAATTCTCCGCTTCCTAGTTTATGAACCCAGCGGTCTTCTGGACAGTGGAGATCATAACAGTCCCTACCTCATGGAGCTGCTGGGGATTAAAAGCAACAGTGCATGGAAAGTGCTTTGCCCAGTGCCTGGCACATGGTGAAGAACTCGTTCATTCATTCATTCTTTCAACGAATAATTGTTGCACAGCTGCCATGTGTTCTAGGAGCTGAGGGTGTAGTAGAAAATAAGACAGAAGAGGTGCTTGTTTCCAAGAAGTTTATATTCTAGTAGCGAGGGATAGATCATAAACTCATACAAGAGAAAATGGAAAACAGTGAAGGATTTCCAGAATGGGGGAGGCATGATGTGGCTTATATTTTAAGGAGATGACTCTGGTGCTCCATGGAGAACAGACCCTAGGAGGCCAAAGTGGAGGCTGTTACGGTCTTCAAGGCAGGTAATGATAGTGGCTTGGCTGAGGTGGTAACAGCAGAGTTGGTGAGACATTGATGGATCTGGGATGTAGTTTTGAAGCATAATCAATGGGATTTGCTGATGGATTAGCTGTGTGGATGAATGTTAGGGCCTTTTTTTTTTTTTAGCTTACATTTTATAGCTGTGACTACTGTAGAGAAATAGGTGTGGGAAAAGAGAACAAGTCAGGCTGACTCCTGGTTTTTTTAATTTAAACAACTAAGCCATTCTCTTTACTGAAATCAGAATGTTTGGGGGAGGACCAGATTTTTCCCCCAAGGGGAAATAAGAGTTGATCATCATTAAAAAATTCGCCACCGTTATTCTCAGGCTTCTCATTATAGTCTGAGCCTCATTGCTTTCCTCTCTTTGGATGAGCCCACGTATTTATGAATTTGTGTAAAGGGAATAAAAAGAACATTTATTTTAGGTAAAAATAAATATAAAATGTAAGGAGAGCTATATTTTTGACCAATCAACTTTCTCTTTTTATTTTCAATTATTTTTTCATTGTAGAAATATGGAATATTTTTATAATACGGGGGCCGCTACCAAGTGCATTAAGTACATTTTTTACTAAAGGAAGGACATATGTGTGTAAACATGGGCATTTTCTCTTGATCACCATTTCCCTATCTAAGCATTGCTCCCAAATGTGATTCATGTTTATTGTTAGTACCTGTCAAGTAAAACGTTGTCAGAAAAAATTTTCCAATATATAAAAAATGGGGGCTTCCCTGGTGGCGCAATGGTTGAGAGTCTGCCTGCCAATACAGGGGACACGGCTTCGAGCCCTGGTCTGGGAAGATCCCACATGCCGCAGAGCAGCTGGGCCCGTGAGCCACAACTACTGAGCCTGCGCGTCTGGAGCCTGTGCTCCGCAACAAGAGAGGCCGCGATAGTGAGAGGCCCGCGCACCGCGATGAAGAGTGGCCCCCACTTGCCGCAACTAGAGAAAGCCCTCGCACAGAAACGAAGACCCAACACAGCCATAAATAAATAAATAAATAAATAAACAAATAAAAAAGAAAAAAAAAAGAAAATAATTTGAACAGCCCAATTAAAAAAAAAAAAAATGATTCCTACATGTGGTTTTTTCTTTACAGCAGCTCCCAAAAGTGTCACATGAAAAGTCTATTTCCTCCATAGAACTGTAAATATGAAAACCTGTATCACAGGCAGAACAGCGTTTCTGGCATCCAAGCAGATCTGGCACTCTGTCATATTTGCTTTCTTGAGTAGTTCTGCTACTGGCCTACAAAGTGTCACCTTTGAAGGAAAATGCTCTTTGACTTTAGCAAAGAACACCGGTCAGTACTTCTTTGATTAGATTATGCATAAAATTTATGTGTGTGCCACTCACTGGAGATTAAATAATGAAGATGCTGTTAATATTGCAGGAGAGACATTGCAAGTCTCATTATTTTAATGGACTGATGGGCTCCGGGGATTTGCTAATAGGATGCAACATCTTGCATTCCAAGTTAACAACACTTCCACTTTTACCTGTTTGGCAACCTAACTTTGCAAGCTTTTGATGACCTGTGCAGAAAGAGGTAGTCTTAGATCAATTCTTAGGGGATAGGCCATTCTTACAAATAATAATAATAATAATAATCCACGTAATGGCAGCCTTATTACTAGTGCCAGTCAAGGACTAAACGATTCCACTGCCAGAGAGTGAGTGGTCTTCTCATCTCTGCTTGAGAGGGGTCCCTGAGGCCCCAGGGCACTCTCAGGGTGATGGCACAGCTGTCTCTGCTTTTTTGTGAGATTGTCTTTTAGGGCCCTCACGATGGATGACTAATAGGTCTGTACCATCCACATAATTGCACGGCAGTGTTTGCACTGGAAATACAAAAAGACAAATATTTTCTTAAGCTTATATTCCATTTGATTCCAAAAATAACCATAAATCGCTTATTAAAAAGTCAAAAAATGATAACCTGCTCTACAGTCTTGAGCTACAATTTCTGTTTCATCTCTGCAAATCTTTAATGGATTATTTTTTTGTTGTTTCTTTTAAAGAGTATTTTTAAAATTTATTTATTTATTTATTTTTGGCTGCATTGGGTCTTCATTGCTGTGTGCGGGCTTTCTCTAGTTGCGGCAAGCAGGGGCTACTCTTCGTTGCAGCGTGCGGGCTTCTCATTGCAGTGGCTTCACTTTGTTGCAGAACACGGGCTCTAGGTGCACGGGCTTCAGTAGCTGTGGCACACGGGCTCAGTAGTTGTGGCTCGCGGGCTCTAGAGCGCAGGCTCAGTAGTTGTGACACACGGGCTTAGTTGCTCCGCGGCACGTGGGATCTTCCCGGACCAGGGCTCGAACCCGTGTCCCCTGCATTGGCAGGTGGGTTCTTAACCACTGCGCCACCAGGGAAGTCCCTAATGGATTGTTTAAACCTGTCATAGTGGCAGTAAGTCCAGTATCTCCCTCCCCAGGTTCACCCCTCCTTCTGAGTTGTCGAATACTAAAGTGAAACAAATATGAGGTCTTAGGAACTCCAATTCTAAAATCTATCCCAAATTCTGTGCTCAGTAGAGAGAGCCCTTATCCGATCAGCCCAATAGTGCTGTTGTTTCTTGCAACCACCAACATTGCCTCTTGGTCCTTTGCAGTCCCATGATGAAGCTAGTCTGCTCTATAAAGGACCTCGATGTCCCGTCTTCCTGGGGGGAGTGCGTTGCGGCTTTGAAAGGGAGGTGATGTTATCCCCTCCATGCCACACTTGATCAAGTGTTATAATAAAGCATCTATTATGTGCTAGGTACTGTTCAGTATACCGGGAATATAGTGGAGAATAAACATCAAAACAGACAAGCTTCTGCGTAGCCTATAGTCTACCAGGGGGTCCCAATCAACGAGTAATTGACAAGTAATCTCTTTTATGTAACATCATGAAAAGAAAGATGTTACTGATGAAGTTAATTTATATATAGGGACCTAGGAAACAGGCTGACCCAGTGGCCCAGCCCATGTCAAAAATCTAAACCTAAGTCAGCCTGCACTTACAGGAAACACCTGTCAGGGAATCCTAACTTACACCAATCACAATCCTCCAACTCAGCCTAGCTAGCTTACCTTACTCTAGAGAACAGGACCTGCTCACCTTACAAGGAAATGCCCGACCTCCTGGCCAATCATGCCTTACTTCTGAGTTGCCTCTTTCTATAAAACTCACTCTGGCCCCAAATCCCTTGGGAACAGCGTGCACCACTGCTTATGAGGCACTGTACTTCCCCAGTTTGTGGATTGTTTCCCCTTGAATAAAGGCCATCAAACCTGTTACTAAATTGTTTTAATTTTGTCATTTGACACTACCAAGTAAACTATGACAAACCATCTACTGGAAGTTGATTGTAATTTCAAAGATGTTCAATTGTAAGGGGGGGTGGAGAGAGGAAGAAGGGAAGAGAAGAGAAGGGAAGAGAAGAGAAGAGAAGAAAAGGATAAAAAGAAGTAAGCTGGGTCCCCAAAAGAAGGCTCTGAGATGAGGATTTGAGTGCAAATAATTTATTTGGGAGCTGGTCCCAGGAAGCACCGACAGGGGAGCGGGGCTGTGAGATTAGGAAAGAGAGAAAGCCAACTGGGGTATAATACTGAGCAGGTTACCTTGTTACCTGTGGGCATGTGGAACTCAGTCCCATCATGAGCTTTGGGAGATGGTTAGAATATGCCTCAGTGTTGTCCCCAAGCACATGGTAAGAAGGCTGGGACATTTATGTACCAACTCCTATTGGTCATTGGATGAGTGTCCACTCAGGTCATGTGTCAGCTCCCAGGTCTTAGGCCTGACCTGTACAGAGGCCAACACTCCAGGGAAACCCTCCAGGTGGAGAGTGGCAGATGCTGACAGTAGGAAGCCATCAGTGTGCCCAGAAGTATGAGTGCCAAGGAGATGCTGGAGGAACACCAATGAGCATCTCAAGATTGTTGAACAGTAATTTGAGATTATAATAAATATCATGAAGGAAGTAAAGTGGAGCAAAGTTGTGGAGATGGAAGGAGGAATGCCATTTTTTTTTTTTTTTTTAGAAATATCACTTACTAATTTTTTTAAACTTATTTATTTATTTTTGGCTGTGTTGGGTCTTCGTTTCTGTGCGAGGGCTTTCTCTAGTTGTGGCAAGCGGGGGCCACTCATCATCGCGGTGCGTGGGCCTCTCACTATCGCGGCCTCTCTTGTTGCGGAGCACAAGCTCCAGACGCGCAGGCTCAGTGATTGTGGCTCACGGGCCCAGTTGCTCCGCGGCACGTGGGATCTTCCCAGACCAGGGCTTGAACCCGTGTCCCCTGCATTGGCAGGCGGATTCTCAACCACTGCGCCACCAGGGAAGCCCCGAGGAATGCCATTTTAGGGAGTATGGTGGGAGGTGGGAAAGGTGAGCATTTGAGAAAGTGACGTTTGAGCAGAAACCTGAATGTTGAGGACTGAAGCATGCGTAGACCCAAGGGAAGCATCTCCAGCGGAGGGACCTGCTAGTGTAAAGATCCTGAACTGGGAGAGGTCTTGTTGAGTCCGTGGAACTAAAGGAGCCATTATGCGTGAAGCATAGTCAAAAGTGGGGCAAATGGTAGGGGGATGCCTTTCGTCAGGTAGACAAAAGCCCAGTTGCATAGAACCTCATAGCCGTAGCAAGGAATTGGGAGCTCATTTTGAATATCATGGGAAGCTTTTAGAGGGTTTGAGCAGTATGTGTGATCTGGTTTTATTTTAAATGATCTCTGTGACCTCTGTATGGGAATAAGAGTGGAAACAGGAGCTGGATTGGGAGGCTGCTGTAACAATCCGGGTGACAGATTATTGTGGCTTAAAGCAGAGAAATAGAAATATTTCCGTAAGAAATGTTCTTATGGTAAAGGGGAGTGCTTCCTGTTCACACAGAAGTGGTACCCAACCATTAATAATAAAGGGATGAAATAGGTAGCCAACAACATCTAAAAACCGATGGAATCATTGACTAAGAACAAGATTTAAGAGTTAATAACTGAGTACACACTTAAAGAGCAGTAGCAGGTATAGTGGCTTGAATATGCAGAAGGTCAAAGAGCCAAGAGGCTTAAAGCAATAAAAATAAAATGCAACCAGCCTGTAACCTGGTGGGCTGGTGCTCTCCTTGGCTGTCTCTAGGACACAGAGTAACATTCAGTTACATCAGCCCAATTGTGAAATTTCTGAAAAATCGTGTAGATTGTAGTTTAGTTTTTGTGTGTCGGAATTTTTGCTGATCCCATAGCAAAACTTTACCAAATGCTCTTTTGCCAGTACATCCCTCCCCTCAGATAGCTCACCCACTCCTGGCCTTCTCCTAAAGACTTTGCTTCCCAGTTCTAATCTTCTACAAACTCTACCCATAAAATCAAGCCCAAGGTGCCCTTTCCCCCATTCATTATCCTGGTAACTATTTAATTGCTGTTTTTGCCTTGGATCCTCTTCCCCACAGCCCATTGTTCCCTAAAATACTCCTTTTATGCCGTCAGTACGCTAAATGAAATCTTTCTGAGGCTTGTATTCCTTGCCTAAGGATAGCAATCTCCTTAGTTATTAAATAAGGCTTATCTCCCACTCCTCCTTCACAACCCTCAAACTCAGCTTAACAGGGCTTGTCATGTTCTGAACATACCTTTTTGCTACCCCTCTGGGTCTTTGATCTTTCTCTTTCCCTCTTCTGGAATTTTCCATTGTGTCTCCTACACACACACACAATCTCTGCCTAAAAAAAAAAAAATTACATCTCAAGTTTCTTTCTTAAAGCCTCTCCTACACTTGGTGCAGCCCAGCAGAGGACACTTAGCAGATCATAAAGTAGCACAGGTAAAAGTATTAGCTAAACATTATTTATTGAGTGCCTACTTCATACCAGCTTCTGTACTTGGTGTACAAAGATGAATATAGAATGCAGTTGCTAGCCTTAAGGAGCTCAGTCCAGTGGAAGAGATGAATGCACAAATATACCCTCATAGGATATGGTGAGTGCAGTGATTGAAATATGAAGAGGGTATGGAGAAGGGGTTGTTCAAGCAGAGCAAGTAAGGCAGAGGGGTTCAGCCTGCAGGCACAGAGCCAAGACTGAGCTCAACCAAAGGCAGAGGTCTCAGTACCAAGGAGAGCGCCTCATGCACCCAGCCTTTAAGCATTCCTCACATTTTTGGAAGCAGCTCAAAACTTTCTGTTAGGCTCTGTCCTGACAAGCAAGAGTTTCTGGCTTAAAGGAACCCTGGTTAGATATGTCCTGGATCCCTATGAGTTAGGAAAATACTCCTTCAACTTATGAACTTGCAGGGTTTGAGGATTGAAGATTAGTTGAGGAATTCATATCCTTAGAAGGTTCTCTTGGATCAAATTCTCAGGGGATAGTTCTCATTCTAGAATTTGATATGGAAACCAGGACTTTATTTTATTGGAATTTTCTTTCTCAGGCTTTGGGGGATTGGAGCCTGATTCCTGACTAGTTTAGACAGAATTGATCTCTTCAGCCTTTTTTTTACCACCTGCCTGGCAGCTACGATGTTATTTATGAATGTTATTTTCTTTCTCGAGCTATGTTGTACATTTCTAGAGTAGCATAGTCCAATAGAAATTTAATTTGAGGGACCTCCCTGGTGACGCAGTGGTTAAGAATCCGCCTGCCAATGCAGGGGGCACGGGTTTGATCCCTGGTCCGGGAAGATCCCATATGCCACAGAGCAGCTAAGCCTGTGTGCCACAACTACTGAACCTGCACTCTAGAGCCCAAGAGCCACAACTACTGAGCCTGCACACCACAACTACTGAAGCCTGCACACCTTAGAGCCCAAGCACAGCAATTACTGAGCCCACGCACTGCAAATACTGAAGCCCGTGTGCTCTAGGGCCCGTGTGCCGCAACTACTGAGCCTGCATGCCTAGAGCCCGTACTCCGCAACAAGAGAAGCCACCACAATGAGAAGAGTACACTGCAATGTACTCTGCAATGAAGAGTGCACTGCAATGAAGAGTAGCCCCTGCTCGCCACAACTAGAGAAAGTCCGCACGCAGCAACAAAGACCCAACGCAGCCAAAAAAAAAAGATATTTAATTTGAGCCACATATAGAATTTTAATTTTTCTAGCAGCCACATTAAAGAAGTAAAAAGAAACAGGTGAAATTAGTTTTTAAATTTTTATTGGAGTATAGTTGCTCTACAGTGTTGTGTTAGTTTCTGCTGTACAGCAAAGTGAATCAGTTATACATATACATATATCCCCTCTTTTTAAGATTTCCTTCCCATTTAGGTCATTACAGAGTATTGAGTAGAATTCCCTGTGCTATACAGTAGGTTCTCAGTAGTTATCTATTTTATGCATAGTAGTGTATATATTTCAATCCCAATCTCCCAATTCATCCCACCCCCCCTTTCCCCTTGGTATCCATAAGTTTGTTCTCTATATCTGTGTCTCTATTTCTGCTTTGCCAGTAAGTTCATCTGTATCATTATTCTAGATTCCACATATAAGCGATATTATATGATATTTGTTTTTCTCTTTCTGACTTACTTCACTATGTATGACAGTCTCTAGGTCTACCCATGTCCCTGCAAATGGCACTATTTTGTTCCTTTTTGTGGCTGAGTAATATTCCATTGTATATATGTTCCGCATCTTCTTTATCCATTCCTCTGTTGATGGACATTTAGGTTGCTACCGTGTCCTGGCTGTTGCAACCAAGTGTATCTAAAATGTTATTTCAACGTGTAATGAATATTAAAAAATTAGTGAGATCCTGCACATTCTGGTTTTTCTAATAATCTTCAGAACCCAGCATATATGCTCTCATACAGTGCATTTCAATGCAGACCAACCACATTTCAAGTGCTCAGTTCCCACATGTAGTTAGTGGCTGCTGGATTGGATGGCACAGCTCTGGATGTTAGAACACCTGTCTTTACTCACACTCCAGCCTTTCTGCCCCTTAGTATTTCCAAATGCCATGTATCTTGGCCAGAAAAACACCATCCCCGTAAGAGGTGATATCAAACCAAGTACTTTTTGTCCTCTGTTTACAACTGAGTAGGAGGTAGGAGCGAAGAATGTTTAAGTCACAAAATAAATTGTGTGTGTGTGTGTGTGTGTGTGTTTGTGTGTGTGTGTTTAAATCAACCCAATGGAATTAACCATCTAGTTGACTGGAGTGAGTAGAAAATGGATTAATGAAGGAAGACAAAATACTTAGTCTATACAGATCTGTTTCATAATGAGGAAAATGAATGCTAAGGAGGATAATATAGCCCCTTCCCCTGAAAAACATTTTAAAGTATTAAATAGTGTATTCTGTTGCAGGGTGTGGGCAGGTGGGGAGAGTGTTGGGGGTAGGAGACTGAGATTTTAGTTTTAGTTCTGCCACTAGTTTTTAGATTCTTGAACAAGTAAATTCTAGCCCTCAGTTTCCTCATCCGTAAAATAAAGGGATTGGGATGGATATCTGTAAATTCCTCTTACTCGTCCTAAGTCATGTTGACTCTGCCTCTTAAAATAAATTCCACAGCCTTGTTTTCTCTCCACCTGCATAATTTCTTTTCTGAGCTACCACATCTAGTCTCCCCAGCAATGTCTCAAATCTGTCCTGTTTTCCACACTGCCATCAAAGAAACCTTTCTAAATAAAAATCTTACCATCTCGTGGTTAACGTCCATCAGTGGCTTCTATAGGCCATAGCAGTTGGCTTGGGCTGCTTCTGTCTGCTCCCCAGCTTTGACTCCTGGGCTCCCCCAGACACACCCCCTGTTCTTGCTTTATTGGACTGGTGCAGCTGCTAGGGTATGACATAGGTTTGGGGACTGTCTTTGTCAGCTCAGGCTTCTGTAACAAAATACCACAGACTGGAAGCCTTTTTTTTTTTTAAGTCAGGTCATAATGCTTCTTTTTTTAAAATATTTATTTTATTTATTTCTTTGGCTGCATCAGGTCTTAGTTGCGGCATGCGGGATCTTTCGTTGTGGTGCATGGGCTTCTCTAGTTGCGGTGCGTGGGATCTCTAGTTGTGGCACATGGGCTCTCTAGTTGTGGCGTGTGGGCTCAGTAGTTGCGGCACGCAGGCTCTCTAGTTGTGGCACGCAGGCTTAGTTGCCCCACGCCATGTGAGATCTTAGTTCCCCGACAAAGGATGGAACCGACGTCCCCTGCATTCAAAGGTGGATTCTTAACTGCTGGACCACCAGGGAAGTCCCCACAGACTGGAAGGCTTAAACAACAGAAATTTATCATTCACAGTTCTGGAGGCTGGCAACGCCAAGAGCAAGACGCTGGCCAATTCAGTTTCTGGTGAGAGTCTCTTCCTGGTTTGCAGACTCCTGCTTTCTTGCTGTGACCTCACATGGACGGGAGAGAGAGGATCTCTTATGTCTTTTCTTATAAGGGCACTAATCCCGTTCATGAAGGGTCCACCTTCATGACCTAATTACCTCCCTAAAGCCCCATCTCCATCACATTGGGGATTAGGGCTTCAACATATGAATTTGGGAGGGTCGGACATAGCATTGAGTCCATAGCAGGGAGCCAGTTGATTGGTTTTCAAGGAGGTTTGGGGAATAATTAGATCAATCCCCAGGGTATCAGTTGCTGTTATTCAGTATAAAAACTCAAACGTATAATTCACTATTTTATAATGATGTGCATTTTTGAACAACTTCACTACTTAGGCAGGTTGTCCTTATTTTGAGACAAAATTCTTTCCATGAGATTTTGGGAATTTTGCGCTAGATTTAATCTTTGTAATTACCTAGTCAGACACCTCATTGAATAATCGAGGAAACTGGGATCCAGAAAGGTAGAGTAACTTACCAGCATCACACAGCATACAAAGGTTCATAGCGGAACCTGGAATGCAGACTTTTTTATACTCTCATACTCGTTCTCTCTTATGTCTGTGTACAATATAAACAGTAAAAGGATCAGTTTGCTATTTGAAGTTACCTCTTCATTCCATCTTTCCTTCTTTATAAAACATAAAATCTATCCTGGCAGCCCACATTTCTCATCCTCAGTTCATCAGGTACTGCTAATTTGTTTCACGAAAACTTCCCTAGATTGGGTTTAATCCTGTTCTCTGGGTAGAGTCAGAATCAAGCCTTCCTTCTTGGCGTCTCCCTGTTCTTGATCCTTGACTTCATATAAATAAAGACAGCAAGAATGAGGCCCTGATTTCTAAAATTGTATTTTGTTTAGAAATAAGGTTAAGACTTTATTGTTCACCCCCCAGCTTCTGATCCTCTCTGTCTACTTTGGTTTTTCTCAACTCTAAAATGAGAAAGGTAAACTAAATAATTTCAGTGGCTTCTCCCACTATGAAATTTCTATCTATCCCCAGCTGCCCCTAAAATGGTACATTTCACACAATCGTCATTCCGTAAATATTTAGGGAATTGGTATTTAATGGAACAAAGTGTCAGTAATACTAAAGCCTATGAATAGTTCCTTGAATTTTACTGTTCATTGGCCTGAATCTCTGCCACTTTAGGAGAGCAATATGTGCTATGATTTTCCATAGCAGCAAAAATGAGTTATGGAAACATCAGATGTGTTGACCAGTTTTTCAGTATAATATACAATGTTTATTTTTATTATTATTTATTTTTATTATTAACAATTTACCAGAAAAGCCCCTCTAAGGATTTTATGTCTTATCTAGTTAAACTAAAATTGTCTCTTAATTTAAAAAGGAATCTATTTAATGGTTTGTAGTTATTTATTTGTAATAATTATTTAAGAGATTAGAAAGCTATCATTTAATAGGTAAAAATGATTCTACATTTAGTTCTTTACTAGAGTTTTCAGTGCATCTAGAAAATTTTTAAGTTGTATCAGGATGATGAGAGAGCTTGAGTTTAGTGAGCCTATGTAGCATTCAGGTGGATATTTTCCTCATACAAAAATCCTTTAGAACTTTTTTAAGCTTCTAGTGAACCCTAGAAGGATCTGGGAAGCTGTGTGGTTGGCTAGCACAGTATTGAGGGTGGAGAAAGCAAGTCAAGAAGGTCTTGTAACTTTTAATATATTTGCAATCAACACCTAGCACTTAAAAAAAAATCAACATGTTGTTTTAAAGGCAAATAGTTTTAGCTGTTAGTTCCTACAGATAATTTTAAATCAGCCTATCTCTCTAGTTTGCATCCTTTTTAGAGCCTTCTATGCTTTTCATTATTAGATTTTGTAAACACTATATCCATTCTTCTGGTTGCATACAAATGGATACAAACATACCAGATGACAGACGCTCCACCACAGAGAGCTTAAAATTGGATTAGACAGCGGGAAGGGGGCACTTAGAGGGTGGAAGAAACTTAAGGTCCCATCATGGATTGCCTGCCTCTGTTATGTAAATGAGTTGGGTGGTATTAAACCACATTTTAAATATGAGTAATTAACTACAGAAAATAAGGTCAGCAAAACTTTGAACTAGAGAGAGAACATTTGAATGAAGCCGAGGTCACAGGCTGCAGCAATTCACATAGAGACCAGAACAAAACGGGTCTATGGGGTTCCATTTGTGTGTAGGTCATTTTAAATCAGATAGATGGGAGAAAGGCATTTTCAGAATTAGTGTTTCGATTGAAAGATAGGTAATTGAAAATATGCTTTTGTTCTTGATATGAATCCCCATCCATGGTATCCCCTTCTGCTGCTTGGGGAAAATAGAAAGAGGAAAAAGAGTTTAGCAACAAAGGGAAGCACTGGACCATTAATAGAAGGATGTGGAGTCATGCATCGTCCTGTATGTGAGCTGGTATCTTTCTGAGGAACATGCAATAGTTTGAGGCCGGGGAGGAAAACTGTGCAGTCAGTTTGTAGCTATACTAAGATTTCTGTGCTTCAGCTGGTGGAGAAAGTAAATCTGAAAAGCAATAAAGAGCATTTTTGCACTCTACCACTCTGGAATTAACTTTAAGGGGACAAAACCTTGCCCATATTTTTTGGAGACTTCTGGGTGAGATAAGCAACTAAACACTTTCCACATCCCATAGGGATGGAAGAGGGATCAAAATAGTTAAATCTGTGATCTCTTGAGCATTCTCAAAGTTACTCTCCCTCATTTGGCAGGCAGGCAGCCAGCCAGCCAGCCAGCCCCTTGTCTTTGCAGTGAAAACTAAAAAAATTTAAAAAGCCTGGTGGGACATGAACCAGCCTGGTGTGGAATTGAAAGGAGACATTTCCACTCTCTTGTCTTTATTTTCTTTCTGTTTGGAGGGGAAAAAATAGAGAATCTCCTATCTGTCCTGTGAAGGGAAATACGTCAGTTGCAGAAGCATAGATTTCTTTAAAAAGCCCAGTTGTGAGTTATGATTTGAATGACATGGTCAGTTTGAAGTTTAATACAGATTCTGCTGTGATGGTACCTGTGGTCTAAAGGAATGCACACTAAACACTACCACTCAGGTGTGTACACTCACCAATCCCAAAGCCACAGTTTCCTTGCTCTGTGACTTTAGGCAAGTCACTTAACCTCTCTGACTCTCTGTGTCCTCTTCTGTAAAATGATGGGGGTAACTGGAAATAACGTCATCATGTTATTGTGAGGATTAAATTAGTTAATAGATGTACATGTGCCTAAAGCAGTGATAGAAGGATCCAAGAAATGACACTTTTTAATTACATAACCGTGTCCTAAGATATAAATAGCAAAATGGGCACATTTCCCCTTTTTCTAATTTGTCTCTTCATTTCTCATTGCTTATCAGATCTAAAATATTAAATATATCAGGGGCATCCCATTTTATCCTCTCTTGATTACTAGATATTGTTTTGTATTTGTTTTGAAATGATTGAAAGAAATCCAGTGGGGAGGGAGATGTTTAGCAGCAAGCCCCACCTGAACGTGTGCATGAGTGACTCACAGACACAGGCTGCCCAAGTGGGTCACGCCTCCGTGTCAGGCGAGACTGTGATCTGATCACCCGGTCACCTCCCATGCTGACTACAGATGACAAAGCCCAGTATTGATCAGTGCTCTTTCCCGGTCAGGCCAGGTCTACCCTCCCTCACCTTTGCTTATCCTGTTCTTCTCACCTTGGAGGATCTCCCCTGTTCTTTCCCAGAGATGGGCAGACATCTCATCATTTTCCTATTTCTTCTGTGGTTATTTTTTTTCACTTTAAAAAGGGTGGCTTTGTACTGCAGTGGGCTTTAGAAATGCCAACTAGAACATACAGTACATTTGGGGATATGGTTATGAATAGAAAGAGTCAAGGAACTGTGTAAGCTTTACAGGCATGGATAGACATACATGCACACACACACATACATATATATGAAATAGAAGATATGCAATGAACTTGGAAAGAAAAAAGCTAATGGAAAGTCCTGGATAAAAGAGATACAGGTAAACAAAATTGCTTCCAGTTTTGTCTTTCTATTCTGTTCATTTCATTGCACTGTTTTTCTTTACCAAATAACTATATTTGTTTTCCATTTTCTTTTTCATTTTACAACGAAGAAAGGAAAGAAAGGTGGAGAGGATTTGTATGATAAATAGTAAGAAAATAAGACTGAGGAAAGTGGCATAATTTTAAAATAATTTATAAAATCAGACATAAAGTGATCATTATAAAGATATAAAGTGATTGAGATATAAAGTGATAGTTAAAAGTTAACATGATTAAGCATCTACTAATAAATAAGACAATGCTTTGCGTGCACTGTGATATTTTTCCCTGTGCGACTCTAGGTTATTACCATTAGGGCCATTTACAAATGGAGAAAATGAACTTCGAAGAGGCAAAAAGGCCTCAGGTTACAGACTTAGTAAAGGGACAGAGCCAGACTTTGAATCCAGGACTTTGTGACTCGAGTTCTTAACCACTTAAACCCCTTTATAATACATGTTGATTGGTGTTTGGGAATATTAACATTTCTTATGGCTATTGAACTGGCCAAAATATTTTAAGATGATTTCCAGGACTGTAATATACAAAGATAACCACATACATTTCTGGCTGCCCTAGAAATAACAATGCAACCATTTAAAAAATAACGTGGAATGGCACATCCATAAAGAAGTTTTCACTTCTATTTATTTTAAGAAAAAGTTTTCAAAAAACCTTCGTGACTGGTGATAGAAATTATGGCACAGCATTTCAGTGGAATATTGTGTGTTCACTTGAAATTACAGTTCTGAATTCTATTAACAATATGAAAATATTTGTGACAATGTTAGCTTAAAACTTAAAGATTTCAGCTTTGTTGAAATTACACACACACACACACACACACACACACACACACTCACTCAGATAAGAACTGTAAGGAAACCATGATACATTGGAGGCGGGATTGTAAGATTTTTTATTGTTTCCTCTAGTATTGTCTAAGAAAAAGAAAGATGAGTGATGAGAAGGGTGAATTGTGACAGAAGAGGTAAAATCAGATAAAGGAGTTGCATTGATCTTCTAGGGACTCTTGGGTTCTTGAACTTCATATTATATGAACAATAGATATTTAGGGGTTTCTGAATTTTCTTGGATTAGGGTTTCATAACTTTCAACAGATTCTTAAAGTTGTTCATGACTCATCTAATGCTTGGACTAATAAAATAAATCTAAGGAAGCCTGATTTTTAATGTGTCCCACAGGCATCACTGTAATAACAGTAATGAGAGAATTCATTAAGGTTATTTTTAAGAAGAGGTGGTAGACTTTACAGTTCAGAAAAGATTTGAAAATGTGTGATTAAAAAGATCTCTTCCAGCTAGGGTGATTTTGGTGGATTTTGTTAGAGTAGAATTATCAAACCTCTTTCTATTTTATTTTTATGAATGAATTGCTTCTGTATTATTCAAATAAGGTTTTAGATATCAGAAGTAAAGTCATTTTGAAAAATGAACTTATGTGTGTTAGGGTGACACCGAGTCTAGAAAAGGTGTGTGTGTGTGTGTGTGTGTGTGTGTTTAAATATATAATTAAGAAGAGGCAGGAAAAATTACTTTGACACTCAACCACACATCAGCAATGTGTGGTGGCTCTTTGGGGGGTCATTGTTTATAGCACCTGAAACTTCCAGAAAATGGTAATGTCTTGTTTTACAGCCAGTGATGGAAATGGAAATTATTTTCTCTGGGAACCCTGGCTATATTTGTGTTAAATAATTTGGATGTTACTGGAGGTGGAAAATCCCAGGGAAATAATTAGGTTGCATCCTGTGAGATTACTGATTTCTGACCTCTTTTGACCTGCAAGAGGGCAATTTCATATGGTTTGACCCCTAATATATTTCCTGTTCCTTACTGATTTCTGACCTCTTTTGACCTGCAAAAGGGCAATTTCATATGGTTTGACCCCTAATATATTTCCTATTCCTTATGACCTTCTTTTTTGTCTATTCATTTCTATCCCTTCTTGTTATAATCCTTCCCAATTTCTTTTTTTTTTTTGAAGTATAGTTGATTTACAATGTTGTGTTAACTTCTGCTATACAGCAAAGTGATTCAATTATACATATATATATTCTTTTTCATATTCTTATCCATTATGGTTTATCACAGGATATAGAATATAGTTCCCTGTGCTATACAGCAGGACCTTGTTGTTTATCCATTCTATATGTAATAGTTTGCATCTGCTAATCGCAAACTCCCAATCCATCCCTCCCCCACCCTGTCAATTTCAGCTATGATTACATCATTGCCATGCTGTTCTTTATAATTTTTTTTAATTACTTTTTTTTTTTTTTAAAAGAAGGCTGCATTTAATTTTATTTATTTATTTATGGCTGTACTGGGTCTTTGCTTCTGTGTGAGGTCTTTCTCTAGTTGTGGCAAGCGGGGGCCACTCTTCATCGCGGTGCGCGGGCCTCTCACTATCGCGGCCTCTCTTGCTGCGGAGCACAGGCTCCAGACGCGCAGGCTCAGTAATTGTGGCTCACGGGCCCAGCCGGTCCGCAGCATGTGGGATCCTCCCAGACCAGGGCTCGAACCCGTGTCCCCTGCATTGGCAGGCGGATTCTCAACCACTGCGCCACCAGGGAAGCCCCCATTCTGTTCTTTAAATTGTCTGATAAATTTTCATGTATATAAAGACAATTCTAACTAAGAAGACTTTACTGCAGTGCGATTAGACATACATTTTAAATAAAATGTGTGTTGTATAGTATCTTGACGCATATATGAGTAGCCATAAAGGAACTCTATATAAAAGTGCTACAGGGATATAGTGTGTAAGAAATTCTGGTTCAGTTTAGTACTCTTATTAAAGGCGTCCAGCGTTTTGACCACTTTCATTTGCAAAAACTCTTCTTACAAAATCATTCTTTTATTTTTTTAATAAATTTATTTATTTTTGGCTGAGTTGGGTCTTTGTTGCGTGTGGGCTTTCTCTAGTTGCGGTGAGTCGGGGCTACTCTTCATTGCGGTGCGCGGGCTTCTCATTGCAGTGGCTTTTCTTGTTGCAGAGCATGGGCTTTAGGCACGCGGGCTCAGTAGTTGTGGCTCACGGGCTCTAGGGCGCAGGCTCAGTAGTTGTGGCGCACGGGCTTAGTTGCTTCGCGGCATGTGGGATCTTCCCAGACCAGGGCTCGAACCCGTGTCCCCTGCCTTGGCAGGTGGATTCTTAATCACTGCGCTACCAGGGAAGCCCCTTATAAAGTCATTCTTTTTTTAAAAAATTTTTATTTATTTTATTTATTTATTTTTGGCTGCATTGGGTCTTTGTTGCTGTGTGCGGGCTTTCTCTAGTTGCAGCGAGCGGGGGCTACTCTTCTTGCGGTGTGCGGGCTTCTCATTGCGGTGGCTTCTCTTGTTGCAGAGCACGGGCTCTAGGCCTGTGGTTTTCAGTAGTTGTGGCTCCCCGGCTCTAGAGCTCAGGTTCAGTAGTTGTGGCACACAGGCTTAGTTACTCCACGGCATGTGGAATCTTCCCGGACCAGGGACTGAACCCGGTCCCCTGCATTGACAGGCGGATTCTTAACCACTGTGCCACCAGGGAAGTCCTACAAAACCATTCTTAATTGTAACAATACTAGAGTTCTTTTTTAAAAGCAGTGGTTTGGAAAATCTGTATATACTCTGAACAGGTGAGGCAGGAGTGGGAGGGAGATGGGGATTGAGAGAAAGAGAAAGAGCTGAGAATTAATGAATGCTCTGTTGTTTTGATAGTGCATAGACTCAGAAAGAATCTGTTCTCTTGAAATATTTAAAAGTGTACCAATTCACCTCAAAAACATTTTCTCTCAATCTCCCTCCTTAACTCAGCGTCACTATGCCTTTCTAGAATCTTGGCATTTTGCCCATCAGTAAATTATGAAAAAGCAATAGGATGCCAGTCTGCTGTGCCATCAAATTTATCTGTGGGATTCCTGGGTCTCTGTACTGTATTTACAGAAACAGATGTCTCTTGTGACACTTTCACCAAATGACATGGCACTTAACTTGTCTCCACCATGCATATTCGCAGCTTAGAGAAACATGCCCGCTGCCGCCTGTGAACTTGTGGGTCTAGCATAGAATTTCAGGGTGGGAGAAAGAAACACTTAGTTAATTCATTTTTTCCATTCGCTTTCTAGGCCTACTTTAGCAAAACTCTTCATCTCACATTCAACTAGCTAATTGGCATCCTTTTTTTTTCTTCCTGTAAAGGAATTCAGAAGGAAAGCATCCATCATTTCTGCACTGGGAGAACTTATAAAATGTTGCAGGAAACTGGCAGTGAATGTGAACTTGGGCAGATATAAGAGCCTGCAGAATAATGACAAAGATAAAGATGATGAAGGTAAACTAATAGTTCAGGGTAGGACTCTTCCATTTTGAAAGAATAATTTGCTCATTTATAGATCGTATATGATTTATTTTCATTTATTTAATACAAGCACTCACATAGCATCTACTATGTGCCAGGCATTGTTCTAAGTGATTTACAAATATTAACTCATTTAATTCTCATAGCAACTTTATGAGGAAGGTCCTATATTATCCGCATTTTACAGATGAGGATATGGAGGCACAGAGGTTGACTATTCTACATGTGCATTATGATATTTCAAACGATAAGATTTGGATAGAAAGTAAATTTTTAAAAACTGCAATTTTCTTGGGCAGAAGGCCTAAATAGACATTTATCCAGAGAAGACATGCAGATGGCCAATAGGCACATGAAAAGATGTTCAACGTTGCTAATTATTAGAGAAATGCAAATCAAAACTACAATGAGGTGTCACTTCGCACCAGTCAGAATGGCCATCATTAAAAAGTCTACAAATAACAACTGCTGGAGAGGGTGTGGAGAAAAGGAACCCTCCAATATTGTTGATGGGAATGTAAATTGGTGCAGCCACTATGGAAAACAGTATGGAGGTTCCTCGAAAAAACTGAAAATAGAGTTGCCATATGATCCAGCAATTCCACTCCTGGGCATATATGCAGACAAAACTCTAATTCGAAAAGATACATGCACCCCTATGTTCACAGCAGCACTATTCACAATAGCCAAGACATGGAAGCAGCCTAAGTGTCCATCAACAGATGAATGGATAAATAAGATGTGGTATATATATATAATGGAAAAAGCCATAAAAAAGAATGAAATAATGCCACTTACAGCAACATGGATGGACCTAGAGATTATCATACTAAGTGAAGTAAGTCAGAAAGAGAAAGATAAATATTATGTATCACTTATATGTGCATCTAAAATATGACACAGATGAACTCATTTATGAAACAGAAATAGACTCACAGACGTAGAAAACAAATTTATGGTTACCAAAAGGGAAAGAGGGTAGGATTGATTAGGAGTTTGGGATTAGCAGATATAAACTACTCTATATAAAATAGATAAACAACAGGGTGCCACTGTATAGCATAGGGAACTATATCCAGTATCCTGTAATAAACCATAATGGAAAATAACATGAAAAAGAATATAATATATATATATATACATGAATAAGTGAATCACTTTGCTGTATACCAGAAACTAACACAGCATTTTAAATCAACTATACTTCAATTTAAAAAAATGGAAATTTTCTGACTACATATTTTAATCAAAATTTAGATACATAATTTTAGGTTTAAATGATGAAGTATATTTGTTACAAAGCACATCTAATATTTTATGTACTTAAATTAAAAAGGATACCAAGTCATAGCATACAGAAAACCAGTTACATGCCAGAAATCAGTTACATGTCCAGATGTCCCTGGACAATCTGAAGGATTGGACACAGGAAACAGAAAGCAGAATGTACATTTCGATGCTGTAAGTTGCCATCACCTGGTCCCCAAATTGGAGCTACTTTTTTGAGAATGATGTGGTCAGCAGGGTGATAAGGGTTCATAGCCTCATGATTTTAAAATGAGGCATTACATTCTCAAAGCCGGAGCAACTTTTGTGGAAGGAGGCATAGCTGTCGACTTCCACTTTTCTTAATAAACATATATTGCAGGGTAAAAGAATTACTTCCAAGGGCCCCCTTCTGCAGGGCAGTCCCAATGATGCTGTTTTAAAGTGGGACAATACCCACTCTTGTCATAAAATGAGATTTGATGATGGCTTTGGAAGAGCCTGTTAAACCCAGTACCTCCGTTTACCAAAAAATGTTTGCAGAAGGCCACTGAGTAACCACTGTGGAGAAGTAACAGGCCACAGTGGGAGACGGAGTGGGATGTGGGCCCGCAGAAGCGTTTAGCGTTTAATGGGTCTGTGGTTGTAGGGAAGCAGTGTGCTGAAATAATCCTGATTAGGCTCGGTCAGTCAAGCTGCATAATCAGACTTGTCTCTCCTCCTTTCAGCCCTGACTGTTCAGAACACAATTGCCCTTTAAAGCACCATTTGAAGTAGTCCTTACGCTGTCCTTTAAAATACAACCTTCTTTCACATTGGTGTGTGAGCCTTTTTTCTACCTGTGGGAATAGCCCACTAGGAAAATAGAAGGTTACGTTAACATATTAATAGAAAGACATAGGCGCATTCTGCTTTCCAATGGGAAGGTTGAAATTTTGAGAATTCACTCCCAAGAAATGATGGGAAAATACCCAAAGGGATAACAAGTAGCACTCCTATTCTCTCGCCTGCTTTCTGTCCCCAGCAGTGTGTGCCATATTGGTGACTTGGGGAGCTGATTCTTTTCTGTTTCCTATCAGCCGGTACCATTAATAACGTTCATACAGAGCAGCAGATATGTCATTAGGAGAAAGTAACTTTAAAAGCTTTCCCCCTCTGCTTGTTTTCTCTTTTAAAAGAGTAAAAAAGAAATCTGAAAATTAGTTTACATTTTTCAAGTTTTTTTAAAGCATGATTTAAAGCTCAGTAGGACAGAGAAACAGATGTTCAGAGGTAGAACCCCGTCAGGATTCTCTGATGTCCCTACTTGGTTGGGTTTCCAAGGTCACGTGGCTCTGGTTACTGTTAATTTCCCTGACAATATGCTTTGAAGGAGATGATGTTACATGTTGGTTGTGCTTTTGTGAAGAAAAGCACGATTCTAAGCAAGTCTTAAGAAGCGCTGAAAAGAGCTTCAAAGAAATATATCCACCCATTGTTCCTGACCGTCACTATAATAAATGGGGAACAGATTTTTAGGTTTGTTCCTAGGAAGGGAATCGCCGTAATTAAAAATCTAGTAAATGGACACTTTCTAATCTCGAATCATAGCTGGTGAAGGACTTACAAACTTCTTTTCTTGAAGCTTTTCTAGAGGACCTTGAAGCTTGAAAATAATCATTAGAAATTTTACCAAAAACAGGTGGCTTAAGGATTTGTGGCAATGCCACCAATGGGGGGTCTTACTATAAAAATACATGCTATATTTTAGAACACCCTCCATTGCTTTCTTTAGGTCTTCTTAACGTGAAATATAACCCTGATGGATTTAGCACTCTAATGAAAATACCTGCTCACTGTTCATTATTTTTATTTGTGTACTTATGTATCAGTAATATCTGGCTTGGGACTTCCCTGGTGGTCCAGCGGTTAAGACTTCACCTTCCAATGCAGGGGGTGTGGGTTCCCCGGGGAGCTAGGATCCCACATGCCTCGCAGTCAAAAAACCAAAACATAAAACAGAAGCAATATTGTAACAAATTCAATAAAGACTTAAAAAAAAAAACAATACCTGGCTTACAAGAATAATAATAGCCAACCTTTTAGAAGTTTTTACAGCTTGGATAGGCAAATACTAATGACCATGGGAGGAATGAAATGGAGAAATAAGTTGGTAGGGAAAGGGAAACAAAGAAAAATAGTTATAATACTTGTTTTTACCAAGATCTCACATTACATTAGTTGAAGCACACAGTTTCTAGGCTGCCATGATAGGAGAAAAGGCAGAAATGATTGTTGGGAGTCATCTGGATGGCAGGCTACACATGTTTGTGAAGTAGGTCCTGATGCTGAAAAAAACAAGCTCATCTCAGGCAGTTATTGTGTCCTGTAAAGAAAGAATATTTAAGCAGTGACCAGAGAGGAATTCTAAAATGTTGTTTCAAGTTAACACTAGGTTTCAAAAAAGAAGAAACTGTGTAACACCTTACATTCTCCCCTTATAGCTGAAAATATGACAGGTACTTTCTTTTTTTAAAAAAAAAGTTTTACTGAAGTGTAGTTGATTTACAATGTTGTGTTAGTTTCAGGTGTATAGCACAGTGATTCAGTTATATCTGTATATTTATATCCATTCTTTTTCAGATTCTTTTCCCATATAGGTTGTCACAAAATATTGAGTAGGGTTCCCTGTGCTGTACAGTAGGTCCTTGTTGGTTATCTGTTTTATATATAGTAGTATGTATCTGTTAATCCCAAGGCAGTTACTTTCTTAAAACAATTAAATTACCAAACCATAACCTATTGTGCATTTGGCTAAATAACTTTGAGCAGCTGAACAGATTTCTTTTGCTTCTCAGTGGATATGGGGAAATGTTTAACCCCCATAGTATTGCCACAAAGCCAGGCTGATCACCCTGGGAGGCCCCGGAGGTCTGAGCAGCTTTGGATCACCGCAGAGAGGACTTTACCGTTTTACTGCACAGGGTCCAGCCACAGCAGGGATCAGATGCCAGTGTTTTATCTGCAGAAATGTGCTGGGATGGGCGCTCTGTTTGAGATTTTCGTTTTGCTCCTGGACAGAAACGGGAAGCAGTAAGATAACTTCTTCTGTAAGGTAATATCTGTGCTTGCTTCTGTACAGAGGGCAGCAAGGTGTGACCGCTTCCTGGGATGGATTGATCTTGGTTCCCCCTCTCAGGTATCATTTTAATGATCTGTTTAAAACCGAAGCCAAACTTAGAATTGTATTGCAACCGTAAAGGCTGGTCTCAAGCTGTCTGATCTCTGTTCTTTGATTTGGTTTCATTTAGTGTGCTGATCTGGTGCGTGGAGTTTATATCAAAAATCAGTGTCTTTCACATAGCTTGTTCAACACTTAAAAGAGAGACTTGGGTGTGGGCATGAAAGATTTAGTTCAGGGATTTTTTACTAGTCACCTGTGAGCCCAGTTCAGGGAAAAGTAAGTGCTCGTAGGTTTCTGTTTTCTATCAGGGTACAGCAGCAGGATGTGTTAATGTCACTTCAATGTATTTTGGTATCCTGTGTATAGATATTTGTTCTTAGTGGTCTCATGGGCCATTCTTGTATTACCTGAAAACAGTTTTCCAGCCAGGCCTTATTCTCCCTTATCTGCTCCATTCCTGTTGTTCTTTATATTGTAATGCAGTACTTTCCATGCACAAAGTGTGGTATAAGCTTTAGCCATTTGCCTTTTTGGTTAAAAAGAGAATCCTATTGTCATTCTTTCTGCACTAGCTTGAGAATTTCCCCCAAGTTTTCTGTATTAATTCTCCTGTATTCCAGAGAGATCAAGAGAATAAGAAAAGCTGGATTAGGAGCACATTTTTTAAAATGCCATAATTGGATTTGTTAGCTTTAGCTCATGAAATATCTTCAGAGACCACCTGTGAGATTATATTCAATGTCTCTCAGTTTTTTGACCTTCATGAAATGAAACATGGTGTGATTATACTAATGCAACAAAGTTTTGCATCCTTGAAAACATCCCTGAAAATACCCGAAATCTGACTTCTATTACAGCTAGACATAGAGTAGTAGTGTATTGGAAGACATTCTGCTATTTTCCTGGGGCAGTTTTCTCTCTCTCTCTCTTTTTTTTGTTTTTTTGTTCATACTTTCCATCGGGAATAGTAAAATAACATAAAAATCACCATAAAAATAACATTCGTCTGTAGTGCTTTTCAGTTTGCATTGTCTAGTTTGATCCTCCTAAGCATTCTCTCTAGAGAGGACAGGTCTTCTTATCCCCATTTTAAAGATGAGAAAAGTGAGATTCAGCAGCGTGCTCCAAGCTCTCCAACGAGGAACGTGCAGGGCTGGATTCTGACTTGGGCATTCGGACCAGCGCTCTTTCCAAAACACTGTGTTGCCTCCATGCGCTCAGTGTTTGCTTTAATGATCAGACTCTTTGAACTAAGCCCTTTAATAGGAAGGCTCTGGCAACAGCTGGTGTTAGGTAGATTAAAAATAAAATCAAAGCCCTTGGCTGGAAAGTGGAATAATCAAGCGAGTGAGAGAAGAAAGGAAAAAAGATACCAAAATCCCATAGTGACGTTTAAAGAATTGAGGGAGAAGGGCAACGTGATTCATGAGGTTCATGCTTCCTTCCTTTTCTCTGTGCAAGACAAGTCTTCATCCCTTTAGTGCTTTTCTCCCTTGTCCCTGGATTCTTTGAGAAATTTGCATTGCTTTGTTAATTTCAAACAGGAGTCCAGGGCATCTTTCTCAAACTTGATATTTACAGTTCCCTTCCAGAAAAGAAACTATCAAATCAATAAATTGTCCCTTTATATTACGCGAGACTCATGCTTCCCTGAGATGTATTGAGAATAGTATTTATTTCTGCCATTAACAAGTTGCATTCACTTGCCATGTCTGCCTTCTTTTCATTCTGAATTTTCCTTCTCTTTAAGTAACTATGCTCTTAGAGTTTAATTCTATTTTGTCAACCTACTTCTCTTTGACTTTCCTGACTGTACTCTGCTTTTCATAGTTCCTTTCGTTTTTCTCAGGAAATCTTATTATGGATACTCTGTTGCATAATAGCCTTGCCCTGAAATTCAAATGAAAACTGAAATGCTTTCAAGCCTTGGCCTGCATTGATATACTCGCTACCATGTCATTAGTGTAAATAAAATTGTAAGAATGCACTCACCTACTTCCTTCTTCAGAGTTCAGAGTGCCCTGATTATTGGGAAGTCCTTGTTAGCTACACTTGTCTTTGGTACCAACATACCTCTCGAGCCAGATATGTTAATCCTGTTATGTTTGAGATCTTTGAGCACTCAAAAAGTAGAAGAGTTATTCAATGTATCTTTGTGTATTAACTTTGCATGTCTCATCAAATACACTGGGTATCTTTATGTGTAGTTTTTTACACATATATGTGGGTAACTAATGTTAAATGGACATTTATTAGTTTTCTTACGATTGAACATTGCAAAAATAATGTTATCTATTTATTGAAGTATAGTTGATTTACAATGTTGTGTTAATTTCTGCTTTGCAGGAAAGTGATTCAGTTATACATATACATACATTTTTTTTCATATTATTTTCCATTATGGTTTATCAGAGTATATTGAATATAGTTCCCTGTGCTATATAGTAGGACCTCATTGTTTATCCATTCTGTATATAATAGTTTGCATCTGCTAACCCCAAACTCCCAATCCATCCCTCCTTCACCCCTCCCCCTTGGCAACCACAAGTCTGTTCTCTGTCTGTGAGTCTGTTTCTGTTTCATAGATATGTTCATTTATGCCATATTTTAGATCCCATGTGTAAGTGATATCATATGGTATTTGTCTTTCTCTTTCTGACTTCACTTAGTATAGTAATCTCTAAGTCCATCCATGTTGCTACAAATGGCATTATTTCATTCTTTTTTATGGCTGGATAGTGTTCCATTGTATATATGTACCACATCTTCTTTATCCATTCATCTGTTGATGGACATTTATGTTGTTTCCATGTCTTACCTATTGTGAATAGTGCTGCTGTGAACACAGGGGGGTGCATGTATCTTTTTGAATTAGAGTTTTGTCCAGATATATGCCCAGGAGTAGGATTGCTGGATCATATGGTAACTCTATTTTTAGTTATTTTGAGGAACCTCCATACTGTTTTCCATAGTGCCTGCACCAACTTAACATTCCCACCCACTGTGTAGCAGTGTTCCCTTTTCTCCACACCCTCTCCAGCATTTGTTATTTGTGTACCTAAAAGAATTTTAAATGGCCTGTAATTCACATCACCCAGACATCTCTGAGTGACAATAAAAATTCCAATGATCTAAAGATGTGAATAGTACATACAGCTGTGAAATTATATGTAAATTTCTCCCCCCAACCCTTCCCCCAAGGTAAATGCTAATTTCAGTCTCTTGTGTATCCTTCCGGAAAAACTTTGTATGCATGTGCTAGCCAAAACTGATCTTTTAAATATAACGTTTCAAGTTAACACTGTGTTAATTTGATGCAATCTGTGGAACTCATTCATTCATTCAGTAGATATTTGTTGATGTTCTCTCTGTGTTGGTCATCTTTCTAGGAACTGTATTCCCAAAAACAGCATGAACAAAGCAGACAAAATCTCTGTCCTTGTGAAGCTATGTTCCATTGCACAAGACTATAAACAGAATAAATCAATCAAATATGTAATATGTTAGATGATTAGTGCTACGGAGAAAAATAAAGCAGGTAAAGGAGATAGGGAGTTGAATGTATGTTGCCATTTGGGACATGGCAGCCACAGAAGGTTTCATCGAGAAGATGACATTGAGTCAAACCCTGAAGGAGATGAGGGAGCAGGCAATGCAAATACTCGGAGGAACTAGAACACAGCGTAGGACCCCAAACTCAGGAAAAGTTTTTTTTTTCTAAATGTCAAGATGTATTTTTTTTTCTGGTCCCCCAAAATGAAGAAAAGAGATAATTTATTTAAAGTAATCATCCATTAATAAAGGTCATATACCACTTCATTTATAGAATGAAATTCTCTGCATAAATAACAAGGTCCTACTATATAGTACAGGGAACTATATTCAATATCCTGTGATAAGCCATAATGAAAAGAATATGAAAAAGAATATATAGAAACCTGTATATGTATAACTGAATCACTTTGCCGTACAGTAGAAATTAACACAACATAGTAAATCAACTATACTTCAATAAAATAAATTTAAAAAAAAAAGAAATTCTCATGCTCAATTCTTCTGCAAAAAATGAGACCCAGATAAAAAGTGAGAGTTCTCCCACCTACCTAGAGAACACGCCATGGTAATCCAAGAACTCTTGTTACACATTCCTCCTTCACCACAGGTCCTGAAGTTGCCAAGAACTTTCCCTCTAGGTTGGTTGAAAACACTGATGTGGTTTCCTCCTTTTCCTACAAGGGCTATTGCAGAACCTTCTCTTCGGCCGTTGGCAGAGCCATCACCTTCCTAGCGCACATGGAGTTACGCGTGAGTGCAGCCACCTCCTTTCTATTTGGAGAAGGGAGTGTCTGTCCTTGTTTCTTGGCAATCAGGGCTCAGGGCTTAGATTTGCCTGGTACATGGTGTCTGGTTATAGTAGCCCCAGCTAAAGATTTATAAAAAGGAGTACTAAATTTTACACACACAAGAGTTAAAAGGCAGTGAGCATTTCTTTGGTTTATACAGACATCAGAGCGTATGAAAACAGAATAACAATTTGCTTCCACAAATGTTTTAGTGCATTACTGATGGGACTTCATAAACTTGAAATGCAAGCAGATTTGTAGAGCTACTGGCCTCATCCCAGACTTCTGTACCCTTTCCAATCCCTCCTTACCCCCCACCCTCTTCAGAGGGAGGCTTTCACTCCACAGTCTATACTGTAATGCAGTACTTGTTGAGGAGTGGCAGGTGTCTTTACTGAGAACTTCAATAGAACCGTATCAAGTCATTTGTGCTTTTGGAGAGTAGTGTTAAAAATAAGACAACAATCATCTCAATAGATGCAGAAAAAGCTTTTGACAAAATTCAACACCTATTTATGATAAAAACTCTCCAGAAAGTGGGCATAGAGGGAACCTACCTCAATATAATAAAGGCCATATATGACAAACCTACAGCAAACATCATTCTCAATGGTGAAAAACTGAAAGCATTTCCTGTAAGATCAGGAGCAAGACAAGGATGTCCACTCTTGCCATTATTATTCAACATAGTTTTGGAAGTCCTAACCACGGCAATCATAGAAGAAAGAGAAATAAAAGGAATACAAATTGGAAAAGAAGAAGTAAAACTGTCACTGTTTGTAGGTGACATGATACTATGCACAGAGAATCCTAAAGATGCCATCAGAAAACTACTAGAGCTAATCAATGAATTTGGTAACATTGCAGGATACAAAATTAATGCACAGAAATCTCTTGCATTCCCATACACTAACAATGAAAGATCAGAAAGAGAAATTAAGGAAACAATCCCATTCACCATTGCAACAAAAAGAATAAAATACCTAGGAATAAACCTACCTAAAGAGGTAAAAGACCTATACTCAGAAAACTATAAGACACTAATGAAAGAAATCAAAGATGACACAAACAGATGGAGAGATATACCATGTTCTTGGATTGGAAGAATCAATATTGTGAAAATGACTCTACTACCCAAAGCAATCTACAGATTCAATGCAATCCCTATCAAACTACCAATGGCATTTTTCACAGAACTAGAACAAAAAATTTCACAATTTGTATGGAAACACAAAAGACCCTGAATAGGCAAAGCAATTTGAGAAAGAAAAACGGAGCTGGAGGAATCAGGCTCCCTAACTTCAGACTATACTACAAAGCTACAGTAATCAAGACAGTATGGTGCTGGCACAAAAACAGAAATATAGATCAATGGAACAGGATAGAAAGCCCAGAGATAAACCCATGCATCTATGGTCAACTAATCTATGAAAAAGGAGGCAAGGAGATACAATGGAGAAAAGACAGTCTCTTCAATAAGCAGGGCTAGGGAAACTGGACAGCTACATGTAAAAGAATGGAATTAGAACACTCCCTAACACCATACACAAAAATAAACTCAAAATGTATTAGAGACCTAAATGTAAGACCAGATACCATATAACTCTTAGAGGAAAACATAGGAAGGACAATCTTTGACATAAATCACAGCAAGATCTTTTTTGATCCACCTCCTAGAGTAATGGAAATAAAAACAAAAATAAACAAATGGGACCTAATGAAACTTCAAAGCTTTTGCAAAGCAAAGGAAACTACAAACAAGATGAAAAGACAACCCTCAGAATGGGAGAAAATATTTGCAAACTGATCAACAGACAAAGGACTAATTTCCAAAATATATAAACAGCTCATGCAGCTCAATATTAAAAAAACAAACAACCCAATCCAAAAATGGGCAGAAGACCTAAATAGACATTTCTCCAAAGAAGATATACAGATGGCCAAGAAGCACATGAAAAGCTGCTCAACATCACTAATTATTAGAGAAATGCAAATCAGAACTACAGAGAGGTATCACCACACACCAGTCAGAAAGGCCATCATCAAAAAATCTACAAACAATAAATGCTGGAGAGGGTGTGGAGAAAAGGGAACCCTCTTGCACTGTAGGTAGGTATGTAAATTGATACAGCCACTATGGAGAACAGTATGGAGGTTCCTTAAAAAACTAAAAATAGAATTACCACTTTGTTATAAAGCAGAAACTAACACACCGTTGTAAAGCAGTTATACTCCAATAAAGATGTTAAAAAAAAATAGATAACTAACAAGAACCTGCTGTATAAAAAAATAAATAAAATAAAATTCAAAAAAAAGACAACAGGCTGAAAATGGAGTCACTTATGCTAAATAAGCCTAATGTCACCAAACTGAGACTTAATTGCAATTTCAGCTCTCCTAGAAATGAAATCTTTTTTTGTATCACCTGTTGTTATTTTTAAAATTTATTTTGTTGAAGTATAGTTGATTTATAATGTTGTGTTAATTTCTGCTGTACAGCAAAGTGATTCAGTTATACATATATATATACATATTATATATATATGTTCTTTTAAAAATTGTTTTCCATTATGGCTTATCACAGGATATTGAATATAGTTCCCTGTGTTATACAGGAGGAATTTGTTGTTTATCCAGTCTGTATATAATAGTTTGCATCTGCTAATCCCAAACTCCCAATTCATCCCTCCCCCACTTCCCTCCCCCTTGGCCACCAAAAATCTGTTCTCTAGGTGAGTCTGTTTCATAGGTAAGTTCATTTGTGTCATATGTTAGATTCCACGTGTAAGTGATATCACATGGTATTTGTCTTTCTCTGTCTGATTACTTCACTTAGTATGATAATCTCTAGGTCCATCCGTGTTGCTGCAAATGGCATTATTTCAGTCCTTTTTATGGCTGAGTAGTATTTCATTGTATATACATCTACTACATCTTCTTTATCCATTCATCTGTTGATGGACACTTAGGTTGCTTCCATGTCTTGGCTATTGTAAATAGTGCTGCTATGAACGTAGGGGTGCATGTATCTTTTTGAATTATAGTTTTGTCTGGATATATGCCCAGGAGTGGGATTGCTGGATCATATGGTAGCTCTATTTTTAGATTTTTAAGGAACCTCCGTATTGTTTTCCATAGTGGCTGCACCAATTTACATTCCCACCAACAGTGTACAAGTGTTCCTTTTTCTCCACATCCTCTCCAGCATTTGTTATTTGTAGACTTTCTAATGATGGCCATTCTGACCAGTGTGAGGTGGTATCTCATTGTAGTTTTGATTTGCACAGAAGTGGAATCTTAAACCAGCCAATGAGGAGTTGCCTGGTCAGCCCTAGTGAGGTAACCTGCCTGATAGACCCTGCTACTCCCTAAAGGAAAGTAACTTTGTAATAACTAACCTGCTTTTTTCCTGGTGTAACTTCCTTGTTCCTGCTGCCTTCTGCCTATCAAGGTCTTTCATTTTGCACAGCTCCTTGGAGCCCCTTTCTAGCTGCTAGGTTGGATGTTGCCTAATTTTAATAGATTTTCTCTCAAATAATAAACTCAAACAATTTTAACATGCCTCAGTTTATTTTAACTGTAGTTTACTTCCTGATTTGACTACATCCAAATGTGGCATGTTTTGACCCTATCTAAGATGTTGTGATGGGAGGGAAAACATTATTATTGACAGGAAGGGTATGGAAGGGAATGTTTTAAAGAAAAAGTACTTTCTCAGAGAGTGAACTAATTCACATAAGAAACCACAGCTAGATGAAGAAAAGGATGTGATTACTGACTGAAAGCTGTGAAGCTCTACCCCGTGCCACCCCCAGTGGATCAAGCCACTAATATCTGCTCTGAGCTATTGCAATAGCCTTTTACATGGTTTTTCCTGTCTCTCCTGTGCTCCCCTGCAGCCTATTCTCAATGCAGCCTGTTTTAGCCTTTAAAATGGACCTCAGATCATGTCACTACTCTTCTCAGGACCTCTCAAGGGCTTTCCACTTCACTCAGAGTGAAAGCCAGAGGCCTTGCAATGACGTACCAGCCCAAGCTCATCTGGTACCCCATTCCATCTCTGCTTTCATCTCCTGCTTTTGTCTCCCTGGCTCACTCCCTTCAGCCCCCCCTGACCTTCTTGGTGTTCTCAAACACGCAGACTCATATGTCAGGGCCCTTCCATGTCCCTGGAACTCTCGCCTTACCTGCAAAACCCTTCCCCAGTAGCTCTCACACTCACCTCCCTCAAATCTGTACTCAGATCACACCTTCTCAAGGAGTTTTCCCCTGACCATCATATTTAAAATGTCAGCCCCTCCCCATCTCTGCCCTCCCATCCTCTCACCATACTTTGTTTCTCAATTTGAACATATTCTGTTTATTGAATTATTTATCTTGCTTTCTACTTGTCTTCACCCACTAGAATATAAGTTACATGAGAGCGGGGATTTCTTTTTTTTTTTTTTTTTAAGAGATGTTGAATTATCTGACAACGATTTTATTTATTTGTTTATTTTTAATTTTTTTTTTTTTTTTTTGGCTGTGTTGAGTCTTCGTTTCTATGCGAGGGCTTTCTCCAGTTGCGGCAAGCGGGGGCCACTCCTCATCGCGGTGCGCAGGCCTCTCACTATCGCGGCGAGAGTGGGGATTTCTGCCTTGTTGATTCATTGCTCTCTCCAGCACCTGGGACGGTGCCTGGTACAGACTAGGTACTCAGTAACTTTGTCAGATAAACAGATGAATCATGGAAATTTAACTGGGGAAAGGGAACTGACTTTCTCTACAGGTGATGAAAGTCTGGGAATCACATAATTTTTAAAAAACCTGAAAAGGAAAGAAATTTGATGTCTGCACAGCCCATGTCTACTGACAGGCATGTTTCCTGGGTGTGCCAGATAGTTGATTCAGAAAGAAAGGCCTTGGATGCCTTCAGTGTCATGCTTTAATGCAAATGTTGCTGGGGATAGCAATGAGAATAATACAAAACAAAAAGGGGGAGGGGGTGGAAATTGAAAATGGAATGGTTGTTTTGCTTCCAGAGTAATGATTTTCAAAGCAAAGGACTTGAATAGGAAAGAAATTAACAAAAACTGTGTCTCTGAAAATGCAAACTTCATTTACATTCTGATCTGTGTGATTTTTCAAGCTCAGTGATCCAAGGTCAGAGGGCACTTGTATTAGCATAGACCTTGCTTTGTTAGTTCACCTCTGACCAAACCTCTGAATTCCTTTGTAGGATGGTGGTGTTCCAATGACAATAAAACCAAGCTTTCATAACGCCAGTAACATTTATACAGCGCTTAGACAATTCCTAACTGAATTGTCCCCAGAGACCTTAGGCAATAGGTCAGGATTATTAACCCCGTTTTGTACCCAGCGAGGAAGTGATTTGCGTAATGTCACCTGGTAAGCTATTGAATTCATAATTTGGTTGCTTTATTTAGAAATAATGGTTCATTTAATACAGGGCATGTTGCATGAAAGATGACCTCTTTTTAAATGGACAACTTCATATTTGGACTTAACTTTGGTCAGTGACCTGGAACTAATAGTATTCAGATTTCTATAAGACCAGGGTTTCAAACTCTCAAGTTGGGAGGCTGATTTAGACACCTGAGAGGTCTGAGACTCCCAAAGCCATTTTGGTATTGACCAGGATTAGGCCACTCGACTCAGATACTCCTAGGGAGAAATCTATATTGGTAGGCTTAGGTGTGATTTGGGGTTCTACCAAGCCATAACTGAAATCCTGTTTGATTCCTTTGCTTTTTGTTTGGTTTCCTTTTTATGCTCAGAAAGTTCCCTTTGGCTCAAAAAATCAATACAACTAAGGTTGAAAGTTAGTGCTTGCATAGACAACTAAGAAATGGAGACAAAATCCTCATTTGGAGGTCCTGGGTGCCAGTCAATATTATGGGAACATCACTGAAGTGACAACAAAGTTGTATTTGGAACCCATTTAGTTTTGTTTCTGTTGTGGTTCATTCCTTTCTCCTTCCAGAGCAGTATTATGAAAAGACCTCAAATTCAGTTCAATGAGCATGGCAACTACTCAGGAAGTCGTGGGGAAAAGTAAAAGTGAGGGGACTGCTTGTGAATTCATGTCTGTATCAAGAAGAGACTAGAAAACTAGAGCAACTAAAGAGAATTTTGAAACAAAAAGGACTTGCCAACTTTGAAAACTGATAGCAAAAAGAAAGAAAAAAGAAATGTCTAGTCTTTATTCGAATGTTTCAAAGTTTTTCAAACCTCTTCTCATTTCGTCTTTCTGGTGAGATAGGTTTAGTGCCAACAACAGCAATAGATGCACAAATTATACTTTTAATTTTTTAAAAAAGATTTTTCTCCCTTTCCTTTATGGAAAATGCATTCATTCTTCTACACTGTTCCTAAATCTGATTTACTGCATTTTCATCCCTTTCTTTACAATCTGACTTATTGTTTGTAACATCTGCTAAGAATATGAACTAGAGTTTTGATACCACTGGGCAACTTAATTGGGCATTTAAAACTTTGCTTTAAAATGAGAAGAATTTGGGCTTCCCTGGTGGCGCAGTGGTTGGGAATCTGCCTGCCAATGAAGGGAACACGGGTTCGAGCCCTGGTCTGGGAAGATCCCACGTGCCACAGAGCAACTAGGCCCGTGCGCCACAATTACTGAGCCTGCGCGTCTGGAGCCTGTGCTCCGCAACAAGAGAGGCCGCGATGGTGAGAGGCCCACGCACCACGATGAAGAGTGGCCCCCACTTGCCGCAGCTGGAGAAAGCCCTCGCACAGAGATGAAGACCCAACGCAGCCATAAATAAATAAATGGATACATAAATTAAAAAAAAAATTGAGTCTTCCTAGCCAATAACATATATATATAATATATATTATAAAAAAAAATTAGAAGAATTTTGCACATGCAGTTTAAAAATTATTTTAAAATTTGTAGGACCAAAGTGTAAATTGATAGAATGTAATTACTAGGTTTTAAATCAAGTCAGATTAAACTTAAGGCTACGTCCCCAAAAGTGATTGTAGTAGAGACCTCTGCAAATAAGCGGTAGTTCCCAGCACCTATAAAATCACGGGGGCTTTGGTAGTTTATAATAAAATGTGGCTAAAGCATCCTTGGGAGCGTTCTTCTGGCTATCTACATTGCATTCTTAAGGTAATTTAAGAAGAACAATGAATTGACAGATCTGAATTGTATCATGACAATTTGGTGAAAAGGTGAATTGTGCAAATTAGATGGGTCAAGTCTATACAACTTTTCTGAACTTTGAGAGATACTCTGGGATGAACTATGTTGTTCAGGGGTCACACCAGCTCAACTACACAATCAAGAGTTTGATGTTTCCTTACCTCCTATTTTTGTCCAGAATTTGAAATGCAGAAATGTCTGTTGCCTACTTATTGAATGTTTAAATCTGTGCACATTAAAATAGGCAGCATATGGCAAACCTGACTATATACAGAAGGTAGAGTTTTTTCCTTTTCCCTTATATATCTGCTCTTAGCACACAGCATTATGCCAGTCTGAATTTTTTTTCCCATTCAACAGTGTATATTAGCACTGATAACCATATTTTAAAGGAAGAAATGCTGTGCGTTTGATTCTTTGTTCAAGTTCTTAAATACTAATCAAATTGGTGCAATGTTTAGTTAACTGTCCCATTTGCACCTTACATGTTAATGAAAGATGCCCAAGTCATCACATTTTGTGAAGTTTAATGCACTTCATTTCTTTGATCAAATGGTTTCACTTTCTTCCCCCCAAAGTATCCACTTGGAAGAGTATTAATCAAGTGTAGGCAACTTAACTTTACCAGGCTTGCAAATTCAGGCGACTCACTTTTAATCAAATTCAACTTCATTAGTAGATTATATAATAGAGAGACTGTGTTTTGATCAACACTGAAGAATTTTTTTTTTTTTATATAAATTTATTTTTATTTATTTATTTATTTATGGCTGTGTTGGGTCTTCGTTGCTGCGCACTGGCTTCCTCTAGTTGCGGCAAGCGGGGGCCACTCTTCATCGCGGTGCGCGGGCCTCTCACTGTCACGGCCTCTCTCGTTGCGGAGCCCAGGCTCCAGACCCGCAGGCTCAGCAATTGTGGCTCACGGGCCCAGCCGCTCCGCGGCATGTGGGATCCTCCCAGACCAGGGCTCGAACCCGTGTTCCCTGCATTAGCAGGCAGATTCTCAACCACTGCGCCACCAGGGAAGCCCTGAAGAATTTTTTAAAAAAAGAGTGCTGTTCCTAATTTCTCATCTGATCATGATAATTCTTTGATACGTTAAATACTACCCTTCATCTGAAAGCTTCAGAATTTCACCTATTTTTATAACGGTATAGGAATTCACTTGTTTCTGTCCTCATTTTCAGTTGGCCATTTTAAAATTGTTAGAGCAGCAAAATAAATATTATTTCTGATGAAATCATTTGTTTCCCACCCCCAGCCTCATTAAAGTACATTCATGGCTTCCCAGGGTCTTTTAGGTAAAGACTGAAACATCTCCAGGGCTCCGTATGGCCGGACCTCTGCCTGCTTCTCCAGCCTCCCTGAGGCCACTCCCCTTTCTCTCTGCTCTGCTCAGGCCACACTTCCTCCCAGCCCCATTCATCACAACTCAGCTCAGTCATTCTTTCCTTCAGAAAGACCAGCCTCCTTGACGAAGCCAGTTCCCATCACCACACCCTAGGAGCTCCATGCATCTCTGCTTTGACAACTTTTCAAAGTTGATATTTTATACTCATTTCTGTGATTATGGAATCAATATCTGTCTCCTGCAGTCTCCCTAGAAGCTTCATGAGGGCAAGGAAGGGTCTGGTTTGTGGATATTTTCACTGTGTTTTCACCATTATATCTCTGGTGCCCAGTGTAGAACTTGGCAAGTGATAGACATTTAATAAATATTTGTTGAGTGTCTGAGGAGATGAATAAATAAGTGCTGTATGAGGGCAGGATTTTATTGTGCCCACTACTATCTCTTCAGTACCTAGAACAGTGTCTGGGCCATAGTGGTTGCTTATTAAATATTTGTTGAATAAATTAATGTTTTCCTGACTTTTCAAGGACACAGAATGTATTGATGAGGGAGTGTAAGGTGTACTTTGAATTTTTTTTCTGGCAACTATCCTATTATATTCATTAACTTACGGAGTTAGAAGGAAAGTCTATAGCCATGTTTGTTTGTTTTAAGTTTTATTAGAGTATAGTTGCTTTACAATATTGTTAGTTTATACTGTACAGCAAAGTGAATCAGCTATATGTGTACATATATCCCCTCTTTTTTTGGATTTCCTTCTCATTTAGGTCACCACAGAGCATTGAGTAGCGTGCCCTGTGCTGTACAGTAGGTTCTCATTAGTAATCTATTTTATACATAGTATCAATAGTGTATATGTGTCAATCCCAATCTCCTAATTCATCCTAGCCCCCCTTCCCCCCACTTGGTGTCCATACATTTGTTCTCTATGCTGTGTCTAGTTCTTATAGCCGTGTTTTTTTTATTGTGGTAAAATATATATAACAAAATTTACCATTTTTAAGTGTATAGTTCGGGGGTAATAAGTCCACTCATATTGTTGTATGATCGTCACCATCATCCATCTCCAGAACTTTTTCATCCTCCCAGACTGAAACTACCCGTTAAACAATAGCACCCCATACAGCCATGTGGTTTTATAAATTTTTTTTTTGTTTGCCTTAGAAGCTTTTCTTCCCATCACTTTCACATGGAAGTTTGATATGTAACATATGTAAAAGTGAACTGCTTTTGCTTCTTGAATAGGGTTGGGTGCCTCTGTTTCATTCTGTATCTTGGTTGGTGGTAACATTATCTGGAGACTGTGTTCCAGGACAAGGATTCCCGGGAGAGATCGGGGTACCAGGGGCCACGCTGGGGGACATCTGCCCACCCATGGGGTGAGAGCTTATCTCGCCCAATTTAACCTGGAATCATCTTGGTTCCCTCCTCCTCCTCACCACCTACTCTGCATACGGGCACGCGCACACACACACACACACACACACACACACACACACACGCGCACACACACACACACACGGATATACATTCACAGTCACTCTCCTAAGACCGTGAGCTGCTTAAGGATTGGAGTCATGTCTTACCTGTCTGGGTTCCCAGAGGTCTGTAATATTTGTTGACCGAGTTTGTTTTCCACCCTGTGGATGAGAAGCTTTCCCAGTTCTACTTTCTTCTAGGAAGGAAATGTGACAACCTCACAAAGTGGCGTATTTCACTGTCTAACCATCTTTACCATGTTGCTCATGGTGTGGCCCATGACCACATACATCAAAACCCCCTGGGGGTGCCTGTTAGAAAAGTGGATTTCCAGCCTCGCCTACTAAGAGTCAGATTCTCTCAAAAATTCTATTTTCTTTTTTTTTTTTCCCAAAATATTTAATTTGCTTTTAATGAGTCAAAGAGATGGTGAATTTTAAAAGCTGAGGTTTTAACCCACTACTTACTATGCTGCTACCATTTAAAAAAAGAAATTTTATTGGAGTATAGTTGATTTAAAATGTTGTGTTAGTTTCAGGTGTACAGGAAAGTGAATCAGTTGTACACATACATATATCCACTCCTTTTTAGATTCTTTTCCCATATACGTCATTACAGAGTATTGAGAAGAGTTCCCTGTGCTATACAGTAGGTCCTTATTGTTTATCTATTTTATATATACTAGTGTGTATATGTCAGTCCCAATCTCCCAGTTTATCCCTCCCTCCCTTTTCCCCACTGGTAACTATAAGTTTGAAAAACTCTATTTTCAGTCTTCCCTGTGGTCTAGGTACAGTGTTATTTTTTATACCATCACGTAAATCTTCGGTATTTGTTTGGTTTATATTTAGGGAAGTTGAGAAATAGTTTCTCACTATCTGCAATATAAAATTCTTAGGACCTTCCTATATTCATTGACAGTTTAACCAGCCTCCTTTATGCTTTTTCTTCCCTAAACAAAGTAAAACACTGTTACTTTAATTGTCTTTAAGGGGACTTATTTAATATCCTTTAATCACTTTTGCTCTACTGCTCTGCATGGACTAATATTATAAAATTAAATCTACTCCTCTTAGATTATAGACACAGAAAAAGGACCAACGAGGAATAGATTTAATTTAAAGTTTCTATTGTGTTTATGACATGCTGACGCTGATAGAGCAGAGCTAGCTGTTGGAACAATCCCCTAAACTGTAGAAACGTCACTGAATTAGAGTTCCTTTCTAACTCATATCACGGTCCAGTGCTAGTAATGCAGACCATTTGCATGGAGGGAAGGCTCTCTACCTGTCACCCTTCAGGAACCTCCACTGACAGAGGCCAGGCCATGTGACTTCCAAAGTCACATTGAGCATTGACATCCAGCCAACAGTGGAGAGATAAGAGGTGTGGGAAAGACACACTTGCTGCCTAAACATCTGGGCAAAGAAGTGATACATGTTAGCTCTCTTACGTCTCAAGGTCTTGCCCAGATACAAGGGGAGCTGGAAATATAGACCCCGGACAGGAGCTTCTCCCTCACAGCCCCTCTACATGACAGAAGGGACAATGGCTCTTTGGTGAACAGCTAGCAGTACTCCCACTGGATCTCTAGGTTTCCACTTCTAGTTATTCCTCCTCTAAAACCATGAAATGTGCCATGTCCTAGGTACCATGAAATGTTCCAATAATGTATGTGACAGCATGATGGCCAGTGCACTGACAGACGGTAAGATGGCATTTATCCAGCATCAGTGTAATTTGCCCACTGTTGGTCGTTTGCACCAGTTTACAAGGTAGCAGATGACGTCACTTGAAACACTCAAAAGCTTCTGGGGATGGTCCATCTTCAGTCTGTTGAATTTGATTTATCAAGGGACCAGTGGTTTCATTTCTCTGAATGGCAAGGCAGGATGCACATTGGTTCACCTGCAAGTTTCCTATCAGGATGGATCCCTGCCTTGCACCACCCTGACATTTAAGAGGTCATGGAGCTGGTCCCAAGTCCCAACAAGTTTATTGGTCTTGCAAGAGTAGGCTGAACATGATGCTAAACTTGGGATTAGAAGTCAGGACTCCGTGTCCCCAGAACCCCCGCCAGCCAGGTTGTGGTAGAGGTGGGCCCCTCTGGGTGCCATCTCATTGAGGTACTAGCTGGAGAACCTGCTTTATTTCAGACCATACTCTCTGCTTTTTGGAATGTATTTTGTTTCATAGGCTGCTGAAATGGGGAGAACCAGCTTTCAAGATGATTTTGGCTTTTTGCCATGCCAAGCTGAATTAGGCTGCTGGATGACAGGCATACCCCAGAGAAACCAAAGATAAATGCCAGTTTTAATAGGGTTGTTTGTTTATCCTTTTCTCTCTAGTTAATAAGTATGAATGAACCCCAGATTCAGTCCAAGGATCATGTCAAAGGCAGGAAGTTAAGAAAAAAAAAGAAGAGTTTGGGAGTTAGTCCATGATTTACTACTGAAGTTTTGTTAAGACCAAAGGTTAAAAATAACTTGGTAAATTACTATCATTTCCTCATGATAAAAGCACAAAACACTTTTGCATGCGACATAAATACATAACAGTGCAGGTGTATAAATATATCGTTATGTGTAAGGTTTTCAGAATTGGTGTTCAGAAAAGTGTTTATCAATTATATTTATTTTTTAAGAGTATAAACAGGAAATAATTGTCACAGTTGAAAACAGAATTGGCTTGAGGAGTCAGATGCTTGATATTTTGATATAGTCTACCCCAAAGGGTAGATTATCATCACTAAGGCCAGTTTTTAGAAATCAACGTCACAGCAACTAAAGAGTAAGCATTTTTAATGTCCTCACAATTGTGCCAAAGAGTATAAGCTAAATGAGATTTTGAGTGTTTTTGCTCGCTGATACTTTTTCCTAACAGGGCTTGCAAAATAGATTTTTGGTCGTATTGAATGTTGTGGATTCTCATTTGAAAATAAACAAACAAACAAATCCTGCCAAAAATTAATGCCGATCAATACTTCGATTTATTTTGGAGCTCTTAGGAAGTTTATTATGTTATTTTTCAATGAGCGGTTAAGGCAAGTATTCACTTTCTTGAATTGTAGAAAATTTTTAATATTATACTTATGCACCATTGAATTGTTTTTATTGTAATTGTTTTACTGTGTGTACCATGGCCTTTGGGTTTGTTACGTTTTTCACCTGGATGTTATTCATCTTTTCTGAAGGTGACTTTTAAATTACATCAGATCTCACCTTGACCTTTTGACTTAGGACTGGGTTTATTTAATAGGATAAGTTGGTTGTACTTTGGTTTAAAAAAATTAATGTTACTTTGTTATTGGAAAAATAATCCTTCGCAATGATGTATTATCCTATGCCATCGACCTAAATGTTTCAGAGTGATGAAAGCCCATTGACACAGTTGTCAAAGCAAGAGTAATGAATGTAGCAAACAAACATTCATTCCCTAGAAATGTTTGGCATAATTGCTGACATGGTAATAATTAGTACATAGTCTTTTGGTGGTCTTTGCAAAGGCTTGAGGGTTTACGTCATCACAGGGAGGTTAAAAATGAGGCAGTGCCCTTTCAATAATACACATAAGCAAGGATGAAATCATTTTCCCACATGATGCGTATGGGAAACCATACCTATGCAAAATTACGTAATAAGTGTTCTTTTTAGGGTGTTTTGCCCTGAATTGAATTATTCTGAAAACGATTCAAACTTATCAAAAGAACCACATTCCTTTGCCTCCTCTTTAAAATCCATGTTCAAAACATCTTCCATGCCATACCCAGTAGTATTTTTATACCTGCCCCTTTGTGAGACATTATTAGTAAAAAGCATACTTGCCAGAGGGGCATAGAAATGCTAGTGCAGCAGGTGTCGCTGAAAGCAGGAAAGCATAGTCCACGGGGTGGGGGGGTAGTACCAGCTCAGGGCTGCGGGCACTTCCCACTACCAGCTGCTGAGTTCTCCCCATTTGGCTCCTTCCTGTAGGTTTTGACACCGTGGGCCACCCCTTCCCCCTCTTGACCCTTTTATTTCTGGCCTCTTCAGTGTCTTCCTCTCAGTCTGACCGCTCTTTCTGAGAATTTCCTGCTCCCCTCCAACTGCATCTCAGTGGCATCCCCAATCCAAGTTTATCCTGTCCTCTCTCAGAAGCCGCAGGAGGAAGTAGAAAAAGCACGAGTTTGGGATTCAGACAGAAGTGGTCTGGTGTTGCAGACGTATGACTTGCCAGTTGTGTGTCGAGGGTCATTAACTTCACCTCTCTGTGCTTCAGTTTCTGCCTCTGTGTCAAAGCAATAATGATGCTTATGGAATTGGTGCATCACCTGCGTGTCTGGGACATAGTGTAGCCTATTACATGTTAGTTCTCTTAGCTCTTCCAGGTAAAAATTACAGTAAAATTAATTTTATTGACCTGTGTCTTTACTGGACTCACTCCCCAATATTTAGCAGTAGCCTCCAGTCAGCTGTGATATAGATTTTCAGCAACAGCTCCCTAGCAATGTGGTGTCGGTGTTTCAGACACACTGAGGGTACCAAATAGGTGGGGTGAAGATGCCTTTAAAGGCCTTAGTTCGGCAAACTCAAGCACTCTCTAAGTTTCTGTTGATTTTACCATACACAGAAATTTGTTTTAGCAGAGCCTTTAAGAAGGTAGGAACAGGCTACCTTTTGAGTAGCGTAACTGTCTTACCAAGATTATTTGGAGATAAAGGATTGTGGTGTATTTTGGCCAGTGGACCCAATAATGCTTACCTTCTGCTCTACCTCTGTGGTACCCAAAGGAGATGCTTGTAGTGAGGACATTGACAAAGCGAGACGAAATACAAAGGCATTAGAGGCTGAGGCCTTGGTCTTCAGTCCCAGTGCAGAGCTCTGTTACTGTAGGCTAGAAGAGGCGACAGGCTCCTTTCCCCTAGGTGAGTAATGACCTGGAAGCAACACCCTCCATTAAGCAGGTCTGATTCCCTTAAGCCCAAACCAGTATCAGACATTAACACTGCAATGTGGAGAGGAAGACTAATCAAGGCCCACATCCCATAACAGAAAGAAAGGATTCAGGAGGACAGGTTTCCTTAGTGTCAGGCCTGTCATTGGACTACCCCACCTGCCTCAGGTCCCGGGCAGGGCCCGAAGCAAGCCGAGCTGCCCTGGGGGAGAGAGATGCAGAAAGATGGAGAGATGGCTAGGTGGAGGGGAGAGAAACGAGACCCCATCCACATGCTGACCTGATCAAGTTCCACCTCTAAAGGTGTACTCATATATTAGGATAATGAAAAGTCACAAAATCATTCCATTAATAAAATTAGAAGATTATTATTTTTGCAGTAGCATCACATGTCATGGCCAAATCAATGTTCTTATCCCTACATCAGTGTTCTGTCTGTGTTTCCTGGTTCATCTTGGGGGTGGGCTTTGGGAAGAGCCAGGGGTTACCCCTAGAAGCCAAGAATCTTGTATGTTGGTGACTGAAACATCCCCAAAGCAGCCTCCCTTTCCAATCTCTATTCTCTTGGACAGTTACACTACTGACAACTGTTCTTTCCTCTTGCCTAATACCCTCAGTAGGCCTGCATTGTTCTCAAGTTCAAGTTCAGACTTGTCAGTTGGTTGGTGCTCAAGGCCCTTTGTACTCTGGTAGCGTATGACCTCAGTAGCCTCCCCTCTTGGCCATATCCCCGGCCTCCCACCATCACTGTGCCTGTAGCTCCATTGCTCTGCTAGTGGGGACATACCACCAACTTGGTCATTGCCGTTCCTTTGTTTCTGCCCTTCCCTCTACTCAGAATGCCCTTTCTACCCACCTGTAAAATTTAACTCAAGCATTCTGTCCTGTGGAACGCCTTCCTTGATGCCGCCTTGTAGAATCAATTGTTCTTTTGTAGTTTCATAGTATACTGTATAAATACTGCATTGTATGGTGGTTGGTGGTACTTCTGGTTTTCCCATCAGTGCATGGTTTGAGATCCCTTATGTAGGAAACATGTCTTTTTTAATTCCTGTTTTCTTATCTGTCTTTATCCAGTCTATTGACAGATACATATGAAATGTTCAATATATTTGGTTGAATTGCTTTTATTGTAGACATAGCTTCAAATCCTTATAGACTCTTTCCTACACACCTGTAGAGATTTTGTAAGTGGGAACTAAATGACAAGGAAAGAAAGCCTCATTTACCCTAAAATTGGTTTTAATTCCATGGGAGAATCACTAACCTCTGCAACATTAACATTTTGTCCTGATAAAATACCATTGCAGCAGATCCAATGAAAATCGATGGAGTGGTTTTACATGTAATTAAGATAAAGCTTTTCGCAACTGAAAACAGAAGATATTTTATAACACGTGCCTAAACTAAAGCATCTGAGATGATGACACATCTTTTTATTTTAGTAATAGAATCATTTTGCAATTCATAGTTGTCTTCATATTTGAGTGCAGCCAGGAATTCCTGAATTGACACTTGTTTCTCTTCTCTGAAAGGTTTTTCAGAGGTTGATAGTATGACTTCTGTTTCCAAAAGCCCAAAGTCCCAAAAGCCACAAATCCTCTTTTAGAAAAACATGGGTGTCCCTGAATTGGTTGTCTCAAAAAAAAAAAAAAAAAAAGAGAGACCTAATGTACTCAGCTGTGATTGTTTTCCTCCCGGTCTGTGCTGTCCTTTGCTGGCTAATTCTCAGCTGGAATATTTGCAAAGGAAACATTCAGGCTGAGGAGAGGAGACTCGGAGATGGTCAAGCTCTGGATTGTCCATAGCTGGCCCTTTGTCACAGCCCAGGTGGGTCTTCTCTGCTCTAGGCTGCACCCATCATTTCTTTGTGACCCTCATTGAAAACTTGGGGCCTTTCAAACAGAGAAGATTTCCTACTCTAGTAAATAAAATACTTCAATAGTAATAATAATAGTCACACAATATGGAAGTATTTTAGCTACGCTATACACATGCATTACCAAAAAACCCTCTATTTCCATAAACTGAAAAAAGGCACCAGGCGTGACTCTTTTGATTGGGATCCATTAATGGGATGGTCACCAGAGTTTTAGTCACTTCTCTGCTGTCACTTTTGATTGAAACCAGCAGAGATGTGTTTTGGCAAATCTATTCACAATTTGTCTTTCCTTGCAGGGCTCCCCCTGTAATTGAGTTTCCCATCAGGGAGTCAGTTGGAGTTAATGTATGGACAATCTGCTGTGATTGACGACGAATGTCTTAACATTCTCCCCTCTCTTCAACCCACAGAGCAATGCCAAGACTTTTGGTTTAAAGAAGTCAAAGGAAGAACAATCTCTTCAGGTAAGAAGATCTTCTTCAAAGGTAGGAGCTTATCTTCTTAAAAGGTTTAAATTAGTAATTGGTTCAAGAAGGGAATTATAGCATAAAATGATGTGTTTATGTAATAGTATCACTATGTTTAATACTGTCCATCCAGAAAGTATGATGAAAGACAGCGAGTAGGGATAATGGTTGCAGAAACATGAATCATACTGCATGTCAGAGAGGATGGATCAAATACACAGGGAAGAAAACCAGCTCTTCACGTCCTTTCATAGTAATAAGATTTTTGTTTTTCTAAATCATGAATCGTATAAAGTTCAGAAAATAGCAGAATAAAAGCATTGCTAGTAAACAATAGGTTTCTGATGGAATTAAAGATTTAAAACGATAAGGAATTATTTGTAAGAAAGTTTTCTTTTTGATTCAATCATCTATCAAAAATCTCCTGAGAACATATTATTCGTCCATGATTTTTCGTGTCTCACCATGAAGTCCAAGTAATACAAAAGTCTGTTTGGAAAGTTTCAGTGTTACTCTGATACATGCTTTCTGCTTTGTAAATCTCTTTCCCACCCTAGTCCGATTTATATCATTTGAATTATCAGCTCTAGAACAGACTCTGCCAGGCCAATGATGCCTTCTCAGAGGCCATTGAACTTGGTGAAAAATATCTTACTTGGCGATCTGGAACACAGTTCAGAGAACTGTATCTCACCCAATAATAGCTTCCTTAAGGAATTTATGAAAGCGTGATTGTTCAGCAGTTAGCTCTCTATCTCATAGGTTTTATTTAACAAGTAAACTCCCATGGAATTTAATTAAGAAAAGAAGATTGTATGCAAGATTTTGAGGTAGTAAAGTCTTGCAAGATGTTGTCCCTTGTCCTTGAGAAGTCTGAAATTGATCGATCCATATGTCGTTTTGTATTTTTCATGCCTCTGTTGAATTTGCTTCCGTTAGTTATGTTGTACTGAAACTAAGTGTATATGACTAACTAGTTTTTGTGATGTTTCAAAATCCCTCCAGAAATCCCCAGATCAGTAGCCTGGAAACTAAGGAGGCTGCTTTGTGAATCAAATAGCACACGTTTTGTTCTGCTTGGAGAGTTCTCAAAGTGAAAATGATTAAAGACTAGCAACATTGCTGAGTTAGATAATTTTGACCAATACCGAAAGAGCCTGAATTTTGTATGAATGGCTCTTTTAATTGAAAGCTCCCTCGTCAATGTAAAATGACTGATAAAGTTTTGATATACCTAGACATACCTCCTCCAACAAATGTCCGTATTTCATAAAATAAATACACCTGCAAGGTGAGGCAATGTGAGAGACCCCTCCATTCTAGCAGGGACGTGAAAGTTTACCTACACTGAACCACAGTTGTTAGGAACTAAGAATCAGTAGTAACAGTGGTGTTAGCACACACTTTCCACATCCTTGGACAGCAATACCATAGAAGTGAGTACCGCTTCCACAAGAGTCTTAGGCAAGCAAAGCTTTTTATTAAAAGAGAGAGTTTGTGCACAAGGAAGAAGGCAGAAAAAAGTGCCAGCTCCCTGAGTAGAAGGGCAAGTTGCTTTTATAACAATAGAGAGGGCTTGTCTCATGATCACTGATAATTTCCAGAAATTGTCAAACTTCTTGATCGGCAGCAGGCGGCTCCGTGGTGGCCGGCAGGAATAGGGAGTACTTCTTTGAGGGGAAAGGAGTGTGGCAGAATTTTCTGCAAGAAAGTACCAGAACAGATAAGGATAAAGTTTATAGTTGAGTCTTGTGGCAACTAGGTATACTCGTGAGTGTAACAGAGATAAAGTTCATCTTTTATTGCTGCCAGCCTGGTTTTTGTCTCTGGGACTCAGGCCCCCAGGACCTTTGTTCTTTAGCTTCCAAGGCCTATTTTGCTCAAAGCCGTTCCCTGGTCCTTTTCCAAAATGGCTGTACTCTTGTCTTCCGGTCTCAGTGGTAAGTAAAGTGGCCTACCAATAAAACACCAGCACCAGCAGTAAGTGCTGGCAAGTTCTTCTGTAGATAGCATATTGTGTGATACTCGGGAGAGGTAGGAAGACCGAAAGACCAGGAGCTTATTTGTAAATGGTGGTTTCTAGTGAAAGGGGGAATATACACAAAGACAAGGCAAGCAGAGGGGCCGCTGGGAAGGTGGGCATGGTGCCCTTGTAAGGTGGCAGCAGTGGGGCTCCATAAGGTGATTCCTCAGGGAGTTTTCCTGGCTGGTTGCATTATTTTCTCATCCATTCACTGCGTGGGAGTTATTTGACTTCAAATCTCTGTCTTCTAGGGCAACAAGTGAAAAAGTTCATTTCTGCCTTTCTCGGTACATTTTCTCAGTGATCTTCTGGGCTGCTCTTTTGTCAGATGACTACAGTGAACTTTTAGTCGTTAGGTTCTAGTAGAGCCACAAAAATATCTCATTTTATCTTCATGGAGGATTTCATCTGGTGGAAACTGAACACTGACTGCCTTCCTGTGTCTTTCCCTTGCCTCACAAAGACTCCCTGGAACTTCCTGAAACTCTAAAGCACATTTGTATTCAGAATGTCCTCAGGCTATTCAAGAATTCGGCCTCTGACATTAGAATAGAAAGTGTTTTGGAAACTACTTAGAGTTTTCAGTAGGCTTTTCCACGTTCACTAGTGGGCTGTAGTATCCGAAAGATGTGGGCAGCCAGGGCCAAGGTTTGTGAAGCCTCCCCACACCCCACATCCCTCTGTCTGGAAAGTGCTACCCCTCCCCATGTCCGGTTGCATGTAAAAACTGCGTTCGCATTCATCAGCAGCACTAATGTGTAAGTTCTCTCCAAGGAAAATCTGCCTTCTACCTGACTTGAAAACCTTGAGCTGAAATGTAGGGACAGTTAATGGTGGAATTGTTATAAGCAACCAGAGTTGCAGGGGGCACCCCCAGTATCACTCTGAATACCGGTTTTCTGCTCTGGCTACGTTTGTGTAAGTTGCGTCCTGGTTGTAACCATGATGGGTCTGAAGAAGCATCATGCTCGTGCTGTACCTTAAAGCATGTTCCCATTGGGCAAGCTGTAGAAGAGGGAAAATCTGGCAGGTTATTGGAGTTATTTAATGATTGTTTTTGGTTGATGATTTCAAAGTTGTTCGTTCCCTTGGACTCGTGGTACTAACTTTTTAAAATGATGCAGATGTCTTAGGAGACTGGTAGTTCTATTCTGAGTAGATAATAGTAAAACTGATAATAGTAAAAGGACTTTCTCTTATGATTAAGTTGATCTGTAAATGTGAATCAATATTTAAACAGTAGTCCAGCTGGCACTACTGTTTTGTATACTATTTGACAGTATAGAGATCTATCAAAATTTTGTCCTACAGGATCATGTTAAGGCTGATAAGTTTCATTTCATGTTTACTCGACACCAGACAAACCTAGGAGACAAACATCATCCACAAAAGGAATACTTGCCTACGAAACTAGAGGTGAAAAGCTCATCATTAAAAGCAATTACCCTGAAAAAATAAATAAAAGCAATTACCCTGGGAAGCCCAGAACTTCCAAAAACCAAGACAGGGACGTAAATCTAAGCAAAGGGTTTTATACCAGTTAAAATTGGGGTATAGAATCAACTAGAAAACCGGAACAATCTTTTCTGATACTTAGTAACTTCCTCCGTCTTCCCCTGACCTATGATGAGGGCAAGCTCCAGCTTTCCACTCAGTGACAGCGTCTCCTGAAACATTACTGAGCTTGGACAGTCCCTCCCCTGTGGTCCCAGCAAACTTCTTCGTGGAATGACAGCTCACTACCAAAGAGCAGCATTCCTGGAAGCCGAATGAGAGGGGATGTAGGTTCTTTCCTTCCATCCCGGGGTACTGCTCAGTTTTCCATTTCTGTATGGAATCTGATTAACACCCTGTGACCTGGAGTCGGATGGAAGCATATGAAATCCCATGGACAGTGTTTCTGTAGGGAGGTTGAGTTATAATACACTTCCCGATCTTTATCTCTGAGTCATCACGGCATCCATGATTGAGGTGCCTCTATGGACCAAGTCCCTTCTGCCCCTTGCATCCTGTCCTCGTGATTCTTATGAGACACAACCATTTTGCTCTGGAAATCCGCCCTATCTGCCTCCCACTGCTGCGGGCTGCTCAGTTTGGTAGTTGTCTCAGGAAGAGCTGTGGAAAGACGTCTGAAGAAAGACATCAGCATCCTCTATTGGGAGATAGTGGGAGGTGGGTGAGAGAGTGATGGGAAGGGTGGCATTGTGGCCTGTGGCAGTAGCAATCAGTGCTGGTAATCAGTAGAAGGAATTCTGCAACTTGCATGCGTCCCTCCCCTCTCCTCCCACTGTGGTCCAGTGGGGAGAAATATCTGTTTTGGAACTAGAAGGAGAACATTGCCTGAGTCACTCCAGTACTGGAAATGTGTAGCGACTTAGCATTTATACACCAAAGGGCTGATGCGATTATCTTTACAACAGGTACTTACTGGATCAGATTTGTTTTCCCTGCTGCACTTTTGGCTTGCAGCTTTTCAATGGTTTCTAGGTCATCAGAATTAGAGCTGGTGACGAGATAAGGCTAGATCAGGGGAACACGAACTTTAATGTGGGGGGCTCACCGAAGGGCTGGAATTGTGCCACCAGAGAGGGGAGCCACTGCCCTGTAACCTTGGCTCCCAGCAGTAAAACCGCTACTGAAATAACTCTGCCCCTGGGAGCACGTTTATTCAAAATGATCATAGTAAAGGGCATCCCTTGTTCATTCCGAATTACGATCTTTACGTTCAGCATTCTCATGATCAAATCAATATTTTGCTCACCCTAACCTACTGAGTGAGATGCTCTGAGTGTTAACAGTACTGGAAAGCCTTAAATGCTCAGGTCCACAGAACTCTGAACACACAAAGGTAGGTTTGTGTGCCCAGGTTCTGAAGGTGCTTTATCAGATCCCTTCCTCCCAGCATCTGGACATTTCATCCAGGGCTGCTTCTGGAGGGAGTCAAATCCTGGCAGGACCGTTATCTAGGGAACTACCCAGGAGGAAAATGGCAGGACCGTTATCTAGGGAACTACCCAGGAGGAAAATGAAGCCCAGTGTGGAGCAGGAGGCCAGGCCCAGGCCCCTGCTGGGAATGCAGTGTTTTGCCGTCACATCTGAGTGCAGACACAGATGCTTGGACTTTTTTTTTTTTTTTTTTTTGCTTTGCTTTGTTGTGTTTTGTCTTTCGCGACAGCAATTCGTTTTGTAAGGCAAAGAAAAAAAAAAGCTCTTAGAAGGATTCAAGTTTTCATATCTGCAGAAGGCATTTCTACAGCTTTTGTCAAACTTAGCTGGTCTGTGAAGCGTCTTTGTTTCTGGTTGACTGTTGCAAAAAGCAAGTCCATAAACTAGCACGCATCCAGGAGAGAATGATTTCTATTGAACGAGTCGAGTGGGATATGGTGCATGGGGCCAGTCCTGAAAAGGGTTTTGTTTCTTGCAGCATGGTGGAAATTCACATTCATATTGCTGCTGTGCGTTTGTTAGCATGCACGGTTAAACAGTGGGGCATGCCAGCCGACTCGGCGGTGTTGATTAATGCATTCCTTGAACGTGTTGATTAATGTGTTCCTGCGATGCCTCCTCAAGCCAAGGCTGCACCTGAGGTGTGTGGGATGTGCCGTCTCACCGGCTGTGTGTCGCTCACATGGGCCCATTTGCACATGGGTCTTCCGGGTGTATATTTCACACCAGCGCCTTTGTAAATAAAACCGCAGATCTAGGAGATTTTTTACAGGAATATTCTCCTCTGGCAGAAGTGTTCTATGTTAAATCTAGCAGGAACTCTATAAAACTGTGAGATTTATAGAAGGAATGGTCTTCCAGCTAAACGTAAACCCTTGATGCCATCTGTCTGTCCTATGGGCGATCCTGCCCTGACTTTCATTTTTGTTCTCAAAGTTTTCATAAAGAAAAAAAGAGCAGAAAATACCTATGGAGTGCAATTTTCACTTGAATAATACAGGAAGAGTTATGCAAAGGGCCTGCCCATTAGACATTTGGTGAACTTGGCATCTCAATTTTGGAAATCCACTCTTCCCAGAGGCAGGGATTGCCATCAACCAGGCCAGGGTAATTCTGTTTCCAGTCAACTTCATTCAGGGTTGTGACGTTTCTTGCTGTATTATGAATTCCCATTAAACCACTTTTTTTTTCATAGCTTGTTTCCAAAAAGGCTCATCTTGATGGGGTTCTGCTTGGCTGACGGTTTGAAAAAGATTTGTGTTTGAGAGTTTTTATTTGTTTGGTATCTTATACTTGTTATTTGAGACATAAGAATTCTACCGCTACTTTTAAAACTTCCTGACCCCAAAATTTTCAGCAAGATGGCAAAAATGATGAGAAAGCCATGTTCTAAAATGGTGAGAGAAGGTTTGAGCATCAGAGAAGTGATTCAGCAGTGCCGGCGTGATGGTGTTAACCACTGCGTCTTGAGGTTCCAACTATAACATTTTAACAAAGGAAAGGCTATTTAGAAAAAATAATTTTTTTTCTAAAAAAAAGTGAACAAGTTCATTCTGAACAAGAAGGAATTTTTATACATTAGAGAATTCATGTATGGAACTATTATATATAGAAGTAGTGGCGTCACCAATATCCTATTTAATAATTGGCATGAAATTAATGGTGAAGGATGACATTCTGATATTTTCAAGAATAGGACTTGAATGAAGATTCTTTATTCCATTTAGACTTAGCAGTGACAAGACCATTCAAAGGTCTACTTTGGAAGGTTCATAGAATACATGACTTCTGTTATTCGATTAATGACATCTAACCCCCAATTTACTATTAGTTTAAAATGCTTAGTTATGTCTGCCTTACAAGGAATATTTGTGGAAAAATAGTAAAATATTTAAGTACTTCCTTGGCAGGCATACATAAGCTTCTCTCTTGGAACTCAAGGTACACAAAATACGTGTTTAAGTCATTATAATACATATTTGATGTGGAAGACATATTTGGGGAAACTCATCTTATTTTCAGAGAACCTCTAATTATATGGTATGTTTAGAAGAGAAATGCACCAAAATAACTGCCTAAGAGGGAGTTCACATTTGTGATTAGACATGCATTTTCCTGGTTAGCTTGAATTCTACAAGAATTGAAGGGGTAAACAAAGAGAAGCAGCGAACATGATTAATCCATTTTTCTGCAAAGCTCTTGAAACAGTACTGAATAAAAGCCTTGCTGACAGACGCTGTTAGCCTGGTGAAGGAAAGGCCATAGGAACAGGTTATGAAAAGAGAGGATGGAAGACAGAGAACAATCCACATGGAGAAGGGGCACAGAGAAAATGGTTCCTGTCAATTTCTATTGTACTTATTTTTTTTGTCAGTAAGCACAGATAACGTGGCGTTAATGTAGTTTCCTAAATGGCTTTGTTTCCTGGGGCAAAAAAAAAAAAAAAAAAATCTGAGAAATAGAAAGAATTTGACAAATATAACTAGACACAGCTACCATATTCAAATTATTCAAATGAGCTGAAAAATATATCAGTCTAAGTTCAAAGTATCTGTAAAATATTTCTTCATTATGTAATGTTTCCCTCTTATAGAGAATCCAACTATAGATATGCTTTAATATTTAAAAAAGGTCTTCAAATTGATTTCTTGTGCAAAATAATAAAAAGCTTTCTTACCTAGAGGAGTAGGAAAAAATAAGTACGTCTTAGACAGCCTCTGGCACCATCCTGGGTACTGAGTTCATGCTCTGTAAATATTTGTTGAGTTGAAATGAATACTTGTTATATACCAAAACCAGAAGTCATCCCTAGAGAGAACTTTCCCCCGAATTTTCTCTCTGGGTCTTTCCGTTTGTTGCTGATGGTTGTTGGCTACCCAGAGCAGCTTTATGGTAAATACATGAAATAAAATTTTCATTTTCCTGAAAACAAACCTTTGGACACTAGGATTTTTCTTCTGTAGAGCAACCCCCAAGTTTAGTGAGGAAGTAGATTTCAAATATCTGTCTTATAATGGACTTGCTGATTCTGTCCAAATTATTTTTATTACTGAATTGTAGCTGCCTTGATTCAATACATACAGGAGGAGCATGCAAAGATCTTTGCATAAAGGGGAAACAATTGAAAGACTTTCTTTTATAAAACAGATTTTCCTCAACTGAGAGACAAACATAGCTCTGCACAAGTAGGGTGTTGAATCACCACTGAATGACTTATGGGACCATTGCCCATACTTGAGCCTAGAATCTCACCAATATTTCACCAATAAATCAAAGTTTATTTTGGAGTTATTTGGGTTTCGTTAATACAAATAAGATACTAACCTATAGGACCTACATATAGTGCCTGTAGGATGACCATCTTCATTATTAAACATTACTGATTGCTTCTTGTGTATAGGGAGCTATGAGAAGTTCTGATAATGCAGTCTGCATTATAACATATGGCTCTGGCCCTTCTGTGACTCACAGTCTTTAGTTACATACATATAAATCAACCGTTCACCTACACATGTATGTACTAGGTCTACGCGTAAAAAGAAAGCACAGAGTAGGCATTACTGACTGTTAAATGTGTGGGACAGGCTGAAAGTGCCCTGGGAGTTCAGAGGAGTGGTGACCACTACATACTGGGAGGCTAACAGAGGTTTATGACCACTTTGAACTTGAACTGATCATTGAAGGAAGAATGGTTCTAAAACTAGTTCAGAAAAACTAACTTGAAAAGAGTAGATGTTACAGTGGGGGAATGGCAGCCTTGAGGGGGATGGTAGATAACCATGGTATTTACATCGCCAAAGGACAAAATAAGTAAACCAATTTAAAGCAGAAGGTAGACCTAAGATGTGGTTGAAAGTGGCTTTGGAGAGCTGTTTGTTCCTTTCTTCCTTTTTTTCATGAATGAATAAACGTTTATTCATTTGTTCATGAGCTACTGTGTTTCAGACACCCTCAAAGAGTAACAGGCAGGCTATACTATACATGACAGGTATATAGCACAGTTATTGCAATATGGTGTAATTAGTCCCGAAAAGGTAAAAATAATACATATATATATATTTATGTGTGTGTATATGTACATATAAAGGGATATGGTGATACAGAGGCAAATGTGACAACTCTGCGTGGTGGCATCAGGAAAATCCTTGAGAAGGAACATGAGACGTGAGTAGGCATCTTCTGGGCAGATGTAGAGAGGGACATTCCAGGGAGAGCAGATACCACTAGAAGCCTGGCAGTGGGTACACTTGGAGAGCTTGGTATGGTTGAAGGTGGAGGAACTGGAGGTGCTGTGAAGGCGGGTTGGAGCCAGGAGTTTGGGGTAGGTTGTGGGATTCCACTTCAGGATTTTGAGTAAGGGAGTCACATGATTAGATCTGAGTTTAGAACAAGTACTCTGTCAACTGTATGTAGAATAGATGGGTGAGACTGGAAGCTGTAAACCAGTAAGAGGTGAGAACTGAGAAGAAGCAAGAGAGCCTGACCTAGGATCCTAGCAGAGGGGACCATTTACAGTGTATTTGAGTGGACCTATATGCCACTCAGCAAAGGAACAAAGAATGAGGGAAAGCAAGTCCTGACCTTTGGCTTTTGAGACTGGGTGGATGGTGGTGCTACTGGCTGCTTTTGAGAGGAAGAGGGAAGATCCCATCATGATTATGTTGCATCTGAAATATGTCTGATGGTGGATATACTGTACTGAGTTTGACTTATGTTCACTTATGAACCTGTTAAGTTCACGAGTGAGAAGTAAGGTGTGCCCACCATTGTTTCGAGAAGGTTAATTTGGCATCGGTGTTTTAGGAAAATGAAAGCACATTGAAGATGAGGAAAGCTGTTAGGAAACTCTCTGTATAGATGCATGAGAACCGAGATCCCCAAACAAGGAGAGAGGCTGCAGGCATGGTGAGTAGAGATGCCAGAGAACAGCAGATGCTGCAGAACGGCAGCCCCTCGCCTTTCATGGTTTGGGTTAAATTTAGCGGAGCTTTTGTCGCACGATTCCATGAGTACCATCCTAGTTGAGCCATCTCTGCCTTAGGTGAGCCCTGTCCCTGGAACTCAGAGAACTGGGTTGGCAGCAGTGATACCTGGTCCTCCCAGGCTGTCCTCAGAATGAGTACACTTTGCTTGAAGAAGGGGGCCGGTTACCCATGGACCACATGTGAGGAGAATTAACGCCATCAATCATCTTCAAGAGAACAACTGGCTGTAGAAACCACAAGGTCAAAAACTCTTATTAACCGAGCGACCTAGAATGTATACAACTCAGACCGAAATGACTTTCTCAAAGAATGATCTGAATAAAGAAAATTTTGCCAAGGGCAAAAATGAAGGAAAGCAAGTACATAGCATTCCCCAGGGTCACTGGAAACAGTTCTTGAAGCAATGACATGGGACAATTTGTCATTATTACTAAGCACACAAATTTGAGTCCAATGTCAGGGAAAAGAGCTCCATTGTTTTGTTTCTGTTGTTATGTTCATGGTGGGTTTTTGTTTTTTTTTTTTGTCCTGTGATAACTATTTGGAAAGGGTGACCAGTTAGATACATGCCAAATGACTGAGGTGGTATTTCCATGAAACGTTTCCATTTTAATAATTCTTTCAGATTTCTAGATGAAAGACAGTTTAACCCTGGGGCATATGCTAAGATGAATCACACGTCTCAGAAAGTGATGTGTTGGCTGCAGAGGGAATTCATGTGTACTTTTGGACACATTCTGGCATAATTAATGCCCCAAGTCATAATTTTAAATGCCCAAATCATAATTTATATTCATACATTTTTCATTTTGAACTTCTAGGTATTTCTTGATCAAAACTCATACCGCTGTCCATTGATCGTCCATTCAGCCAATCAAATGGAAAAGAACTGTAGTTTTTTAAAAAATAGAAAAATTATCTAATTTCCCTTCTACTTCTCATGTGCATAGGATAAGCAGAAAAAAAATCCCAGATCTGACTTGGTACTCCTTTCATTTATCCCAGAGACATGGGATGGGCTAGTAAGCGTCCATGTGTTCATGCCACGGGGGCACCCTGCTTGTTTCCTTCTGTAGCTCAACCGGTCCGGTCCTTTTGTTGCTAATAACCTCCCAGGTGCCTGGTACCAATTCTTCCCTAGTTCTAATAAATTAGAAAAGCAAATAAAGAAATTCTAGGTTGTAAAGCCAGATCTGATGCAAATTTTGCCTGGTCCCTTTATATTAACTTCTATTTCCTCCTGGCCTGTGTGCCTCAACCAGGGAAGACTCTTGCCGTTCTTCTCTGGGGTGTTCGTTTGCCCCCTTCCTGTTTCACTGTTGCTCCTTGTTTAGCACAGCATGGAGCTAAGTCATGTTCTCCAAGGATCTCATCTTACCCAGGGCTGCATTTGTCCTTTGCTTCTGGGTTTTGTTGGCATATATGTATGACATGAGGGCCTTTATGGAAAATAGCTGTTTACTGTAAAAATAACATCTGGGAGCCTCTCTGGCTGTATTCCATAAAGACAAGTTAGTTTAATTTCATATAACATATTTTAATGTCTTCCCAATGGTGATGGCACTGCCTCAATATTTAATAAGGTAAAATTAACAGTGTTACAGTAACAACTGAGAATAATCAAAATATGCCCTAAGCAGTATTTTTTATATCAACTTTCTTTCTTTATTCCTTCCTCCCTCCTTCCTTCCCTCCCTTCCTTTTCTTTCTTTCCTTCTTTCTTTCTTCTTTCTTTCTCTTTCTTTCTTTCTTTCTTTCTTTTCTTTCTTTCTTTCTTTCTTTCTTTCTTTCTTTCTTTCTTTCTTTCTTTCTTTCTTTCGTTTCTTTCTTTCTTTCTTTTCTTTCTTTTCTTTCTGTTCATGCTCATAAAAAAGCCAACAGAAGTTTTGGGAAGGATTAAATTTGTATGTAGACAGTAATAACTTAATAGTGGAATTGAATATTCCCAGTGATACCTATTCTAAAAACCATGATGTCCTACTATTAATAATAGTCACCATTTAGGAAGCTTATTCAGTGCTAGACATGTTCTAAGCACTTTACATGTTTTATCTCATGTTATCCTCACAGTAGCCTGTTATTATCCTCATTTTATAGATGAAAAAAACTGAGGTACAGGGTTAAATACATTGCCCATGGACACACAGCTAGTAAATGGTAGAAAAGGGGTTCAAAAACCAAGTGAGTCTAATTCCAGCGCCTGTGTGCTTCACCACCACACCTCTGCTTGGGCAAGAGAGGTGCCCACCAGAATGCTTGATTAGTTAATAAGGGACGCCCTTGGCCTTGGGAGTTCTGGTCACTGTGCTGTGTGTTCATGACAAATAAGGCCTCATAGGGAAGTCAAAGCTATTACCCTCCTGCCCGTTCCATCAAATAATAAATCTAAAGGCTGTCAAGGTTGTTACACTGCACCTGCGGTGCTAAATATCCCTCCCATGTTCATGCATGTTGTGTAGAATAAGTGGGTGCTACAGGAAGAAAAAAATTCTAGGCCAAACAATATAATATGGTTAGGGATGCTTGCCTGCTTCAAGGTAGTATTACAGTAGTTTTGGCCATTCTTATCTCTTGTGAGGCTGATTCTATCTGAAAAAGAAGTTCTTGGAATTTTAGTGTCAGTGTGGTTTGCTCACAGCTATGACATTTGTCCACATGAATAAAAATAGTCATAATTAACACTTGTTCTTTGTACCTTGTCACCACTCCCCATCCAGCCTCTTCCCTCCCAGAGCTCTTCCACAGGAACCCAAGCCGTGTCTTATCCACACAGGATTTTGAAGGCACCTAGTTCTACCGCTTCTCCGAAATGACCTGGCTAGTGCTTTAGATGTGATTTCCCACTCTTTTCCCTGCCCCCTTCCCATCCTAACCCAGTGTTTGTGTTTTAATAGAAGGATCTGGAAAATAGCTTGAAGATGTAGAAGAAGGAACAATTAAATCTTATCATTAGATTCAAGTAGTAAAATTCCAGGCAGAGGGTTTATCCTTTTTGGCCAGAAGAGCCCTGCCCCACAAATTCTGAAATCAACACACAGTAAAACTATCTACTCATAAATCTCCCACCCACTTAGATTATAGTTATTTCAGTGGTGCCTTTTAGAGAATGATCAGGATAGATACATACTTTTTTGTCTAAATATGAGCATTAGTAATAAAGTATGGCGAGTTTGGGATTAACATATACACACCACTATATATAAAATAGATAATCATCAAGGACCTACTGTATAGCACAGGGAACTATACTCAATATTTTGTAATAACCTATAAGGGAAAGGAATCTGAAAAAGAATATATATATGTATAACTGAATCACTTTGTACACCTGAAACTAACACAACATTGAAAATCAACTACACTTCAATCAAAAAAGAAAAAGATTTTAAAAAAAGTAATAAAGTATGGCTTTACAACCTGCATTTTATTTAAATTTGTATTTAGTTTTTAAAATTATCTCATTGTCAAATATTTCATTCTAGAGAATACTTCGTTTTTTTATCCTAATTAAGTTTGTGCAAAGCCCAAACTCTTACCCTGACTTCACTTTTATTCCTCTCCCCCGACTCTGCTCTCCGTACATTGGCCCCTTTGCTGTTGCTTCAACAAGCCAGCCTTGAACAAAGGCCACCTCAGGGCCTTTGCACAGTAGTTCCCTCTGTCTAGAACACTCTTCCTGCATATGTGCCCATAGCTTGCTCCCTCTCCTTCAGGTCTTTGCTTAAATATCACTTTCTGGAGAGCTATTTCCTGATCCTGTGGTAAGCAAGTGTACCTGTGTGTATGCACACACACACATGCACACACACACATGCACACACACACACACACACACACACAACCTGGGAACCCTTATCTCCCTCTCTAGTTTTATTTTTTCCTCCATAGTACTTACCTTATAAACTATATAATTTACTGTTTATTTTGTTATTATCTGTCTCCCTTCACTAGAACATAAGGTCTGTGAGAGCAAAAACTTTTGTCTGTTGGGTTCATTAATATACCCCAGCACCAAGAATACTGCCTGGCATGTAGTAGGTGCTTAATTTGCTCAGTGAATGAATTAATGAATGCAGTCTTATGAAAGTTTAAAGTTCCAGCCCTTTGTCAGATAATGTCATTAGCTGAAGAAATTCCACCTCATTTTTGTGTCACACTCTGATTTCCCAAGGTTCCACAATGTCACGGTTTAGTGCTCGGCTCACTCACAAATTCTGCTCGCAAGAGGAGAGGGTATTGTGGCTTTCCATTGTTAAACGCGGAGGTGGAGTTGGAAAACAATCAAAAGAAATGTTCCTCTCATTTATTTGGAGCACAAGAACAAATCTAGCATTTGTTTTTGAGAGAACAAATGTTCTTCGCAAAGAATAGAAACTGTTCCCCAAATCTTTGAAGTATGTCACTGATCCTTCAGCCAGTAGCCGAAGAAGCAAGTATCCTAGTGACAAACATGGGCTTTGTTGGGATGAATGCGAATCATAAGTTTACAAAAACTGATTGGGCATTTGGCTTGTGACTAATGCCTGGCAGAGACACAGAGGAGGCCCTTCACTGGCCCAGCCACATATATTTTAAGTAAAGACCCTTGTCCTCAAAGAAATGTGATTTTTTTTGCCTAGTGTTCTCTTTTGGATTAAAATAACGCATTGCTTGAGATATAAATAACATTAAGAATTGTGCCAAAGTCACAGCAGTTTCTCTAATGGTAGAGGGAAACAGATTACTTGGGGAGAGGGATTATCATTATTTACTTTTTAGTGTTTTTTTTTTCAGTAATTCATTTAATTTGCTAGCTGTAAAACCACCATAAGAATCAGAACAGTGTTCCTAATGGTCTCCCAATTGCTGTTTCTGTGATTTGTGATACAAACATTGAAGTCACTGTGTTTCCTAACAATGCAATAAAAAATCTTCATCACCTCTCAGGCCTGCCCTGGATGCTGCATTGATGGAGTGATTTCCGGATGCTGGGAGTCTCCCATAATCCCCCTCTCGCTTAAAAGCATTTCCCAGCCTACTGGCTAATACCTAAATTTCTCCTGCTAGAGTTTGGTTTCCTTAATTTGCCGCTATATTTATTGAGCTGTACTGCTTCAGTCACATATCAGACACAAGATTAGTGTCCTGAGTCACCTGTATACGCTCCCATAAGCTGGGGACTTTAAGCTTTGATCCCTGCCAAAATGAAACCTCCGAGGTCTCATCTGTATGTAATACTTCAGTGGTTCCACGTTTTAGCTCTTTCTTGGGAAAGATATCAGGATACTGAATACCTGAAAGGAGAGAGAAAGGTTGGCACCTGTGTAAGAAAAGGTACGTAACTGGAAGGTACAAGAGAGAAACTTGCCCAGCTCTAAGATTTTACAGAGGCCCAGCCTTATCCATTGGTTACAGGGATAAAAGGATGCCAGTTGCTTGAAAACCCATGGTTCCCTGAGTAGGCATCTTGTTTTTTCCATCCTCTCTAAGACCTTGAAGTGTGTCAAAGACTATCAGGCAGAACTGCTGATTTCCACCAATAACCCTGTGAAACAGAAGTAACTGTTGCTTCTTGCAAACCACCTTCAGGAAGGCTGCACTAGCTCCATGCTTTCCTTCAGCGGGTTCAGTGGAGCCCTGTTCAAACAGAGTGATGTGCAGAATCCCAGGACATAAAAAGAGAAGAGCTAAGCTGCTCCAGATCCCCTCCCGTGAGCCTCTCCTCAGTGCCCTGAAGAGGCTCTGTCCCGTGATGCTGTCCCCTGGCGCAGGACACGACCACAGTGGCACTTGGGTGGTTGTCACGTGCTGTTCTCCATCCATGGAAATGGGCAGTTTAGGGTTGTTTTCAAGTGCACAGACTCAGAAGTCAGACGATCTAATCAGACACCGTGAGTCCTGGCTGTGTCAGTATCAAGTAAAATGGAGAAGCAACTTAACCGCTATGGGCCTTACTTTCCTCATCTGCAAAGTGGGAAAACATCCCACAGTTTAGGAAAGAAGTACCAGGTTCAGAGTAAGCCCTCAGCAGAGAGTAGTTGCTGTTTTAAAAATAAACAAAACTCAATCCCAAATTAGGAGTTTGGGATCAACCTATACACACTACTATATATAAAATAGGTAAACAACAAGGACCTACATATATATATGTGTGTGTGCTATATATAGTATAGCACAGGGAACTATACTCAGTATTTTATAATTACCTATAATGGAAAAGAATCTGAAAAAATATATATATAACTGAATCACTTTGCTGTATACTTGAAAATAACACAACATTGTAAATTAACTATACTTCAATTGAAAAAAAACCCACCTCAGTCCCAAATGATATAGAATTCTTCAATGTTTGGGGAGAGAAAAGCGAAATTAGTAGATTTAAGACCTAGAGGGGTGGGATAGGGAGGGTGGGAGGGAGACGCAAGAGGGAGGAGATATGGGGATATATGTATGCGTATAGCTGATTCACTTTGTTATACAGCAGAAACTAACACAACTTTGTAAAGCAATTATACTCCAATAAAGATGTTAAAAAAAAAAGGGATGAAAAATGTGAGTGTTTAGCAATCAGTTAATCACTTTTCTCCCTCTCAACCTCTGTTGTAATGGCTCGTTCTGTCCCAAATTATATATGGGTAGTGATTGTGGCCCTTGTTTGCGATAGACAAAAAGTTTCTTCTGTATGATGATGCAGATGTGGACTTCAGGGATGCTAATGTTGTAATGAGCCAGAAGTTAATGAACAGGAAACTGAACAAGAATGGGGCAGACCACTTGGCACCAGAGATGGCTTCGGGGCAGGAAGTCCAGAAAAGCGGAAGTAAGTGATTCAGAAGACCAGAAGGGTGGGCTGGACGTGGGGCTGCTTCTGGACTGGCTGAGAGCAGAGCTGACTGCATGCTGAAGGAAGTACTCAAGTACACACCCGACTCCTTACCCCAGCAAATCAAGTTTGTGACGAAGTACCCAGGTGCTTTCCCATCACACCAATGGTCTGCATGCCATTTATGTGAGCCCTTGAATATGTATATTTTGTCCTGTTTACTCTTGGTTTAAATGTTCTGTTACCCAGAGAGATTATAGATTTCTGCAGGGTGGGGATCATGTCTTCTGCTTTACATCCCTCTCCCGAAGGGTTGCCACTTAGCAGGTATACTTGTATAAGGCAAAGTACAGGGGAATATGGACGCCACTTTAGGTATTTTAAACAAGGGAATGTGTTGGAAAGGCTGGAGCTCCAAAAAGAGAGGGAGGGGTGTTGGAGGAGCAAAAAGGAAGAAGAGGTGGTACCTAGATCAGAAGCAGCTAACATGCCTGGGCTGGAGCCCATGAACCTGCTCTAGCTGCTGCAAGTGGGTTGGAGATGCTTACAGTTGATTCTGGTTCTGCTCAAGAGGTATTGTCTCTAACAGGGTTGGAACCAATAAAAAAGTGCTGGGCCTTTCTGGCCTGCTGCAGTCCAGAATCATAGCAGCCCTACTGCTACTACAGTAACTGCCATCAACTGCCTCATTTTGAACCAAAAGAAATAATCTTCTGTCTTTATCATGCTTTGGTATTGCCCACCAGGACCTCCAATAAGCAAAACCAAATGGAGAGACGGTTGGTCAAGGAGCGTGGAAATACTGTTTGCAAACTCCTAGCCCCAGTAGGATGAAGTGTAGTGGGACAGGTGTGGGGCTGAAAGACAACCAATGGATGATTGGCACATATGTCATAATGGAAAGAGTACTCAATTTAATATCCGAAGATCTGAAATCAAGCCCATATCTAACACTCAATGGTCACGTGATCTTGTGCAAGCTACTTAACCTCTCTGAGCCTCAGCTTTCTGGCTTGTAAAATGAGAATAATAACAGTACTACCTCACAGAGTGATTGGGAGGACTAAATGAGATAATGCATATGGAAAGCATTAAGAAACGATAAAGACCTATGTGAATATTAGTTACTGGACCTGTTAGCAATTACCAAATTCACTGCTGATGAGACAATCATAAGGGCTTTTTCATATGGACTTCCTTGGTGGCGTAGTGGTTAAGAATCCGCCTGCCAATGCAGGGGACAAGGGTTCAACCCCTGGTCTGGGAAGATCCCACATGCTGTGGAGCACCTAAGCCCGTGCACCACAGCTACTGAGCCTGCACTCTACAGCCCGCAAGCCACAACTACCAAGCCTGTGGGCCACAACTACTGAAGCCCGCATGCTCTAGGGCCCGCATGCCGCAACTAATGAGCCCACATGCTGCAACTACTGAAGCCTGCACACCTAGAGCCCGTGCTCCACAAGAAGAGAAGCCACAGCAATGAGAAGCCCAAGCACCTCAACGAAGAGTAGCCCCCACTCACCACAACTAGAGAAAGCCCACGTGCAGCAACAAAGACCCAACGCAGCCAAAAATAAACTAAAAAAATTTTTTTTTACAAAGGGCTTTTTCAACCCAATCCAAAAATGGGCAGAAGACCTAAATCGACATTTCTCCAAAGAAGATATGCAGGTTGCCTACAAACACATGAAAGGATGCTCAACATCACTAATCATTAGAGAAATGCAAATCAAAACTACAGTGAGGTATCACCTCACACCAGTCAGAATGGCCATCATCAAACAATCTACAAACAATAAATACTGGAGAGGGTGTGGAGAAAAGGGAACCCTCTTGCACTGTAGGTGGGAATGTAAATTAATACAGCCACTATGGAGAACAATGTGGAGGTTCCTTAAAAAAACTAAAAATAGAACTACCATCTGACCCAGCAATCCCACTACTGGGCATATACCCTGAGAAAACCATAATTCAAAAAGAGTCATGTACCACAATATTCATTGCAGCTCTATTTACAATAGCCAGTACATGGAAGCAACCTAAGTGTCCATCAACAGGTGAATGGATAAAGAAGATGTGGCACATATATACAATGGAATATTACTCAGCCATAAAAAGAAATGAAATTGAGTTATTTGTAGTGAGGGGGATGGACCTAGAGTCTGTCATACAGAGTGAAATAAGTCAGAAAGAGAGAAACAAATACCGTATGCTAACACACATATATGGAATCTTAAGAAAAAAAAAGGTTCTGAAGAACCTAGAGGCAGGACAGGAATAAAGATGCAGATGTAGAGAATGGACTTGAGGACACGGGGAGGGGGAAGGGTAAGCTGGGACGAAGTGAGAGAGTGGCATGGACATACATACACTACCAAATGTGAAACCAATAGCTAGTGGGAAGCAGCTGCATAGCACAGGGAGATCAGCTCAGTGCTTTGTGACCACCTAGAGGGGTGGGATAGGGAGGGTGGGAGGGAGACGCAAGAGGGAGGAGATATGGGGATATATGTATATGTATAGCTGATTCACTTTGTTATACAGCAGAAACTAACACACCATTGTAAAGCAATCATACTCCAATAAAGATGTTTTTTTAAAAAAGGGCTTTTTAATAAACTAGAAAAGACTTCTGCCAGTCTCGCGATTTGCTGCACGCACTTAGACTTCCTTTATGATACCGAAAAATTACTAAATTGGGGGAGATGTGAGACCAGTGGTACTTGTGAATTTAGCAGATTAAAAAAAATTTTAACAATTCTCTTTTGATGGGTCACATCCAAAGATAAGCAGCTGAGCCCTCTTAGCAGCAGGAAGGAAGGGCAGCAAGCCTTGGGTTACACAAATGAACTTATTAAGGGATTTATAAAGCCATCTAGTTAATCAGAAAGGAGGGGAGTGAAAAGAGCCTTTCTTAGCCAAGCCAGGATCACCCGCTGGACAATTAGAAGCACAGTTTTCATTAGACTGTTGTAGTCCTCGGTTGGGGTCAGACCTGTGAGCTAGGATACAGCTGGCGAGTGGAGACAGTAAGGCTGTAATTAATCACAAGGGGGTGGAAACCGAGGATGACGCATTTACATCCTTTGATTTTGAATGGCCCCTGTTCCACTGCATTAACCCGCAGTGCCTATATTGACCTCTGTTAGATTTCTGTGAATTGTGGCGTGTTAGGGCTTCATTTACAAGTTGCCAGTGGAGTTGTTTAGGCAGTCCATTGATTTTGGCCTTGATAGGATGAAGATTGGGTTTAATTTCTTTAGGATATTTTAGAGTAAAATGCTAGTTCAACCAGTGTAGGAGATTAGTGGATTTAGCTGTTAATATGTTTTACACCAGTAATAGTAACAACAGCTAATTCTTTCTTGATGCTTTCTCTGTGTCAAACACTGTTCTAAGTACTATGCTAACTCATTTAACCTTCCTAATAACCCTATGAGGTAAGAACTGTGATTCCCTATTTTTACAGATGAGGAAGTCGAAGCACACAGACCTGAAGTACCTTGTGTAAGTCACAGTTAGGAAGTGGGGAACCTGCTTTGAACCCAGACCAGGCTGGTTCCAGTGTGTTTTCTCGACCACTAGGAGGCACTGTCTCTCGAAAATGGAAACTTCTTTCCTGTCCCTAATTGCTTGGTAATTGTTCACTTAAGTAAATGTGGCATATTTAACAACACAAATTTCTGTAGAGCAATCACACTCCTGAATTAGCAATCAGTTCTCCAAGACTCAGATTGCATCAGTGTTTTGAGATCGTCTTTTCTGATGTTGATATTATTTCAGTACTCTAACTTACTGAGAATTAAACTTTCGATACAGTTTCTTCACAAGTAAAGAAATTTATTACATAAAAGTACCAGAATAGACACCTGGTGACAAGAGAAACTTGGACATGTGTTTTTCAGGTAAGGAACCAGTCCCAAGGAGACCCATAGCTACTTAGTAGCGGCCCAAGGTCTAGATAGCATCTGGCCTTGGACACCAGCCCCAGACTCCTAACCACACAGCACTTTTAAATTAGTTGCTGCAACTTTTAAAACAGTCGATTTTATATAAAAATTTGTATTTCTGCCTTTTAAAAAAAATCAGGTGGTCTTACAACACTGGGTGTGTATTCCCCTGACAACAGTGTGCTGCAGTTGTTAGCAGTAGGCCCTCTGCTGCCCAGAAAGCAGGGCCTGAGTCTCTGTTCTTCCACTGGGTGGATTCACTCCTTAACTACTTGGCCCCATTAAGCATTTTAGTTTGAGACCATTAGTTCAGAACAAAGACGTCCTGATTCCAATCAAGTCTTCTTTTTACAGGACCACATTGATCGTTCAGAAAAATTACAGCTATTTACAGTTCAGATACTTTTTAAAAAATGTTTTAGTTAAAGATTATAATCAGGTTTCAGCTCCTCTTATGGGATGATAAAGTTGTGTCTCTTCATTTCCTCCCCTCCCCTCCTTTCCTCTTAAGAATGTGTGATGATGCATTAGTTTCATGCAAGGTCAAAAGAAACATTGACCATTCTCCTCATTTACATGCAATAAATAGATACATGTATAACAAATATATTTAAGAACTGGTGATACACCAAAGAAGATATACAGATGGCAAATAAACATATGAAAAGATGCCTCATATCTTGTCATCAGGAAAATGCAAATTAAAACAAAATGATTTTATGGAACCACAGAAGACCCCAAATAGCCAAAGCAATCTTGAGAAAGAAGAACAAAGCTGGAGGCATCATGCTCCCTGATTTCAAACTATATTATGAAGCTATAGGAATCAAACAGTATGGTATTGGCATAAAAACAGACATATAGATCAATGGAACAGAATAGAAAGCCCAGAAATAAACCCATATATGTATGGTCAATTAATTTACAACAGAGGGGCCAAGAATATACAAAGGGGAAAGGACAATTTCTTCAATAAATGGTGTCGGGAAAACTGGACAGCCACATGCAAATGAATGAAACTGGACCACTATCTTATATCATACACAAAAATTAACCCAGAATGGATTAAATACTTGAATATGACCTGAAACCATAAAACTTGTAGAAGAAAACATAGGTGGTAAGCTTTTTGACATTGGTCTTGGCAATGGTTTTTTGGATTTGAAACCAAAAGCAAAAGTAAACAAGTGGGACTACGTCAAACTAAAAGACTTCTGAACAGCAAAACAAAGCATCAACAAAATGAAAAGTCAACCTACTGAATGTGAGAAAATACTTGCAAATCATATGTCTTATCGGGAGTTGATATCCAAAATACATAAAGAACTTGTACAACTCAATAGCAAAAAACCCAAACAATTCAACTGAAAAACAGGCAGAGGATATGAATAGACATTTTTCCACAGAAGACATTCAGATAGCCAAACAGGTACATGAAAAGATGCTCAACATCACTCATCATCAGGGAAATGCAAATCAAAATCAGGAGATATCACCTCACACCTGTCAGAATGGCTGTTATGTAAAGGACAAGAAATAACAAGTGTTGGCAGGGATGTGGAGAGAGGGGAGCCCTTGTGCACTATTGGTGAGACTGTAAATTGGTACAGCCACTATGGAAAACAGTATGGGGGTTCCTCAAAAAATTACAAAGAGAACTACCATACAGTCCAGCAATTCCAATTCTGGTTATTCATCTGAAGAAAAAGAAAACACTAACTCAGAAACATATCTGTGCCCCCCCCCATTCATTGAAGCATTATGTACAATAGCAAAGATATGAGAACAACCTTTGTGTCCTTCAGTGGATGAATGGATAAAGAAAATACACACACACACACACACACACACACACAATGGAATATTACTCAGCCATAAAAAAGAATGAAATTTTGCCATTTGCAACAACATGGACGGACCCTGACTCTGTTAGGTTAAGTGACATAAGTCAGACAGAGAAAGACAAATACCATATGATCTCACATGTGGAATCTTAAAATAAATAAAATTTTAAAAGCTCATGGTTACAGAGAACAGATTGGTGGTTGCCAGAGGTAGGGGTAGAGGGTGAGTGAAATAGGTAAAGGGAATCAAAGGTACAAAATCCCAGTTAAAAATAAATAAGTCATGGGAATGTAAGGTACAATGTGGCAACTATAGTTAATAATACTGTCTTGCATATCTGAAAGTTGCTGAGAGTAGATATTAAAAGTTTTCATTACAGGAAAAAAATTCTGTAACTATATATGGTCATGGATGTTAACTAGACTTATTGTGGTGTTTATTTTGTAATATATACATATATCGAATCATTGTTGTACACCTGAAACTAATATAATGTATGTCAATTATACCTCAGTTGAAAAAAGAAACAAACAAAAACACCCACCAACAGCAATAAGATACCACTACATATCTATGAGAATGGCCAAACTCTGGAACACTGACAGTATCCAACGCAAATGAGGTTGTGGAGCAACAGAAACTCTTATATATTGCTGGTGGGAACGCAAAATGGTACAGCCACTTTGGAAGACAGTTTGGTGGTTTCTTACAAAACTAAACATACTCTTACCATACGATCCAGCAGTCGTGCTTCTTGGTATTTATCCAATGGAGTTGTAAACATGTCCATGCGAAAACCTGCACACGGATGTTTATAGAATCTTTATTCATGACTGCCAAAACTTGGAAGCAACCAAGATGTCCTTCAGTAGGTGAATGGATAAATAAACTGTGGTACCTCCAGTCAATGGAATCTGATTCAAGGCTAAAAAGAAATGAGCTATCAAATCATGAAAAGATATGAAGAAACCTTAAATTCATATTACTAAGTGAAAGAAGCCTATCTGAAAAGGCTACATACTATGATTCCAAGTATTCTGGAAAAGGCAGAACTACGGAGAAAGTAAAAAGATCTGTGATTGCCAGGGGTTGGGTTTGGCGGGGAGAGATGAATAGACAGAGCACAGAGGATTTTGAGGGCAGTGAAAATACTCTGTATATTATAATAATGGATACATGTCATTGTACATTTATCCAAACCTATGTAATATACAACGCCAAGAGTTGAACCCTAAAATAAACTGTGTACTTTGGGAGACTATGATGTGGCAATGCAGGTACATCAAGGGTAACAAATGTATCATCTTAGTGGGGGATGCTGATAATCTGGGAGGCTGTACATGTGTGGGGACAGAGGGTATGTGGAAAATCTCTGTACCTTCATTTCCATTTTGTCGTGAACCTAAAAGTGCTCTAAAAAAATTAAAGTCTTAAAAAAATTTTTTTAAACCAAAACACTGTTGATACTGTCGCTAGCCAGTCCTTGTGGCCCATGTTTAACTGTCAAGAAAGACACATTTGAGAAATAACAAACTATTTGGAATCAACTTGTCTTTCTCTACATTGCTCTGCCGATCATTAACTCGTATTAATTTCTGGCTTTCTGATTATGTATCGTCAGACTTATGACTTCTGAGCATTTGCTTGCTATCTGGCTATTCTAATTCAAAAATAAATTGTATAATGAAACTAATTCTATTTTCCCTTGAGATAATGCATTTTTAATTACTCAGAAGGGAGTCAAATTAAGAAGCATTTACCCAAAGTAAATGTAGGAGATAATAAAATATTTCCATGGCAGGTTTAATTCAAAACACTCATGTATACCAATTAATTCGGTGTTGGATTAGAGATATATGGAAGAAGGGTTGCCCAGAAACACAGCTCTTTTCTTTTGATCTTGTGTATTTCATCTGCCAACAGCTAAGCGACTAGATCCTGGATTTGCCAGTTTTCTTTGTGGAACCATTGGAAATGTGACTAATCCCAGGAGTTTTTGTTCTTGCTCATGTACAGATTGCTCTCGGAAAGTACCCAGATGTGAGCACTGTAAGTCCAGCTTTGTAATGCTGTTTATCTGGCAACAGAAGTGCTGTTTGCGGTAGTTAACTATCTTTTTTACATTTGCCATGGTCCAGTGGTGTTGCAGAGCTTTGTGGCATCTGTAGCTAGTGGGTGACAGTCAGCAGATTCTAAAGCCTTTTCAGAACCCTGAAAGAATAGATAATGATAGTGCACAGTGCTGAAATGACTAAAGGGATAATGTTGATGCAATTCAGCGTCCCCAAAACGATTACAGTTCATTTTCTTTAATTAGCTTTTTCAAGTTTTGACTTTAATTCTTTATTGTGTAACTTCTGGAAGATGCCATTCAGAAAAACATCACCATGAAATCCATCAGAAATGTTTAGACAGTTGTCATCACAAAGAGTCAAAATGCCTGCTTTGTTCTCTACTGTTGACCCTGCTTTGTCCTACATTGATGGTTGCTGATTCGACTTTGTAAGGATATAAATGATTTCTTTTTAAATGTTTGAGGGAGGTGGTTTTTAGCTTTGGGATCAGATAGGAATGGTGTTCCACTGACAGAAACCTGAAAAAGAGTGAGTTAAATGAAGTAGTAGTATTTTCACTTGGAACAGAGATGTCTGGTGGTTTGTGGCTCAGATGACCTTTGCATGTTGACCTTTGAGACTTTGACATGAAATGGAGTCTTCAAAGTTCGACAAGATTAATGTATTACCCTACTTGTTATCTAAACCTTCCAAGTTTATTAACATCATAGGTTTGCCCCATATGTGGGAAGTGCATCTCTTCTTTCAGGAAAGAAGGGACCCCACAATACCATTTTTAGTTTAGTTTAGATTACAGTGGTTCTCAAACTTCAGTATGTATCAGAATCACCAAGTGTTTCTTGCTATACAGATTCTAATCCCACCTTCAGAGTTTCTGGTTCAGTGGATCTGGGGGTAGGTCCCAAGAATTTGCTTTTCTAACAAGTTCCCAGCTGATGCTGATACTGGTGGTCTGGATACCACACTTTGAGAACCACTCAGAAGAATTTTATTACAACAGGTCAAAATCCCTGCTAGTATGGAATTCCCAGATAAGGCTCTGAAGCCTTAACTTCTGTGACTTAGCTGTTGACTCGAATTAATTCAGCAATCGTTTCTTGAGTGCCTGCTACGTGCTCAGCCCTGACCGACACTGCTAGCCCTGAGACGAGAAACAAAGATAAGTCAGACAAAGACTTTAAAAGCTTACAAACATACGTCAAGTACCTATATAACTCAACCAAGAGGCAGAGAATCTATACTTTTTCTATTTATGCTGTTGGTAGTATATGTAGGATTTTTAATGGAAAGCCAAATTTCTTTCATCGTACTATTCCAATTATTCCAATGGTTATTCTGCATTTTTATTTCGAATAGGGGATTATGTCCTGTAACCACCTTGAGTCCTAGATAACTTTTGTTACAGGGAAGTCCCAGCCCAGTTCACCACATGTGCTATTCCTGTTACCAAACCAAGCTTACCAGACACACAGCAAAGCCAATTTCCTGACACCGGCTTGTGGTGAGGGAAATACAGCGTTTATTGTAAGGCACCCAACGTGGAGCCAAGCAAGGAGAATGGGCAGCTTATGCTCAAAATCCCCAACCTCCCAAGTGGCTTTTAGGGAGGGGGTTTAAAAGGAAAGGTTAGGGGTGTGGGTTGCCAGAGGGGATGGGGGAGGGCCGATCAGCTCAAGCACAATTCTGTGATTTGTTGATGGTGAGGTAACAGAGCGATTCACAGGGGTCAGCATTATCAATCCTCAAGCTCCAGCTGGTCTGGGGAGGCTACAGGCTTATGGCCATCATGTAGTCAACTTCTTCTACTTGGTGGGGGGTTTTAAGTATCTGCAAAACAACTCAAGGATACGGCTCCTCAGGATGTTATCTGTGGCCCTTGAGGAGGAAATAAAGGTCCTTGACTTTGTTTTATGGCTAAACTATTATTCATTTGTCTTGCCTGACTGTTTTCCTTTGTTTCTGCATGCTCTCGCTTCTCTGATTACATTTACTCTTTAGAACTCAGGGAAGGCCTAGGAAGCTAAAGCTTTTCTACAAACAAAAGGCAGGGGACACGGAGGTGGAGGTGTCTGTCCCCAGGAAGGCTCTGCAGGATCCTGCTGCATTTCGTTCCAAGTAGGCTGATCTGCACCACCTCCCATCATGCCCTCACCCCAGATAGAAATGGAGAAAAGTCATTACAAGCAATAACAGAGACCCAAGATCTGAATCATAACCCTTCTCCTCCCGAAGAAGGCAAGTTACACCTGCATCACAGTCAGTAGTGATGGCCCATATGGTTAGTTATGTGGTGTCTTTTTGGTGAAGGAAAACACTTTCCCAGCTGTTCTTGGAAAGAGTAATGGAGAACTCGCCCCAGCTCCAGCTAATGGCAAGCTTACCCTGAGAAGCGGTGGTAGCAGTGTAGACAGGTTCTAATGTAATTTAAATGGCTCACCAACCTGATAAAGGCTTCATGTCTCCAATAAATTATACTCTTAAGCAAAGATAAGGGAATACAATAAATGTGTGAATCCAGGTAAAGTGAGACAAAACTAAACATTTCTTATTGAATCTAAACTCATTGGCATATAGAGACACATTTCTATTAGTTTACTTATGGTTCTCAAAATACTATACTAACGTACATTTTCCATATGCCATTGAGTAACCATTGCTAATACATGCATCTTAAGGTGAGAAAAACGTACTTAGTAAAGATTTTGAATTAAAAAAACCTCTTTTATGTGGCTACCAAAATTTCCTATTTAGGATTTCTGAAGATTTAAAAACTCAGTGTACTGGAACCTCACTAAATAAGTTGTGCCTAAAACTAATAAAAATGACAGATCTGATTGTCTAGATACCACAGTGGCGTGGAAAGAGTGTGGGTCGTGGAGGGACATAGATCTGACTTTGAATTGCAGTCCTGCCACTGAATGGCTGTTTGTAAGAAGGGAGTAATGCCTACTTCACAGGATTTGGAAGTGTTAAATAAAATAAAGCACATAAAGTCTTTAGAAGAATGTTTTATATATACTCATCACTTAAGAAGTGCTTTCCTCTTCCACCTCCTTTCTTTCGTTTTTTTCCTCCATTTCCTGCTCCTCTTCTTCTTTCTTTCCTTTTTCCTCTACTTCTCCCTCCTCCTCCTCCCCCTTCCCCTCCTCCCACCCCTTATTCTTCCCCTCCTCCTCTGCCCCCTCCTTTACTCTTCTTGTTTTATCCCTATCGCTTTGTCTCAGTGAGTACTGTCCTGCTCAGAGGAACTACCTCATTGAATCTCTAGCATCCTTTTCACCTACTGAGGTTGAATTTGATCTCTGAAATGGTCCAATGTCATTCAGAACCGACACTGTACCTGCGGGTAAGGCTGGTGAGCGTTGCTCTAAAGCAGTGGTCTGTAACTACTGCTGCTGCAAGTCCAGCCCTCTGCCTGTTTTGTATGGCCTGCGAGTTTAAAGGCGTTTTTACATTTTTAAATGTTTGGAAAAGATCAAAAGAAGGATGAAATTTCATGACATGTGAAAATTACATGAAATTCAAATTTCAGGGTCCATGAGGAATAACGTTTTGTTGGATCTCAGCCACCCCCATTTGTTGAGTATCATCTGTAGCTGCTTTTACACAGCTATGCCAGAGTTGAGTTGTTGCAACAGAGAGGGTGTGGCCGCAAAACCTAAAATATGTATCTGACCCCTTTACAGAAAAAGTTTGCTGACCCCTGTTCTAAAGGAACAGAACATGTGTGGATTTTAATTTGGTTCTGAAGCCAGTTCTGAAAGGGGAGCTTCATGGGAGGAGCCGCTGTAGCAGGATTAGAATGAGTATTGAGCTTCCTAAGGTGGCTTGTGTGGAGAGCATTCCAGGAGATGGATGATGGAGTTTCTGGTAGAATTGCCTACACACACAGACGAAAATCCATCTCTCTGCTCTTCTCATGATACCACTAACTCCTGACAAAATTTAGTGAGTGATGACTACCTACAAAGGAGTTTTGTTACCGGCTCCCCTGATCTTTCAGACAGTTTTATCTATGAAGCATCCAGGGCGCTGGTCTGGGGGAGACCAGGACAATAAGGTTTCACTGAAACAATCCCTATGAACAGTTTAGACCTGCATTTCAGAAGATATCTAATAACAATGTAAACCCCTCCCCTTCTCCCAATTACTCTGTTATCCCTGGGAAATCCGTTGTCTTTTCTGAGCAAGCTGAGAATCTATTGTATCTCTTTTGGAGAAGAACTGACCAGATCAAATATCCACCTTGAAACCCATTATAAAGGCTTTTTTAGAAACAGATTGAAAGCGATCACATATTCCTTGATAGTCCCCCCTGATGGAGTCAGTCCTGGCATTTGTGAATAACTGCCTATTGGTTTTCAATTCAATACAAACAGCTATTCCTGGGAGGATTAGTGATAGAGTGTGTTGCTTTAAAGGAACAAATGAGGTGACTAGGAAGGGGTGGTTTTCTGCAGCCATGTGGAAGGCACCATGTAACCTGGTCTCCAATGACTGAAATGAGGCAGGAGACAGAGGAACAGAGCCATTAGGTGGACTTAAAGCTCAGATGGTCGAGCCAGACAAGCCCACAAATTTAATAGGTTAATGAACACCATCTGTCAGTTGCATCGGCACTCCTGACTCTTTCTGGGAGCACCTATTTCTCTCTTAGTCTCACCCCAGCCTCCTGTTCACATCGCTGCTTCAGCCACTCATTGAACAGATGAATGAGCCCTTCTCCCACACGACCCTGATTAGCCACTCACTTATTCAGTTGAGTGCTAATTATGTGCCAGGCGCCGTGCTAAGTGTGTGAGACACAAAGCAGAAAAAGAAGTGTTTCCTGCCCTCCCCTGGGAGGTGCTGACAGGCTCCCAATGGAGACAGACTTGGAAACGAGTGTCATGGAGTCCGGTGGCCTTCCAATAGATGCCCGTCTGTGCGAGTGAAAAGCTCCTGCTGGGGACAGACCAGGAAACTAACCGTTGCAGTTCCTTATAAACCATGAGTTGGGTGAGCTAGTGTGGGATCCTAAGGGCTATATGTGCTAAGTGGAGAGTCTGAACATGACTCTGAGATCCCCAGGCCCCTGGGCATGGGAGTCACGTGACCAGGGTTTTGGAATGATGCTCTGGAAGCCATGTGGAGAACGGATTGGAGGGTCCTGACGCCAGAGGCGGGAAGCGTCATTAGAGCTCTTCGGGTACCCGGGCGGGTGGGACCACCTAGAGAAGGTGAAAATTAGAGAGAGGCGGGAGAGAGATTCAACTGAACCTGATGGCTTCTTAAGGCGGTGGGGGAAAGGAGAGAGAAGAGCCGATGGCATCCAGCATCCGGCATCCGGCATCCGGCATCCGGCATCCAGCTTGGAGTCCAAGCACATGAAGGTCATTCAAACACTGCACTTTTGTAGGATGAGAAGGGTGGAGGAGAATTCTGGGACAAGAGATTTTTAAGAAACGTGGTAGAATTTGGGGAATGAGAGACATATATAGGATGAATGGAGGAAGAGAAGTCTAAAGGGGGCTGGGAAAGCTCATCAGAGAGCTAGAAGGTGAAGGACCCTGTGGATGCCGAGGGAGGAGAGCACAGAAAGGGGGGCGGCCAGCGGACAACAGCGCCACACACTGCGGAAAGGTCAAATGAGACCATGGTAGAAACTGTCATTCCAGATACCAAGGACTTCAAGCTTAGACCTGCAGGATCCTCCCAGAGGTGGCCCCAACCTCCTTTTCCAAATGCATTGCCTTTTTTTCTTACCTCTGCCAGATCGAGCTATTCTGTTTCCTTTGTGTAGCCCTCAGTTTCCACCTCCTGCTCCTTTTCCTTCCTGGAGGGAATGCTGTAAAGTCCACATCAAATACCACCTTGCATTTTGACTGAACTGGCATTGCTCTCTCGCTTCTCTCTGCAATCCCAGCACTTTATCTGTACCTCTCTGGGTCACCAGTCACCTTCTCCCTAATATTATAATGACTCATGTCATTGTCCTCTTTCCACTCAATTGTGAAGCAGACAAATTGTATTCGCCTAATACCTAGGGTTTCAAGTATTAGGTCATATTAAAGACATGTAATCGTCTTTTACTGATGATTTAAAGAATGCTAAAGCCAACCTCCTCCACCACTAAAGTTTAGCTCTTACCGGAAATGTAATGATTTGTAATATGAAATTATGAAAGCTGACTTTCTTAGAATATTCTCCTGTTTTGTGTTCATTTTCCATAGACGATTTTAAATTTGATTACAAAAGGCCAGTCTATACTTAGCGAGTCGAGAACAGATGAGCATTTTAAAACACTGGTTCTCAAACTTGGCTGCACGGGTGGAATCACATGGGGAGTTTTAAAAACACTGACCCTGTTGCCAGATTCCACCCCCAGAGCTTCTGCCGTAATTGGTTAGGAGTGTGGCCTGGGCTTTGGGAGGCTTCAGATCATCTCAGGTGGCTCTAATGAGCAGAGGAGTTCGAGAACCACTGTTTTTCACGCTGATTTGCATTGAAGATCGCATCTGTTCCTGGGGATAACTTATTGTTCCTACATTGGAATCTGTGTAGTATGAAGCAGAAATTTGTCTTCACCTGTAATATATTCTCTCCCTCTCTTTCTTCTCCACTCCAAGAGAACAATCTTCAAAGGTTTTGACTGACAGAGCTCTTATCTCTGCCAGAAGAAAAATACCTGTCTCTTTCACAAATGTCCTGCTTTGGCCAGTTACCAACAAACAACAAAACCTTGAGTATAGAAAAATTTCCATGTGTGACTTGATAGAAAATACATTTGATTTGATACTGAAATTTGGAGATGCAGTAATGCCATTCATGGTATGAAGGCCTCAGAGTAGCTTTGTTCTTAATAAGGTCCAGCTAAACAAAAATTCGTAATGAAAATAGGTTGGGGCTTCCCTGGTGGCGCAGTGGTTAAGAATCCGCTTGCTAATGCAGGGGACACGGGTTTGAGCCCTGGTCCGGGAAGATCCCACGTGCCGTGGAGCAACTAAGCCCGTGTGCCACAACTACTGAGCCTGTGTGACACAACTACTGAAGCCCACGTGCCTAGAGCCTGTGCTCCACAACAAGAGAAGCCACTGCAATGAGAAGCCCGCCCACCACAAGGAAGAGTAGCCCCTGCTCGCCGCAACTAGAGAAAGCCCGTGCGCAGCAAAAAAGAGCCAACGCAGCCAAAAATAAATAAATAAATAAATAAGATAAATTAAAAAAAAAAAAAAGAAAAGAAAAGAAAATAGGTTGGTTACTATCTAGGTGACCAACTATCTGATTTTTTTCTAGTAATCATGTCTCCAGAAATAAATGTATAAAAAAGGGTTCTTTCTTTAAAGAGAAAGGAAAGAGAATAAGAGAGAAGCACGCAGGTATCAATCCGTTCATCCCAGACATTAGTAAGGTTCTCCGGCTTGTGCTCCATGGAACAAATTCTTTCCTTCTCTGTTAAAAATCTTAACCTTGGTCATTTCCTTAGAAACAGTATAGTAACAGCTTTTGTTCTTGTTATACTACTGAGTTGGTGCATATCCACTCTTTAGAAAAAGCTAGGTGTACTCAAAAGTACTAAGTAAATCATCACACAGGGCTGCTTGTTATTTAAGATATTTATTTATCTAACAGTTCTGTCGAAGAAGCAGGACTGCAGTGACATCACAACTTCAGCTTTTCCCACGGTGACCCTGGAACTCCTCCTCTGTAGGGCCAGTTCTCCAGCTCCTGGAAGAAATCTCCAGATTTATCCCCTTACTGATGTTTCATCAAAAGTCTTCCAGACACTTGAATCCCTGAAACTCTCTCAGTTCTGTCATTATCATGTCGAGGTTAGTTTATTCATCAAAACTGCCAACTTTATCAAAGCAATAGCTGGTGTGGGCAGAGCAGCCCTCAAGCTGGGCAGCCACTCCAGACTAATCTTTCCCAAGTGCTCTAGAGATACCCTCTCTCCCACCTCACATTTGCCACCGGGGCTCTTTTACCTGCATTTTCTGATGGGCAGATAATAAGCCCTCCCTCAGCCCCCGGGCAGCCAGCTGGACCCCCCCCAGCATCCTTCTAAATCCTTGCAAAGATCCAATTCAAATATCTCTCACCCCAGAATTTTTTTTTATTCATAATCCCAAGATAACTGGCTTTTCTCTGAACTCTCATGGCATGCTGTGCCATTCCTGGACCACTGATTTATTTATGGTACAGTCTCCAGTCTTATCTCGCCTGCTATACTCAGAGCTCTGTAAGAACTCTCATCGTTCTTTTTTTTTTATTGCTCACGATGTACAGGATAAAAAAATGGTGAAAATATTTTTTAAAAAATCAAGGCATTTATAAAATGTGTAGTTATGTTATTATCCCATGTACTATATACATAAATGTGTTGTCATTGAAGACATAGGGAAATTGCTCAAGTGTTTGTTTGATTTTGTTGATTTCATCAGGTTAAGGGGAAAAAGTAGATTGGTGTTTTTATAGTTTTTCACATATTTTTAAATGGAAACATGCGGTCACTTAAAGCAATTTATCAAAAATAATTTAAGTGGTTCCATGAAGTTATTAGCATATTTATTGTGTTATACCAAAGAGCAGGCAGCAAATTACTTATTCCCTTCAGCAAGTAACCCATTTCTAAAGACTGCTGGGATTTTAGAAGGACACTTTTTTTATCATTTAATTTTTACGTACATTTAATTCTTCCATTTTAAGAGCTTTTAGCATAATAGGCCCATTGCTTCCCTGTCTTCCCAAGGAAGATAATTCATTATTTTATTATCTTTGTTTGACCTAGTGTTAGCAGACACACCAGACTAAAACACAGCTTATTAAATATTTAAGAAATCATATTAAGGTGGCATTTGTGTCTTCTCTATAACAGCTGGTAGCTGTATCACTAGATCCTTTATTTCATTACATAAAATACATAGACATTGTTATCGCCATCAATCCAGTTAAAAATGGGCAAGGGTGAAACTATTTCCAGGAGCACCATAGGGACTAAGTGTAGGAGTTCTAGATTAACCTCTTCGTGATTTTTGAGACAGTTCAATAAAAAATATTAAGTTGAGACACAGAGTTGTGTGCATTCATTATAGTTCTGTGAGAGAGCTCTTTTCCAACTCTTACCATTCTGAGATTTCAATTCTTCTTTTTGTCTATTTATTATTTCTTTTCCATTATGGTTTATCACAGGATATTGAATATAGTTCCCTGTGCTGTACAGTGGGACCTTGTTGTTTATCCATTCTATATATGCTAGTTTGCGTCTGCTAATCCCAAACTCCCACTCCATTCCTCCCCCACCTCCCCTCTCCCTTGGCAACCACAAGTCTGTTCTCTATGTCTGTGAGTCTATGTTTCGTAGATAGGTTCATTTGTGTCATGTTTTAGATTCCACATATAAGTGGTATCTTATGGTATTTGTCTTTCTCTTTCTGACTTACTTTGCTTAGTATGATAATCTCTACGTTCATCCATGTTGCTGCAAATGGCATTATTTCATTCTTTTTTTATGGCTGAGTAGTATTCCATTGTATATATGTACCACATCTTCTTTATCCATTCCTCTGTCGATGGACATTTAGGTTGTTTCCATGTCTTGGCTATTGCAGATAGTGCTGCTATGAACACAGGGGTGCGTGTATCTTTTTAAATTGTAGTTTTGTCAGGATATATGCCCAGGAGTGGGATTGCTGGATCATACCACAACTCTTCAATAGTTCTTTTTAAAAGGAAGTCGCATTTCTCTAATGATTAGTGATGTTGACAGAGGAATGGATAAAGAAGATGTGGTACATATATACAATGGAATATTACTCAGCCATAAAAAGAATGAAATTGAGTTATTTGTAGTGAGGTGGATAGACTAGAGTCTATCATACAGAGTGAAGTAAGTCAGAAACAGAAAAACAAATACCGTATGCTAACACATATGTATGGAATCTAAAAAAAAAAAAAAAAGGTTCTGAAGCACCTAGGGGCAGGACAGGAATAAAGACACAGACGTAGAGAATGGACTTGAGGACACGGGGAGGGCGAAGGGTAAGCTGGGACGAAGTGAGAGAGTGGCATGGACTTATATATACTACCAAATGTAAAATAGATAGCTAGTGGGAAGCAGCCGCATAGCACAGGGAGATCAGCTCGGTGCTTTGTGACCACCTAGAGGGGTGGGGTAGGGAGGGTGGGAGGGAGACACAAGAGGGAGGAGACATGGGGATATATGTATATGTATAGTTGATTCACTTTGTTATAAAGCAGAAACTAACACACCATTGTAAAGCAATTACACTCCAATCAAGATGTTTAAAAACAAGGAAGTCGCGGCACAACTGAATAGGATGGGCTGACAGGATACACTCAGGTGGTGGCTCATGGGCATCCCACTAATTCTCCTCGGCAAAAAAGAGAGGCTTTTACACCACACACTAAATGTCTCATTTCTCCCTCACGTCTGAAGTCCTGGCCTCTTCCTGCCTTTTGCAGACTGGCCTTCATTCTGGTGAAAGGAGCCAGAATTGCTGGAGCTTCAAGCTCCAACAGGAAGAATCCGTTTATTTGGGGGTTACCAAAGGAAGGATGACGCCTGACTCTACCGCAGCGGAGAGGATGCCAGCCCGCACATAGCCCAGAGGGTGCCATTGACGTCTTTTCATTCTGGTCTTAATTTTATCGTATTTACTATTAAGTTGTATAGATATAAAAATTACCTGACGACACCTAAGACTTTTGTTTTTGACAGTAAGTGTTGGCGCTCTCGCTGCTGAAGCCGACAGAGCGTGCAGCTGATCACGTGAACTGCCCGTGTTCTCTTCCGCATCGGGGCTCAGATGACCTGACTTTAAAACACCCTCTGCCCATACTGATCCTGCTGCTAAATTACAAATAAAACTCATCTCCTTTAGGAAGCATAAAAATGAGGTGCATCAGTCTCCCAGTGGGGGAGGACACAAATCTCCCACACCCCAAATTCCCGGAAAAATATTTTATATATTTACATATATATACCCAGATGTATTTTATATTTGAAGAATATAAGTGTTTCAAAGCATATGAAACAAACTGCAACAACTGTGAAACCTAAGCCGGTTTGATTTGTGAGCGTGGAAAACTTTCCTATTTTTTCATGAAGATAGGAACTAAAAACAAGGAAAATAAAATGGATTAAAAACTATGATTGATCACGAGGAAAATCCATCGTCACACTCGAATAATCAGTGTCCAACTTTTTAAGCCATGCTATACTTATGCCAGGAAGCCCAACCCAATGAACACCAAATATCTAATCTCTTTACCTTACATTCTTTATTCAGATGGTTATTTCCCTGTAGTTGGTATCATGGAAAGCACAGCACACAGGCGTTATAAGCAGACACTCTCTTTCATGGCCTCTGCCTCTTACTCACTGTATGACCTTGGCAAGATAACTGCCACGCTCTGAGCCTCAGTTTCTTCATCTGTTGAAATGAGAATGCAATTTCATGATTCCTCTTCTGGAATCTTGGGGCCAGATGAGTTTTAGAATTCAGGATTGTTAAAGAATATTTATTTTAGAAAGATAACAGTGCATATACAAGTGTTACATAAAAGCGCCAGCAGGGTCTGGAGCAGAATTCTATAATCAAACACATTAGTAATTCTGCAGTAAAACGTGCATAGTCACACTTACGGGATGAAGTGTATAAGCATGGCAGATTTGTCACTAGAAGTTGCGTTTTTCCGAACTTTTGGGTAAATGAACCTGCGCCAACCCCTACTTTGAGAATGTCTTTGTTCAGCAAATAGCAATTGCTCCGACAATGGTAGCTGTTGTTTTTATTTGAATTGATGGCAGATAATGTAGACTTCATCTCTTATACAAACTGGAATGTGAATAAAGGAATTCTACTCAACATACCCCTCTGATTCCCATTGGATTTTTTTAAAAGGCCATCACCGTACTTCTAAAAATGGTGATGAACTTCGCTCTTCAAGAAGATATTCACAAGAGGGCATCAGTGCCTTCTCAAGTAATTTTAGACCCTCATATGTTACTCTGCTCAGAGATGATGGATAAGTTTAGAATTACAGATTCAGAGCAGTAAATGAGTTTTCCATTACCTACAGTTAAAATTAGTACCAAGAAATTTTTAGCTTTCTCTTTTTTTTTTTTTTGCCTTAATTCTTCCTTGAGGGGATAAAAATCAATCACTTTACTAGTTCAGCTACTGTCTGAATGCTCTAAAGTGATTGATGGGGTGTGTGCTAAGTTTTGCTTGCCAGCTTATGCTTGATGGGACCTGAGTCCAGGAGTTTTCAGCTCACTGGTGTGCCAGGGTCCATGTGAGGTGTCTCGCAAGCAGTTTTACCCGTAATAAAGTACCAGAGTTTGTAAATTACTTAAAAAATAAATGGGTGATTATTTCAGGGTACCCGCAGATAATATCCCTCTCACTTTCTTAGGTTCTAATATACTTTCTTAAATGGAAGAGAAAGGGAGGGAGTTGTGCAGGAGTGTGTCTTGAACGAATGTCATTCCTCACGTCCTGGCAGGAGAATTTTCTTTTGAGAACCTCTCTTCTGGCATATCTGCCTGTTAATCAAAGTATGTAGATTCTAATCTTTTTTAAGTATGTGTTTTATGTTACATTTGAAAGAGTAATTTTTTAAAAATTTCTTTTCTGGAAGTATGGTTGATTTACAATATTGTGTTCATTTCTGCTGTACAGCAAAGTGACTCAGTTATACATATATATATTCTTTTTCATATTCTTTTCCATCATGGTTTATCACAGGATATTGAATATAGTTCCCTGTGCTATACAGTAGAAACTTATTGTTTATCCCTTCTATATATGATAGATTGCATCTGCTAATTCCAAACTCTCAATCCTTCCCTCCCCCACCCCCATTTCCCCCTTGGCAACCACAAGTCTGTTCTCTATGTCTGTGAGTCTGTTTCTGTTTCATAAATAGGTTCATTTGTATCATATCTTAGATTCCACATATAAGTGATATCATATGGTATTTGTCTTTCTCTTTCTGACTTACTTCACTTAGTATTAATATAATAATCTCTAGGTCCATCCATGTTGCTGCAGATGGCATTATTTCATTCTTTTTTATGGCTGAGTAGTATTCCATTATATATATACACCACATCTTTATCCATTCATCTGTCGATGGACATTTAGGTTGTTTCCATGTCTTGGCTATTGTGAATAGCGCTGCTATGAACATAGGGGTGCTTGTATTTTTTTGCATTATAGTTTTGCCTGGATACCTGCCCAGGAATGGGATTGCTGGATCATATGGCAACTCTATTTTTAGTTTTTTGAGGAACCTCCATACTGTTTTCCATAGTGGCTGCACCAATTTACATTCCCAGCAACAGTGTGGAAGGGTTCCCTTTGAAAGAGTAACTTAAAAAAATTCTTACTGGCAATTGCTTCATCTTTTTGTGGTAAAATAGACACAACATTAAATTTACCATTTTAACCGTTTTTAAGTGTATAGTTTTGTGGCATAAGTACCTTCACATTGTGGTACAGTCACCATCACCATCCATCACCAGAACTTTTTCAGCTTCCCCAACTGAAACTCTGTGCCCATCAAACACTTAACTCCCCATTCCCCACTCTCTCCAGCTCCTAGCAACCACTATTCTACTTTCTGTCTCTAAGAATTTGACTCCTCTCAGTACCTCATGTTAGTGGAATCGTGCAGCATTTGTCCTTTTGCGACTGGCTTACTTCACTTAGCAGAACGTCTTCAAGATGCATCCACTTTGTAGCATCTGTCAGGATTTCCTTCCTTTTTTTCTTTTTTTTCCCTTCCTTTTTAAGACTGAATAATTCTCCATGGTATGCATATATATACCCATGTTGTTTATCCATTCGTCCATCGATGGACACTTGCCTTACTTCCCCTTCTGGCTGTTGTGAGTGGTGCTGCTCTGGGCATGGGTGGAGATAATTGTCTTGAACTAGTATAGTTATTACTTGTGTGTTCAGAGATGCTCATATCATCTTAAAACTATGCCTGTTAAAATGCTAACTTGGCTATTTAAAATCTCAATATCAGAAATTCAGCATAAATAGCAATTTTAAATTGAAGATTTAACTGTGAAACCCTGATATTTAACCTGTTGCCTACCTGTGAATTATTAAGGTGCCAACCTCTGTATGAAAAGGGCTTTGGAAAGGGGGTGCTTGGGCTTTTCTGACTAAGGATCAAACAAGAGCATCACCAGATAGTTTTCTCACGTCAGGGCCTGAAGTCCAGTTCTAACCTCAGAATCTAGGATGTACCAGAAAGGAAAATGGTTGGTTTTCCTATTGAATTATTTTTGAGTCTCAAAGTGTCACTCTTCTTATCTTGCTGCCTTTTCCCATATGACAGTCCCTCAAGTAACCACCAAATAGTCTCCTTCCAAAATGGGAATAATGAAGATTTACAAAATAGGGAAAACTGTTATTTGCCAAGCTCATGATACGTTGTGAAAATAAGAGAGGCTATGTCTGCTAAAACGTTTTGAATCCTGACAAACACAGAGTGAAGAACCAATGTCTCTTTCAGTTGTAAAATCAGAGAATGCAGTAGGTAGAGTATGGTTGATTGCTATGCTGGGAAAGCTTGCTAAGGTTTCTAGCACATTCAAACCCTTTTATATGGCTACAAAATTTTATTTATTCCTTCCTAATCCTAAAGTGCTATGGTGATAAAGGCTGGATCTTGTAGCTATGGGATGAAATAGCATCAGGGTCATATTTTCAATTTTGGTACAAATTCGAATTTGCTTTCAGCCCAGTTTCTTTTATGTTTAGCTCAATTTCTTTTATGATTTGGGCATATAGGCCTTTGATTATTTACCTAATGAAGTATATTATTACTCATTACACTTTTGTCTAGCTTTGCATTCATTATCCTTTCAGATACATAACTGTGTCATGTTTGAGTGTATAACCTGTAGGAGGCATGTCCCATCCTTCTTATGACATCCAGACCACTTCCCCCATCACACGCTCGTACCCTCCCCGTCAGATCCTTCCTTCAGCCTGTCTGGAATAAAACAGTGACCCAAGACAGACAGGCCCCTGCTCTCAGAGAGTTTACCGCCTTCTAAAGGGCAGAGGGACATTAGCAAAATAAGCACACTACATTCGTACAATTACAAACTGAAATCAGAGCTGTGGAGAAAAGAGAGATGTTTCAAAAGGAGGTTGTAGACCATAGTCTTTATAAACACAGACTCTAAAGCAAAGCCATGGCCGGGCCATATTGGAGGCTGAAGCAAAAAGGAGAAAATCTGTAATACTGTCTTGCCTTTATTTAAACTCTTGATATTTCTTCAAATGGGTGTTTTGCATTAATTAGTTTTTCAACTACTGCTTTAAGATATGATTTATCTCGATTACTGAGTTTTTTGGCGCCCCCTGAAATTTTGTACCTAAGACCAGTGCCTTACCTCACCCTCGTCCTTCAGAGCCCTGCTCTGAAGCCAAACTACCTGAGTTCAAGTCCTGGTTTTGCCACTTACTGGCTGTGTGACATTGGGCAAGTTGCTTATACTGTGTGCCTCAGTTTCCTCATCTGTAAATGGGGATAATAACAGTACTTCATAGGGTCATTAGGAGGATTAAAATAAGTTAATATTTGTAAAGCAATAGAGCAGTTCCTGGCACAAAGTGTATTTAAGAAGTGTAGTAGGGAATTTCCCAACAGTCCAATGGTTAGGACTCTGCACTTTCACTGCTGAGGGCCTGGGTTCAACCCCTGGTCGGGAAACTAAGATCCCCCAAGATGTGTGGTGCAGCCGAAAAAAAAAAAAAAGTGTAGTAAAAGAAGATGCCTCTAGACTGTTTCAATGCTGAATGAGTGATTATGAACTGGGTCCCATATGTCTGCATTCTCCAGGCAGGTTCCCCCCGCCACCCCCATTTTTGCTAAATTTACTCATATGCTCAGGACAGTCTCATAGCTAACATGGTTTTATGTTTTAACGATGAAGGACTTACTCATTGCATTTCCTCTTTCCCCCTCTTATATTTTTTACTCTGAAATAAGCAGGGAGATGGTGGGAATTCTGGTCCACCATCACCCACAGGCAACTGCCTCTTTTGGGCCCTTTCAGAGACATGGAACACTTCCTGGACTTGTGTTTTTTTCTCCCACTGAGGCAATTTCAGTCATCTCTGCATGATTGCAGTGTTGGTTTATGGGCTGCTGACAAGCCCAACTTTCGATTCTTACCCTTACTTACTCACAAATTTTTTGGGTAGTCTTTGCAGAGCACTGCACACAGATAAACAGGCCCCACTCACAAATAAACACCAATAAAAGGGCGAGGGGTGATTGGGAGAGAAGGACTGGGAGTTTGGGGTTAGCAGATGCAAACTAGTGTATATAGGATGGATAAACAACAAGGTCCTACTGTATGGCACAGGGAACTATATTCAATATCCTGTGATAAACCATAATGGAAAAGAATATGAAAAAGAATATATATATGTATAACTGAATCACTCCGCTGTACATCAGGAATTAACACAACATTGTAAATCAACCCTACTTCAATAAAATTTAAATAGATAAACAAACAGACCAGCCCCTTGTCAGGATCCCCACTTAACAAAATCCACTGCTTCTCTTCCGGTCTTTGGGGAAACTCATGGCTTTCTGCTAGCATTTATCTTTAGTGCCATTTTACATTCCACTCATGGTGATTCTACAAAGACTAATGTGCTTCTTTTTTTATTCATGCAAAAGCACTTTTTTGAAGACAATATCATTCCCTTATCTTTTACGGCAAGGCTGTTGTGTTTATACTTTAGTAGTACAAAAAGTAAATGGAAAAAAATTCCTAATTTAAAAAGTGGAGAAATGCAGTGTACATTAATTTTACTTCAAAATATTAATGTGAAAGTGGCTAAATACAGTTTCAATTTTTAAAAAATTCTGATCTGCACTAATTTATTCCATAAGACTGGGGGCAGCTATAAGCAGGAATTTAATGCTCTGTACAGATTTCCGACTAACCAGGTAATATTTTTGCTGCAGTAGATTCTGTATAATAACTGCCCTAAGGAAAATAATGTTATACCATGGAAGAAGCGAGCTTTATCTCATAGTGAATAAATGGGTTCTTTCCTATTTTACGCTCAAGCTTTGAATGAACAGTTTCTAGCTAGAGGGCCACTGGACTGGAATTAGTATCCCCCGTTGATGAGCTCTATTCATATTCTGTCTGAGATTATATGTAAGGCTCTTTCTGTCTCTTATAAAGAACCCAAATAAGCTGAACTTTAAATGCATTGTTCCAATGGAAATAATAAAGCATTAAAAATGAAAATGTTTCCCTTTAAGGACATACGTTTAGCGGTCACACTTATTAAAATGTAGTTAAACTTAGAGTATTTGTAATGAAACCCTCAATAATTAAAAAAAATTTTTTTTAATTGAAATGTAGTTGTTTTACAATGTTGTGTTAGTTTCTGGTGTAGGGCAAAGTGATTCAGTTATATATATATGCACACACACATATATATGTATATATTCTTTTTCATATTCTTTTCCATTGGTTTATTACAGGATATTGAATCTACTTCCCTGTGCTATACAGTAGGTCCTTATTGTTTATCTATTTTATATACAGTATTTTGTGTCTGCTAATCCCAAACTCCTAATTTCTCCCTCCCCCACCCCCTTTCCCTTTTGGTAACAGTAAGTTTGTTTTCTATGTCTGTGAGTCTGTTTCTGTTTTTGTAAGTAAGTTCATTTGTATTATATTTTAGATTCCACATATAACTGATATCATATGGTATTTGACCTAAATAACCTTTTATGGTTATTTAAAGAATACCTTTATACGGACAAATGTAATCAAAAGTCCTTATTTACATCTACATTCTCTCTGGAAGCTGTGGGATTCTCAGGCCCCAGGGCCAATAGCCTTGACTGAAAGCATGTGGTTGCCAATTGGAAGAGAATTGCTGTGGCTACACAGTGTGCCCCTCTGCCACAGCAAAATTAAAGGATTGCTGGGAGAAGTTTCTCCATAGGTCTCTTGCACGTCTTGGAAGCAGAGGCACTGGCTACCCTTCGTTCCAGGCTCTCTTTTTGGTGCTGTTTGTATATGAACCCCCTGAAGAGGCAGAGAAAGTGTTTCCCTCTAGAGTGAAGAGCAGGCACGCTTACAGCCCATTATAAAAGATTCAGGTTCCCTAAACTCAGAGTTCCTCTCCTGTAATGAATCTGCTGAGTGTACAAGTGTCACCTGGCCCTGTACATATCACCCTGTAGTAACTGGAACCTTGGGAGCCAGGGCAAGAAAATGCTGATACTCTGGATACTCTGGCTATTACAGTTGCTGAACCTAATAAAGTCTTGGTCTTTGACCCAGAAGTCTCGTGTCCTTTATGGGCATCTCAAAACTGTAGCAGGCTAACTTGTTAGCTTGTGAATGAGGGAAAATCTCAGATCCTTTGCACTTATTGGCAGGAATGTCCGTTCAAAAACAGATAAAGATGATCGCCAATTTTCTCCCTTTATGGGATCCCAAGGGGATGGTGGTGGGTTTAGGGATAACACGGCCTGGAGTGTAGTGTATGAATATGCATGGGTTGACAGGACATCAATTCTCAATATACAAGGTGGTGTGAGTTGCAGACAATAATTGGTATTTCTCAAAGGGTGAAGGAGGTTGCCTTTTCATGAAGACTTTGTGCACCCAGGGACAAAGAGGATGCTGGATGATTTGGAATTTTTCTCTTTTGGCTCAGATTCTCAAGAAAAACATTATCTAAATTTACCTAGAGCAATGACTAATTTACTACATGCAATGACTGGCTTACTATTGGAGATGGTGGATAATCATAATAAGCCTATAACAGCTCATTTTAACCATCATACCCAAGCCTTACCATGTCAGGACACCCAAGTCTACATCATTATGAGTGATATGGTAGCAGCACTTCTTCATGTCTACCTTCCTAGCATGGACACACCTTCAAGAAATGGACCTACCCAAAACTATAATTCGAAAAGATACATGCACCCCTGTGTTCATAACAGCATTATTCACAATAGCCAAGACATGGAGACAACCTAAATGTCCATCGACAGACGAATAGGTAAAGAAGATGTGAGATATATATATATATATATACATATATATATATATATATATATATATATATATATGTATATATATGTATATATATATATGTATGTATGTAATGGAATATTACTCAACCATAAAAAAGAATGAAATAATGCCATTTGCAGCAACATGGATGGACCTAGAGATGATCATACTAAGTGAAGTAAGTCAGAAAGAGAAAGACAAATATCATATGATATCACTTATATGTGGGATCTAAAATGTGACACAAGTGAACTTATCTATGAAACAGAAACAGACTCAAAGACATAGAGAATGACTTGTGGTTGCCAAAGGGGAGGGAGTTGGGGAGGGAAGGATTGGGAGTTTGGGATTTGCAGATGCAAATGATTATATATATATTATTATATATACTATTATTATATAGAGGATGGATAAACAACAGGGTCCTATTGTATAGCACAGGGAACTATATTCAATATCCTGTAATAAACCTAGTGGAAAATAATATGAAAAAAGAATATATATATGTATAACTGAATCATTTTGCTGTACAGCAGAAATTAACACAACATTGTAAATCAACTATACTTCAATAAAATAAATTTTAAAAATGAAAAAAAAAGAAATGGTCCTTCCAGACTAGAAGGAAATGTCTTATACTTCACCCCAAATGGTTAAGTTGAGGCCACGCCATCCTGAATAGGAGAGCCAGCATGCAGCCTTTCTGCGACCTGTTATTTCACCAGAAAGAACACTGCAGGATTTTTATATGCCATTCCCTAGGTGAAGACCCAAGTGGTCAATTTCTGTGTGTTTTGGCATAACACATGATGGAAGAGATAAAAGGACTTCACCTAAGAGAGATATTAATAAAAATAATATACAGGGGACTTCCCTGGTGGTGCAGTGGTTAAGAATCCGCCTGCCAATGCTAGGGACACGGGTTTGATCCCTGGTCCAGGAAGATCCCACATGCCGTGGAGCTACTGAGCCCATGAGCCGCAACTACTGAAGCCCAGGCGCTAGAGGGCCCAAGTGCCGCAACTACTGAGCCTGCGTGCTGCAGCTACTGAAGCTTCACACCTAGAGCCCACGCTCCGCAACAAGAGAAGACACTGCAAATGAGAAGCCTGCACACCACAACAGAGGGTAGCCCCCGCTCGCCGCAACTAGAGAAAGCCCGCACGCAGCAACAAAGACCCAACGCAGCCAAAAAAATTAAAATTAATTAATTAATTAATTAATTTTAAAAAATATACAGGAGTCTTCATGATTTTCTTCTTCACAAGCAGCTAAAGAGATTTTTCTTTGTTGAGATTGGCCAACATGAGGTTGGCCAACTTGTGCTGCCCCTCCCCCCATCCATGTCCATGGCGGCCATGGCAGATCAGTCCTGGCCTTGTAACGCCAGATTGCAGCCTCTGCCTCCTCCCCACAGTCCACCATGAGGCCATTGCCAATTGATTCAGGATGGCCTAGGAGTCTAAACCTATTTGCTCCCTTTCTGTAAACGTTTATGATGGTTCCTTAGGTTTGAGAATCATTAAGCCCCATTGAAAACAACAGTGTGAGGAAACTTTATAAAGAACACTCTGGCATTTCTTATACATAAGAGAATAGACCTGTGGTTGCCAAGTACAATCTTGTGTTAGTTTCAGGTGTACAGCACAGTGATTCAGTTTATTTATATATATATATATACACACACACACACACACACACACACGCATACACAGAGAGAGAGAGAATATATATATTCTTTTTCAGATTATTTTCCCTTATAGGTTATTACAAAATACTGAGTTTAGTTTCCTGTGCTATACAGTAGGTCCTTGTTGTTTATCTATTTTATATATAGTAGTGTGTATATGTTAATCGCAACCTCTTAATTTATCCCTCCCTTCTACCTTTCCCCTTTGGTCACCATAAGTTTGTTTTCTAAGTCTGAGAGTCTGTTTCTGTTTTGTAAATTAGTTCATTTGTATCAGTTTTTAGATTCCACCTATAGTGATGTCATATGATATTTGTCTTTCTCTGTCTGACTTGCCTCACTTAGTATGATCAACTCTAGGTCCATCCATGCTGCTGCAAATAGCATTAAGTAAATGTTGACTATTATTAAACGAAAGGAACAGTTTAAAACCTGACCATTTTGAACATGGGGAATTTCAGGAAGGAAGCCAAATTCTGCCGTGTAATTTGGAAAGTGTAAAACAGAGGTCATGTGTGAACCTGTTTCCTAAGAGGTGATGGGGAGAGGTTAGGGGGACTCTACCTAGTTGCTAAACCAGGTCAAACTGGGGCTAGGTCTCCACCCAGCTGTGCTGTGGAATCGTCCGTGTCTCACGGAGGGACAGTGAGATCCAGCGACAAGGTGACCTGCCCTCACCACTGCATCAAGGGTGAGGGCACTGGTGAGACCTTCCACCAGGTTCAGGGCTATTCCATTAGCCTGTATCCCAAAGCTCCAAGGTTTCGTGCAGGATCCAGGAGAACTGGGGAAAGGAACAGGATTCTACAGATGATAAGGGAAGGGATGGTTGGGAGTGTGCCCTGAGTATTGTCACATAGGTTTACCTTCTATACACAGCTGAACCCCCTGGAGGCCTGGGTGAGCCTTGGCTACAGCCCATTCAGCTCTGAGCATCTTTCAGGAGGTGGGGCTGAGATGAGCAGTCGGTGGTCGGAGGTTACACAGGTGCCGCCGTGGCCCCTGGGAGCACCTGATGGAGCTTCCGGCCTGGATATCTCAGCACGTGTTGAGCAAATGTAAGGTCGACATTCATTACCTGTCTGGTACTGTTCCTTACACTGTTTGCTTTTGGAGGGAGGAGAGGTGTTGAGATCGCTGCTTTTTCATGATGCCTTGCCTGGGGACAGAGAATAACTTTTTCTTTCCCTAAAGACCCTTAGAATTAGAAAGCTAGAGGCTGAATGAGGGCTTAATCCAATGAATCAGACTGGAAACAGACTCTGATTTCTGATTAAACATGACAACCCAGGGAAAGAGAATTGTGTGTGTTTGTTACAGGAACAGAGAAATGGTCTTTATTTTTAGCCGTAACTCTGGAGACAGTAAGAAGCAATGGGTTGCCAAGGAGACTAATAAAGATGGCTCCTGTCTAAACAACTGGTGCCCAGTTGTTTAGAATGATACAGTGAAGCCCTGTATCATTCAGTATAGAGCATGAATATGTCTCTGAAACATTAGTTTGTTACAGCGGTTGGACCATTTTTGGAAAGACCATTTCAAGTAAAGGGAGAATAATCCTGGTTTGGGTGAGAGCTAATGACCTGAAGGTCATTGTGATTTCCCCAAGAGTCCTAGTTGTGTGTGATCTTTTTAATTAAACCAAAAAAAACCCCCAAAAACAAAAAAAAACACATAATTCAGTTTGTGTAGAATTTCAGCATAATTAGAAATGAAATAACGCAGCATCAAATATATCTTCCTAGGTAAATGAAAAGAGAGCTTTACACAGGAAGTAGAAAAGAAGATGCTAGGCCATATTATATTTTCACGGACATAGCATTAAACTTAGTGGTAACATTAGGGTATGTTTTGGAAACAGCACGTGATGCAATGTGGAAAGACTGCACAGGGGGAAGGCCTGAGTGTATTGTAAGGTGAATAATGTTCAGGAGCTCTTTAGGCTGCCAGGCTGCTATGAAGCCTGGCTCAGGTCGCTTTCAGCTGCCTAACATGTGTTCCTGGCGGATGGCATCCACCCAACATGAGGACGAGCATTTCTGATTAAGTCATCCTCTAGGCCTGCGAGCCCAGCTCTGCGGGGTGAGTCATTCGTGGAGATGAATGACTTCTCATGTCCTAAGTGGTTTCCGTGTGACAGTTGTGCTCGTGGCGGGGGTAAGGGCTTCAGAGAAACACCCCATGATTTGAGGCAATTACCCAGCGAGGTGCATGGCTGGGAAGCGCCAGCACCTGCCAGATGGTGCTAGCAGGAAACGGGAGCCGGGCGGTGCCTGCTGGCGAAGCTCAGGGTCAGGGCAACGAGCCGCTATTGGCTCCACGGCCACTTTGCACCTGTTAGGGAAGGGGCCAGACCACTGTGTCGTTCACGCGCAGAGGATTTCTTTCTTTGTCACCTTTGGAGTTAGTGTTATTCTCATCCTCACACTTGGGGAGAAAGGACATCGATTCTCATTCCCACCAAAAAAATAAAAAAAGAGGCAAAGAAAGTCATGAAATTCTTTTCTGTGAAGATGTTGAAGAAACAGAGTGAAATGAGGCAAATAGACAAAATAATATGATTTGATGATTCCTCCTGGAGTCTGGAGTCAGGAAATTTGGGGGTCGCTGCCCCAGGGCATCAAGGTGCTCCCCGAGGGGGCCATAGAAAAGAGGCAGTTGCCCTGAGCGCCTTGGAAGCTGAATTGTTTCGGGGTCCCCATGGGCTGTGTTATGTTCACCTTCCTTCCAGTGTGTGCCCCCAAGTCAAGCTGGGAGCCAAGCTTGAGAAGCTGAAGATGTCTGAGAAACGCGTCTTCAGCTGTGGCTTAGAGAAGGAATTTGCACCGAGGGAGTTCGTAGTTATGTTTCCAGTGAGACAAAGGAGAATCAAGGGCTAAGCCACGGGGCTTCACGGTGAAAGAATGTGACCCAGAGAAAGAGAAAAGGGAAAACAGTTCTAGGCAATGCAGCAGAAATATTTTCACCCTGTGTGGGTCAGGATAAGCCACTGGGATGCCGTGTGCTCCCTGAGGTGATAGAGGACAACCAAATGCAGAGTCTCCAGGAGAAATGACCCAGCAAAAGAGTGAAGCTGCACATCTAGAGATGTGTGTCTTGTATAAAGCTTGTCCTGTAGATCTTCAGGGAACCAATAGGGAAGAAAAAGGATGCCCAAGACTTGTAGTCATAAGGACTTGTCTACTATGAACTGCCATAGGAAGATGATGGGCTTTGAAGCCACAGGACGGGGTTCAAATGCTAGTTTGAACTCTCACTGTGAGATCACGGATGAGTCATCTGGCCTCTCTGAACCTGTGTCCTCACTGCATAAAGAGGATAATGTGAACGCTGAAACAAGGCAGGGCGTAGCAGTGCCCAGGGCAGAGGTGTTCCTGATTCCCCCATTGGCCTTTGGAATAAGAGACACAAAGGAGCCCTAGAGTAGGGGTGGTGGGGACCCCAAGGGGCCAGTTGTCCTCCTGGAGCACGAATCTAGGGTGTGAGACTTTGCACCTCCAATCTAAGACCACCACCCACTTGTCTTAGTCTAGGGTCCCCTAGAAGCTGAGTCAGAGACCAAAACTTGTTTGTTTGGAGATGTCATCTCAGGGAGTAGAAATGCAGAAGAGGGGAAGTGAAGCAGAGAAATGGGAAAAGCCAGCACAAGGATGCATGATTATATTGGCTGTTGGACTCCCCAGGGACCTGTGAGGGGGTTTACGAGATGCACGTCGGACCTGGCGGCCAGGGGATGAAAGGGAGCTGCATTTACTCACTGGCTGCAGATTCCCATTGCTCAAGGGGGCGGCCCACAGCACTAAGTCTCTGGCCCTGCTGGGTCATGCGTCTTGAATGCAGGGCGGACTCCTGGGACTATTGAGCCAGAGATGCCCAAGGCAGGAAGCAGGGGGTCCCTTGTGAGGGACAGGGTGAGGCCGCTGTCCAGGTGCACCCGTGCAGAGCTGCTCCAGGCCTGCAGGGAAAGAAGACCCAAACAGCTGGGGCTGAAATTTGAGGAGCCATTGAGAGGGTTTCAGAGCCCTGCGGAAGACGGGTGAATATACCAACTCTCACAGGAATGTCTTTTTTTGTCCTTCTGCCTAGAAAGAAGGGGCATAAATAAATAAATAAACAAACAAGCCAGCCCGCCCACCCTTGGGCCTTTCAACTCTATGAGTCCCAGATATAAAAACCAAAACTTACTGAAAATGACTTGGTTAGTAAAATGTGAATGAACAGAGCAAATCAGAGCAATGGCATTTATTGTGTAGACAAGATATGGAGCAGAAGAGAGCTACAGCCAGTGTCTACTTAGAGAACAGCAGACCCAGTGTAGGCAGTTGTGATCAACTCAGAAAGCAAAGGCATCGCTGTTTGGGCTCCAAGGAAAAGCTGGTGAGAAGCCAAGTTTATTGATCCTTAGTACCATGACCATTAGCTGGGCCTTAAGTGGTTTTTATAATGATATAGGAAATCTTATTCAAGGTGAAACTTTGGAAGGGATGCCAGAATGGTTTTCTTAGTCTGAGATTTAGAACCAAAGAGAGGACATGGGGAGTCTTTCAAAGAGACTTGGCTCCAGACAAAATTATAAAGTAGATGAGGTTTGTTTTCAGCCCTTCTCTGCCCACCGGTCCCCCTAACACCCCGACACCCACTTTGCCTGCATCACATTCACCCTTTGGGAACCTAGCATCCCCACTGGACTCTCAGATGCCTCTACGCCGTCAACCAGTCAGTTTTTAATTGATGCTTACCATGGACCAAGAACCTTGCCAGGAATCAAGTGTGACAACACCCCACATTGTAAATCTTCCCCTGATGTCATCCTCCGGTGCCCAAGTCCTGCCCGCGATGGCTAGATCATTTGAAAGATTAACTTATACACATCGTGCCAGACGTCTTTCATGCTCCCCTTCAGAGCCTCTCAGCCTCTCCATCCCTTGTTCCAGCTCTGCATGGCCTCTGAGCAACTTGACACCAGGCTACGTCTCATCTCCCACCCAAGGTTCCTGTGTCAATACCACTGCAGGACCCACTAGGTGTCCATGCCTGGGAACGCACAACCCAGAACGAAGGGGGCGAACCTTTGGGTGGAGCCTGCGATAACTTCCTCCTTTCCCCACTCCATCCTAGGGCAGGTTCTGAACTGCAGTTTATACGACTTCTTGGGGGTGTGGTCTGTGGGTTGAAAGCCAGTCATGCTCTGTGGCTCAATAAACTTCTCCACACTGCCTCTCCCTCTTTCTCAGCATCTCTCCCCTTGGACCTCATTCCTCTCCAAGAGTGTATTCCCAGATAAAAGAAGAGCTCATTCACTCCTTCCGCAAATATTTGTAAGGTACATGCTATGTGCCAGACACTGCCTAAGGCACTGTGAATACAGAGATATTTTATACACAGTACTTGTCTGCCATCAGGTATTTTCCCAGGAGCCATATCATTTAATTCCCTTTCTTGGAGGCCAAGAAATCCTGGCCACGTGGCCTAGAGCTGGGCTTGCCTGTATGGGTTAGGAACCCAGAGGGGCCAGAAAGAAACGTAATCCCACAGAAGAACAACAGAGAGGCAAAGGAGGGAAGCCAGAGCCAAAAACAGGAGACAGCCCATCTGGGAAGACACACGTGGGAAGAGGCAAGAGGTCGGAAGTCAAGGAGGTCAGGAACGGAATTAAGAAGGATTGGGAATGGATGGAGAAGTGGAGTAGGCGGGCAGAACAAGGCAAAACCATTCGGGACTAACTCCGGAAAGCAAGGATATCAGGAGTTCCCTCCTTGTGGGTCTGGGGCCTCCAGAAAACGAACCCATTTAGCAAACTCTTACTGATGGGGTGGTAGTTCAGAAAGCTCACAGCTCACAGAGAAAAACAAATAATCGACAATCAAAACATGAAGCCATGAATACCGTTGTAAACGTACGCATGGGTTCTTTGGGAGAAGGTTAGCAGAGACGTTTTCCTCTAGAGCTGCTCTGTCCAAACAGGACTGTCTGTGATGATGGAAACGTTCTCTTCTGCTCTAGGCAGCCACAGGTAGCTGTGGGTCACTTGAAAGGCGGTTAGTGTGACTGAGGAATTGACTTTTTAATTGGAGCTCATTTTAATTAATTTAAATCTAAGTAGCCTCATGTGGTCAGTGGCTACTGTTTAGGGTTAGGGTTTAGGATTAGGGGTTAGAGTTAGGGTTAGGGTTTAGGGGTAGGGGTAGCACAATTCGAGAGGATGGCATCTTTACTGAGTGTCCAGGGGAGATCAGGTGTTATCTAGGCCAGGAGGAGGGTAGGTATCAAGTAGAGAGTGGGAAAAGTGTTCCAGCCAGAAGGAACAGCCAGGGCAAAGCATGGAGATCAGTGGGTCTGTTCGTTAGCTTGTGATAGAACAAGGGACAAGAAAGGGGGCTAGAAAGGGACGCACGGGCTGTGTGTGACAGGCCTTGTCACGTTGACGAAGTCCCCTTTTACTCAGGGTGTGGTAAGCTCTGCGTGTGTTGCTGTGAAAATTCCACATTCATCTCATGTATCCTCTCTCCAGCCCTGGAGCCAGGTAAATTGACCTCATTTTACAGGGAGGAGACTAAGGCACAGAGTTGATTTACCATACCAATACAGCATAGCTTCTAAGTGGCAAAGTCAGGATTTGAAGGAGGGTCTGACTCCTAGCCCATCTTCTTTCCACTTTATCACTTTTCTCCACTCGTTTTTTTTTCCCCAGATTCTTTTCCATTATAGTTTATTATAAGATACTGAATATAGTTCCCTGTGCTCTACAGTAGGACCTTGGTGTTTATCTCTTTTATATGTAGTAGTTTGTATCTGCTAATCCCAAACTCCTAATTTATCCCTCCTCCCCCTCTGCCCCCTTTGGTAACCATAAGTTTGTTTTCTACGTTTGTGAGTCTGTTTTCTGTTTTGTAAATAAGTTCATTTGTGTCATATTTTAGATTCCACATATAAGTGATATCATATGATATTTGTCTCTCTCTTTCTGACTTCTTTCATGTAGAATGATAATCTCTAAGTCCATCCATGTTGCTGCAACTGGCATTATTTTATTCTTTTTGGGGCTGAGTAGTATTCTATTGTATATATATATGACGTCTTCTTTATCCATTCATCTGTCGATGGACATTTAGGTTGTTTCCATGTCTTGTCTATTGTGAACAGTGCTGCTATGAACACTGGGGTGCATGTATCTTTTTGAATTAGAGTTTTGTCTGGATATATGCCCAGGAGTGGGATTGCTGGATCATATGGCAACTCTATTTTCAGTTTTTTGAGGAACCTCCATACTGTTTTCCATAGTGGCTGCACCAATTTATATTCCCACCAACAGTGTAGGAAAGTTTCCTTTTCTGCACACCCTCTCCAGCATTCATTATTTGTAGACTTTTTAATTATGACCATTCTGACCGATGTGAGGAAACAATAAAGAATTTACAGCACAAGGAACTATATTCAATATCTTGTAATAACCTATAATGGAAAAGAATCTGAAAAAGAATGTGTGTATCTGAATCACTTTGCTGTACACCTGAAACTAACACAATATGGTAAATCAACTATACTTCAATTTTAAAAAAAGGAAAAGAAATCAATTCATTATATGATATAAAAACACAATAATAGTATTACATCCTTTCTTATAGTTGCCAAAATAAAACTCTAAGATGATAAGTTTTTAAAAAAGAAATAGATATATTTAACTTATACTGAAACTAGAATGAGTATTATATGTGAGAGCACATACCAGGGGAAATAAAGCCATGAGTGTGTCCTCTGAAGTGTGTCTTGATTTGCAAAACACGGGGTATTCAAGTTATTTTTCTTTTTTATAGCTTTATTGAGGTAGAGTTTACATACCACCAAATTCACCCATTTTAAGTATAGTTTGATGAGTTTTAGTAAGTGTGTACCGTTGTGCAAGCTTCACTCAAATCTAGTTTTAGAACACTACCATCACCCCAAAATTCCGTCCTGCCTGTTTCCAGTCAATCTCATTTCCCACTTCCAGCCCCAGGCAGCCACTAATCTAGTTCTGATTTTGTAGTTTTATCAGATAAATGGAATCATAGAGTCTTTTATGTCTGGTTTCCTTCACTTAGCATAATTTTGAGCTTTTACCCATGTTGCTGCACACATCAGTGGTTCATTCTTTGTTACTGCAGAGTAGTTTTCCATTATATGACTATCCCTCATTTTGTTTATCTTTTCACCAATTGATGGACATTTGGATTATTTCTGATTCTTGTTTATTATCAAAAATGCTGCTAGGTACTTTTGCATACAAGTCTTTTTGAGGACATTTGTTTTCATTACTCTTACGTAAATACCTAGGAGTGGAATTGCTGGGTTTATAACAAGTGTATTTTAACTTTTAAGAAATTGCCAAACTCTCTTCCCAAGTGGTTACCTTTTTTACATTTTCATAGCAATGTAGGAGAATTCCAGTTTTCCACATGCTCCCCGACACTTGATATGATCAGTCTTTTTAAAAATAGCTATTCAAATGGGTGTGCTGGTATCTCATTTTGGTTTTAAGTTGCATTTCCCTAATGATAAATTATACCGAACATTTTTTCATGTGTTTATTAGCCATTTGTACATTTTCTTTGGGAAAGTATCTATCCAAATCTTTTGCCTATTTTTTTTTTTTTATTGTTTGTCTTACTTTTGAGTTGTAAGAGTTTTTTTATATGTTGTGGATACAAGTCCTTTATTAGTTTTATGATTTGTAAATATTTTTCTCCTAGTCTGTGGCTTATTTTCACATTTCCTTATCAGTGTCTTTTGGAGCACACATGTTTTTAATTTTGATAATGTTCAATCTATCATTTTTTATCTATCATTTTTTTCCTTTTATGGATTATACTTTTAGTATCATATCTAAGAAATCTAATCCAAGGTCACAAAGCTGTTCTTTATTTGTATTAAAATTATTGAATTTCATTCCTTTATAAAGTATCAAGAATCATCTGGGGACTTCCCTGGCAGTCCAGTGGTTAAGACTCTGCGCTTCCCCTGCTGGGGGCTCGGGTTCAATCCCTGGTCGGGGAACTAAGTTCCCCGCGCAACTTGGCCAAAAAAAAAAAAAAGAACCATCTGGATGCCACAACAGTGCCTTGGCCATCTCTGTTTGTTAGTTTTGTGCTTTAGTGGTTGTGCTGATGATAGGGATCAAGAGGCCAGGTATGCTGTTGTCATTTTAAATAATTATAACTTGGCCCCAGAAGCCTTGTATTTTCCACTCTGCTGAGCACCGTCCTCAAAAGTCTCCTTCCTGCCCGTTTGCCATCCATCTCCTCTGACCACCCCAGTGTCAGGCAGCCATTGATCTGGACATAACTGATTCTCAGATTATTGAGTTAAACTTGACTGAATCCTCTAAAATTTCCTGCACATTTTATTCTTTGTATGAGAAGGTGGCACTCCTTTTTTAAACATTTATTTTACTGAATTTATTTTATTTTATTTACAATGTTGTGTTCGTTTCTGGTGTACAGCAAAGTGATGCAGTTATACATATATATATTTCATATTCTTTACCATTATGGTTTATTACAGGATACTGAATATAGTCCCCTGTGATGTACAGTAGGACCTTGTTTATCCATTCTATATATAATAGTTTGCATCTACTAATCCCAAACTTCCAATCCATCCCTACCCCATCCACCTCCTCCTTGGCAACCACAAGTCTGGTCTCCATGTCTCTGAGTCTGTTTCTGTTTCATGAATAAGTTCATTTGTGTCACGTTTTATATTCCGCATGTAAGTGATATCATATGATATTTGTCTTTCTCTTTCTGACTTACTTCACTTAGTGTGATCATCTCTGTGCCCATCCATGTTGCTGCAAATGGCATTATTTCGTTCTTTTTTATGGCTGAGTAGTATTCCACTGTATATATATGTACCACATCTTCTTTATCCATTCATCTATCAGTGGACATTCAGGTTGTTTCCATGTCTTTGCTACTGTGAATAGTGCTGTTATGAATATAGAGGTGCATGTATTTTTTTTGAATTAGAGTTTTCATCTTTTCCAGATATATGCCCAGGAGTGGGATTGCAGGATCATTTGCAAGCTCTATTTTTAGTTTTTTAAGGAACCTCCATACTGTTTTCCATAGTGGCTATACCAACTTACATTCCTACCAACAGTGTAGAAAGGTTCCCTTCTCTGCCTGGAGTATTCTTGTTATTCTTCCAAGGCAGAGTTCAGCTCTTCATACTGAAGTCTTTCTTCTTCCCTCTTGAGCAGAATTGGTTGCATCCTACTTCCTGCTGCTAGTGAAGAACATACCACGTTGTTTTACATTTGGTTACGTTCTCCTAAAGCACACTTCCCTCTCCCAAGCCCAGATTTGAGCACATCAGGGACATGAATTATGTCGAATTTGCTTTTGAATTGCCCCCCGCCCAGAGTATCTGAAACTTAATAGGTATGCAATGAATTTTTTTTTCTTTTTTCTTAAATTGTATTAAAACAGACATAAGATAAAAGGTACCATCTTAACCATTTCTAAGTGTACAGTTCAATGGAATTACGTACATTCACATTGTTATGCAACCATTATCACCATCCATCTCCAGAACTTTTTTCATCTTGCGCAACTGAACCTCTGTGCCCATCAAACAATAACTCCCTATTCCCCTCTTCCCCCACCCTTTGGCATACTCAGAAATGCATACAGGATAACTTGTCTCCATTCAAACCCTCCCTCTCAATGGAAACCAAAAATACACCTTTCAAACATGACTATTGTTTTCTGGTTCTTATTTGTCTGTCTGACAGCTTAATCCAGTTTGCCAAGTCTGTACATAAGAACTAGGTCTCTTGAACTAGTTAAATGTAGGGACAGAGAAAAAAATGCGAATATATATATCCTGTTCTTATAACCAACTTTGATAAAACTCAGAAGTTAACCCGGAGCTGCTATTGAGTGTTGACAGATCTGCTGGAGCAATTTCTAGAAGGGTAGTTAGGCCTTCTGAAAACAAAAGCAAAATCTTTTTTTTCTCTACAAAACTTAGCAGAGAAGTTGGAGGCCAACAATTAAAGTTTTGTACTCCAGCAAAGGCCTAGAACACCCTTTTCAAAAATTCTTGAAGTAGACAGAAACCTAAACTTTGAAAGCTTTCCTCAGACAGGCTAATTGGACATATTTAAGGTGCTGCCCTTGGCCTAGTGAGGTTGGGCAAGGGGGGGCCCGATGTTTACCAACTTAATCCTGAGCCCACTGACCCAGCAGGGAGAGAAAGGACTTTTAAGTTTCTTCTGCCCATGACTGGGTGGCCCCTACACTCACACCCAATACCCAGTGAAAGCCATATCCAGCTGTTCTCTTCCGCTCTGGGAATGTCTCTGGGGTCCATCGGTCTCCAGCCTTATTCTTGGTGGTCTCCCTTGGTATCCTGTCTGTTACCTCTTTCCTGATTGCATCCTTTGCCCAGCCCTTTCACTCCTACACTCTGTCGGCCGCTCTGCCAGCCTTTTGAATTCCCTTCTCCAAAAGATGTTTAACTTGGCTCCCCTGGACACAGGGATCCAGCAAGTGACGCCCAGACCCAGAAGCCACTACCCAGCGTCAGCCGAGAGCCCCCAAGCCCACTCCCCTCTGAGAAAGCACTGGGCACAGACGTGCCTTACCTGCTTCCATCCACCTGCCCTTTGTTTGAGAGAGTACTCATTTCTGCATTCCTGCCTTGCCTACCTTTATCAGATCCAATAACCAGCAGCCTTATGGAATCTGACGCTTAGCTCTCTTTTTTTCCCTGGTTTTTAATTTTTTTTTCCTTCTGCTGTGGTATCTCAATGGCTGTACTGCTGGTGGCTACTTTATTAGATTCCACTTACATTACAGCAGGTGCAGCTCTCGTAATTCCGAGTAGGGCTGAAAGAGACCTTAGAGGTAGTCAAAGCATGAGCGCTTGTAGAGGGGCTTCTGTGTAAATGTTTTCCTTAAAATAGTTATGATTCCTTACATGTGCTTAAAAATTTTATTTTTCATAGGTATTTTTCTGCCCAGCTTCTTTATGAATTACCACAGTTTCCAAACAAAAAAGTGATAATAATGTAACTTGGAAATTTCTAACAGCTGCAGCATTTCTTCTTTCATTGCTTTGTCTTCGTCCCCCTGTCTCACTTTTTCTTCTTACTTCCCAACTCTCTTTCCGGAAAGCCACAAATATTTGTCTTTAGGAACTCAGTTTACCCACGAAAATTTTGTTCATGAATTACTCAACTGAAGAGCTGCAAAGAGGCTGTAAGTCTAGGTTTAATGTTCCTATTAACCAACTTTGATGAAAACCAGAGGCTTTCCTCTTCTGATTCTTCCAGGGAGCTGGAAACTTGGACCAAGAATGCTTTCCTCCGGATGATGCTTCTAGCCTGCTCTTTGAGTTGTTATTTCTTCCACACCATAGCAATGAAATTCCACATTTCTTCTATGAAGTCCCTTTAAGTAGTGATAGAAATAGAATATGACCTTTTTATAGAAAAGGTGGTTCCTGAGAAGGCACACAAACAGAATATTCTAGAGCTTTGACTGTTGGCTTGATTGAATCTCACATTGCAGAGAACAGTGTTTCTAACGTTCACGCTTTTGTGTGCTTTGCTTCTATAGAGAATATGGACTCCTGAGGTCTCCTGAGGAGCTAATATTTAACTTCCTGGAGACTGAATTCTATTCTAAATGCCAGGAGGAGGATGAGCTTTGAAGTAAATCTGACAAATCCTCTTCGAAGCAAATGATCACTTCCTGATTTTTTTTATAAATGCAGATTTTCACATAGCCTGTTTAAAGAAAATTAAATGTTCCAGGAATTAAATATGAATTACTCCCCTGTTTGGCTGGTAAATCCTTTGTAGTAGAAAATGCATATCAGCAAGTGACTGGGGTTTGTTCTTTATATAAAATAGCCTCTAGCTGGAGTGAAGGGTTTCCAGCTATTTAGTTGATGGTAATACACCTTCCCCAGCACTGATAACCAGTGGAAAACACGATTCTTCATGTCACGTCAGACTCCATTTCTCATTTTTACAGTCCTGCTGTGATTATACAGAGCCTGGATACCTTAGCAAAATGCATCTTGAAATGTTACTGTGAGGATTATAGTCATCTGTGACGTGGCAGGAGGGACAGCCTTTGGATTTGATCAATCTGGGCATTCTGCCTGCTCACCCCCATTCCCAGGCCCAGGTCTGGGGGAAACCCAAGTTACAGGAAAGAGGGATTCAGAAATGCAGCTGAACGGAAGGCAGAGGAGATGGTCGCAGCCAACCAGCACCCACACAGCCCTTGCACACCACCATCATCCCGCCCCCTGGATGATCACTGAGAGGAAACAATACAACGGCCCTCCTGTAGCATGTGACTTCTGAAACTCTTTCCAGAAAGGCACCTTCAGATTTACTGTGCGCCAAGCATGCTCTCTGTGGCAGAGATAGTGGTGCTCCAGAGATATTCACAGGCACTGGACATTTCCCAGAATCCCTTGTGGTTGGAGTCATTGACTCCCTCCGGTCCACGGGTGGTGAGCAACAGATGTGACATCACCTCTGGGTGGCGGCAGTTCAGAGCAGGAGAACACGGGGACTCTGGAAGCCACGTATTGAGACGGCAGCCTCACAATATGGTGGAGCCTGTCAGCCTAGAGCAGAGCCCCTTGCCCACCTCCACTGGACAGTTGCAAGAGTGGGGTATAAACTGTACTGTGCTAAGTGCTGAGACCTCTGGGTTAATTTCCGCCAGCGGTTTAGGCTAATTCTCTCTCCAGCTCTTTCTCCTCCCCATCCCCCCAACTCAGGCCATTAGGAGAAGAGCACACTGAGATCTGACCCCTGCCGTGCATCTCCACCCTGAATGGCTCATACGATTTCTCAAGAATAACAGTTTGTAAATGCTGGCTTCTTATCTTTGACATTTGACATAATTTTTTTAAAGTGACTAGCCTGCCAAGGCATTCCAAAATGCTGCTATCTACTATTAAATGGCCGCCATGTTGCCATGTGTTGTTTACTTGACAAATAGATAAGGTAGAGCCCATGTAGAATATTAATATCCTGCATGGCCTTTTCTGCTGGAGGTTTTAATAAAGTGTTTCTGATCCTTACATCTTTTCGGTGATATTTATAGAAATCTCGGTTTACAAGAAGATAAATAGAGCCAGAGCTTGGTTCGGTGACTTGACAAATGTTTCTGAATATATAACGATCGAGGCCCATATTCAGAATTAAATTTCCATTTCTCAGACTTCACCTTTAGAGAAGTTCCCTACTTTCCATTTTTAAAAATTGGAACTTTGTTTCTGTTTCATAATCTGAAGGAAATCACCTGGGAAGAGGACCTTGTGATAAAGGAGGAGACCTGTCTCTAAGGCCTGCCTTTCCCTTCTCTTTCCCCTTTTCTTCAATTCCCTGTTTAGTAGGTGAGTGCGTAGATGCAAGTAGAAGCCGAGATTGAGCACTGCAAATTCTGGTCTGATTCATGAAGATGGGAAGGTAGGGGCTACACAGGGCTCCCTCTCACCCTGTTCTCTAGCTTAATTTTTGCTTTTCTGCGTTAGAAATAGATTGATATAATCCCTAAGACTCTAAATTAGACATGATCCACAATTATTTTAGTGTAAAAAGTTTTGTTTGATGTCAGTAGTAACTATTTTCTATTTATTGAGTACAAGTTTTGTGTGAGAAATATAACTTAAGTCTGTGTCCTTTGGCTGGACCAACATATATACAAGGAAGTATATCTAGGAAAAAACAAAATGATAGATCATTTTAGAGGGAAAACTGACATCACCAGACTATTCATTTAGGATTGCTGTGGCTCCAGCCATGATCTTGTAAGAAGATCTGTGCATCTGAATCATCAGAACTCTTAAATGGGCAGATTAGCATCTTTCTGATTGCAAGAAATAGCCGATCTGAGTTTATCTTAATTAATTGTTTCAGGTATCTGTGGCTACATAACAAATCACCCCCAAATTTTGTGGCTTGAAACAATTGATTATTTTTTGTAATTCTGAGGGTTTGTTAGCCATCTGGTTGTTCTGTTCTCAGATGGTTCTTCTGTTACGTATAGTTCAACAAGTCACTTACTCAGCTGATTTTAGCTGGGAGCTCAGTAGGGCCCAAAAAGTCCAAGATGATCTTTCATCTCCCCAAGGTCTCTTTCTACTCTTTCCTCTCACCATACATAGTCTAGCTAAGCTTCCCAGAGGGAACATTACAAGAGGAAAGCCCAGTGTGCAAATGCTCATCATACCTCTGCTTGCATAATCCTTGCTAAAATCCCATTGGTCAAAGCATGTCCCATGGCCAAGCCCAGAGTCATAGTGAGAGGGGACTACACAAAGGGACACATGCTGGAGGAGTGCTTCCTGTGGACCACTGATGTAACAGTCTACCTACCATGTTAGTGAAGCCTCGCTTTAGAGTTCACACGATGGAAGACAGACAGGAAGACCTTTCAACCGCAAGCACTATTCTGGCGAACCTCATAGAGAATTGGAACGTTGCTTGGGATGCCAAGAGTTTGAGAGACCTGGTGATCACAGGGCAAGTGGAGCAAGTCCTTGGCATCACCTGCCAGGCATTCCACCAATGCCGTGGGCACTCAGTGACTGTCTGCTTCTACTGATCCTGTCGCTGCCCACTGCTTCATTCTGCTCCGGACACCTCCCATGCCCTGCTTACTCATTGTTCCTCATGCTGCCTTGCCTCTGTGTCATCCTTGGCCTTTGTTCCTGCTCCTAACTGTTGACTCATTCTCTCTTTCTGCCTCATATTCATGCTGCCCACGAGAAAGGAATTTACTACCACTTCGTTGGTCACTCTCCAGCCCTCTAAAATAGCCAAGTCATCTCACAGGCTCTACATGGCCTTTGGTCAGACACCCACGCCTGATTCTTCCAGCCCCGGTCAGGATGGTGGCGTCAGTGCCGAAAGACAGACTGTGAACATGGCAAGCATTTGAGGGAATAGTCTCCTCTCTGATCTGTTTAGCTAATTGTGATTGGATTCAGAAGTGGGGGTGAGGAAGGCTTCCTTTGAGAGGCCCTTGTCCCTTTCTCTCTTACTCCACCCATCCTTCCTTTTCTCATCAGCTCTCTCACCCCTGAAGCTGATCCTGACAACTGTCATCAGATAATTGGCTGGACAAGTGTGGGACAGGTGCCACCCTTGGTCATGGTCACCATTAGCCTCACCCATATGGACTTTTCATTAAGCATGCTTTATCCTTTGTTTTAGATCTCTCAGTTAATCATCCTTTACTGTTTCCTTTCTTGTAATTGCTGTGCTAAATTAAGGAGGTGTGAAAAAGCCCGTATCCAAATAATTTCGTGTGTTGCAAATAACTGGATTTTATTGAAAGACTTGCTGTTTTTGATCATCTAACTTCAATGGCAAAAAGGCTTTAAAATTGTTTTCTATATCCAAGCGGTCCTTAAAATATTGTGTTATGTATGATTTTAGGCCTCTTCATGCATGAAATATCCCTAGAATAGTTCACAAAACTTGGTGTTAGTAACCCTTCCAAGGGAGAAACTGGGTTGTTGTGCTGCTTACTTTGAATTATATGGTCTTTTGTACCTTATGAATGTTGTGCCATGTGCATGTATATTGCGTACTTTCTTTGAGGCATTTTAAATATTTTTATTTTTATTTTTTAATTTAAAAAATTTTTGTGGTTCCCTTTTTGTTTTAAATTGATGAATAGTTGATTTATAATATTTCAGGTATACAGCAAAGTGATTCAGATAAATATAAATATAGATATATATTCTTTTTCAGATTCTTTTCCATTATAGGTTATTATAAGATATTGAATATAGTTCCCTATGCTATACAGTAGGTCCTTATTAGTTATCTATTTTATATATAGTTGTGTTTATCTGTCAATCACAAATTCCCAATTTATCCCTCCTCTCCTTTCCCCTTTGGTAGCCATAAGTTTGTTTTCTATGTCTGTGAGTCTATTTCTGTTTTGTAAATAAGTCCATTTGTACCATTTTTTTAGATTCCACATAGAAGTGATATCATATGATATTTGTCTGTTTCTATCTGACTTACTTCACTTAGTATGATAATCTCTAGTCCATCCATGTTGCTGCAAATGGCATAATTTCATTCTTTTTTATGGCTGAGTAATATTCCCTTGTATATATGTACCACATCTTCTTTATCCATTCGTCTGTCAGTGGACATTTAGGTTGCTTCCATGTCTTGGCTACTGTGAATAGTGCTGCTGTGAACATTGGGGTACATGTATCTTTTCAAATTAGAGTTTTTGTCTTTTCCAGACATATGCCTAGGAGTGGGATTACTGGATCATATGATGACTCTATTTTTAGTGTTTTAAGAAACCTCCATATTGTTCTCCATAGTTACATTGCCTACTTTTAAAATTAACTTGCTAAAAGTGTGTCTTGCCTACAGTCTCCTACCTTGTGGTTCCCTTCAAAGGCCAGGGCCAGCATGTGGTACAATTCCAGCAGGCCCTGTTCACATGCCATCCAGTGTGAAGGGGCCCCTGAAGTTGTGCTCTGGGCCACACCGGGAAGACCTTCTGTAGATATTCACAAACCATTAGCACTTTGTTTTTTAACATCAGTGACTAAACTTGGTAATTCTGTTTGCTTATTGGCTAAATGCAAAATAAGAGGGTATGAGAAGAAGGGAAATGCTAGGGCTTCTCAGGGTGTGACAGGCTGAAAGCTCTAGAACTTTTCAGAAGAACTGGAGCTCTGGGTCTGTCACTTCACATACCTTGTGTGTGTCCTTAAGCAAATGACTTTACCATCCTGCATCTCAGGTTCCTTACCAGTAAACTGGGAAATGAAATAGAGTTTCCCTTTTGGGGTTATTGGCAAGATGAGATAAATTAATACATGGAACAAACTCAAAGTGATTCCTGGCACATAGAAGGTCTCAATGAATGATGGCTGCCATGATTGTTTTTTTCCTCACCTGTTTAATGGGTATAATACCTGCTTTCCTATTTTCTGTGATTTTTATGAATACCAAATAATGTAATCAGTTAGACTGCTCTGAGGAATGAAGATTTGAGCTGTGTCATCTATTATTTGGTTAAAAAACATGTATTAATTATTCACCTTTCCTTTGGTACTATTCCAGGTTCTAGCTACCAGATTCCTTGTAGAATCTCTATTATGGGACATCCCTTTGGGCTAGGAGGGAATTAGAAACGTGTTCCTTTGCTTCACAAAGTTTGCCTTGTTATTTGAAGAGATCGTTACAATCTCTAGAGTCACATAATCCCAAACTACTTTTTTCTAAGGCGCATTCCTGGTAGTGGAGTTGTGTAGATTTGTGTGACTTTGTTCATGTGTTAATTATACGAAGTCTTTGTCCATTTCTCTCTAATCTTCCTTCCATAGTCTCAGACTCAAAACCAGTGACTGACGAGCACAAGCACGGGCTAAGAATGGGCATTAGTGCGCTTATTCCTTTTGGTAAACGTTTAACAAAATATAAAAAGTAACCATCCCAATACTACTCAGCCATAAAAAAGAGTGAAATAATGCCATTTGCAGCAACATGGATGGACCTAGAGACTGTCATACTGAGTGAAGTAAGTCAGACAGAGAAATACAAATATATAATATCACTTATGTGTGGAATCTAAAATATGACACAAATGAAGTTATTTACAAAACAGAAACAGATTCATAGACATAGAGAACAGACTTGCGGTTACCAAAGGGGAAAGGGGTTGGGAGAGGGATAAATTAGGAGTTTGGGATTAGCAGATACAAACTACTATACATAAAATAGATAAATAACAGGGTCCTACTGTATAGCACAGGGAACTATATTTAACGTCCTGTAATAAACCATAATGGAAAAGAATATATATATACACATATACATGTGTATTGATATATAACGATCACTTTGCTGTACATCAGAAACTAACACAACATTGTAAATCAACTGTACCTCAATTAAAAAAAAAAAAAAAGTAACCATCCCGAGTTGATTGCTGAAAAACGCCTTTCACAGTCAAGATGATGCCACTTCCAGTTAGCCATCCACTCAGTGAGGCCAGCCGCCGAGGGCTCACCAGAGCAATAATTAGTGCTCCAAAGGGCATCCAGTCACATAAGCATCTTTGTTTACTGGCTTAGAGAGTAGATCGTGTTACGCTGTGCAATCAGCATTGAACCACCCATGTTGGGCAGCTGAAAAGTACAGGCAGGCTAGAATGAAGTGGTAAGTAATGCATGGCCTTCTGGTTCTCGTGGAGAGCTGCTATATTTTTTTTTATTCAAATAATTTCAGTTTTCACTTGAGAAAAACAAAGATTTTCTTTTCTTTCGAATGACAAGACTTCTTAAGCAACAAGAGAGCTATGTTTCTTGGGCTTAATATGAATCCTTTGTCAAAAACTTAGGTTTTTCTTTTAAAATATATGGTAAAAATGTGAGGCAACATGTGCTGTATGGTTTAATATGAACTTTAGGCAAAAGAAGTAAGGAAATCTTGAATTGCGTTTCTTTCCTAATGGTGAAAAGTTTACTAAAGGAGGGAGATTTTTTTTTCCTTCTGTTAAGAGATTCTGTAGGTAATACATGAAAAGTTGCTTTGACCGGAGTGAAATGAAGTGAAATAGTAAAAGGCTTTCCTGTTTATCATCACTCTGGGTTATTTTAACAATATATGTGGTTTTAAATATCAGGATGATTTATATTCTGAAGATGAACCTGTCATTTGCCTCATTCAGGCATGCTTTAAAATGTCTGTGGCAAATATTTTTTGAAAATTATAAGCTATATTGTGCTAACATGCCCTCTAGCCTTGACTAAACAAGATGCTGCTATTTCACATGGGGGTTTCATTCATTTTAATGTAATTGCATTAACCATTTAGTTTTAGTTCACGATTCTCATGTAAGAGAGAATGACCATCATTTTTCCAAGGTAAACTAAAAGACAGGTGGGCTCCTGGCAGGGCAGGGTGCTGACATCAGGACTCCGAGTGCAGAAGCAATGGTTTTTCTTTGTGAGACTTGCAAAGCCCATCACTCTTCAAGAGAGAAAGCTCAGTTTTCTGTAGCTGTATTTGATTTTCACTGTGACTGAGTGCCGGGGACTAATGCTGTCCTTGGGTGTTGGGTTATTCACCTGTGATGGCATTCATAGGAGAAGTCGGTGATTTTCCATGGGCAGGATTTGGAGGGTGGGCTGGGCCATTGCTTTGTCCTCCCCAAACAGAATCTACACTGGAGATGATTTTGTGGCTATTGGTTTAAATGAACTTACAGCTTCTGAAGAGAGACCACATCTTCATTTCCTGTAGTTCATGACCTCCTCTCACTGTGAAGATTTACTCATGTCTCTTTAAGTAAGTGTTGTTTCAGTTTTTCTTAAGATTTTTTTTTTTATATAACACTGTGATTTAATGTGGAATATTTTATTCCATCTATATTCTGAAAAGACAAAGCAGGTTGAATGATACTTTCTTTTATATGATGTTGTCTCACTGTTTCTCTGTTCTGAAGGATGAATAAATAGTTAAGGCATCCAGGCAAAATAATGAATGAAGAACTTGGAAATTGTATGTAGTTGCTTAAGATCTTACGGGCATTACGATTTCTTAGTACATCTTTTAGAAAATGTTTTAGTTCTCTGGCATCTGTTCAGAAAGCTAGGCACTTAAATTGAATAAACTCAGTTAGCTTGACACACGAATCAGGCAGGTATGCCTTTTGTTTTCTTGGTGCTTGGTTCTGTCGTTTTCTCTCAGTATGTGTAGTATGTAACATTGACTTGTTTTAGTGCCATTTGTGCCATTTATGTTTATTTTCCTTGAAGCTTATGTGTAAATTCACAATTAGCGTTTCAACAACAAAAAATCATGAGAGACCTAAGTAAGTTCGATTAAATGGTATAGATCTGCTTTGCATGCACAGAAAGACAGTCTGGTTTATATTCTGGTTAGAAATGGTTGGGCGAGCTTTTCTACCGGCCTCTCGATGTTTAATGGTCATGATTGTTTATATATTATAATACGGAAAGACAAATTTCCTGGATCTTAAATGAAACCTCACAGTATGGATGTTTCATTCACAAAATAATATTTATATATGTATAATGTCTATGTTTAGCATATTTTTTTGTATTTGTTTAGCAAGAAATGTCCAACTATAATTATAATCAGGTTCAAATCAGAACTCAGCTGCTAGCAAAACACATGTTGTCAGCATTGTTTCATTTTTCTTTTATACATTTAAGCTCTCTTCCATACACAGACATGATATGCCAGCTAATTGGACCATATTGACAAGAGTTTGGTTTTTAAATCAAGTAACGTAAATATAAATATAGCCTCAGGCAGACTGTGGTCAGAGTGCCTATCTGAATACAACCTCACCTTCCCCCTTTCCCCCCTTCACTTTTTTTCTACCAATATTTATTTACTCCCTCCCATGTGCCAGGCACTGTGATGAGCTCTGGGGACACAATGGGGAACAGGAAAGATGTGGTCCCTACCCTTCGAGGCTTTCAGTTCAGTGGGAAAGATGGACACTTTAAAAATACACGATTACACAAATAATTCAGTACTTAAGCCGTAAGAACGATCCTAGTTTATAATAATGACATCCCTACCTTCTCAAGAGAGCCGTTGGTCACTCACACTTCTCTTTATTAACGAGAAGATTAAAGCCGTCATTGCAGGTAGAGGTCTGTTGTAGGACAGAGGTCTGTATTCTGTGTGCTCATGTTCTCTTGCACTTTCATGTGCAAGGCATACTATCTTAGGTGATAGGAGAGGAATACAAGGATGGGAGAGGCTCAATCTTTGCCTGAAGGAGTAGGGGAGAGAGCATGCGTACCCCCAAAAAAGTCTATCACTGTATCTACCTGTATACTCTATGTGGCGAATAAAACGTCATTTCAGGGATTCTCAGAGAGCGAAATGCCTTCTAGTTTGAGTGATCAGCTCATGTTGGGTTGGCCAAAATGTTCGTTCAGGTTTTTCCATAAGATGTTACAAAAAAACCCAAACGAACTTTTTGGCCAACCCAATAAATGCTCTATAAAGAAATCCATTGGACGTTGTTGAGGAAATATGGTGGAGAGGGCATTCCAGGTAAAAGGAATAGAATAAACCAAGGCAAGAAGTTAGGAAAATTCAAAGCGTATTGAAGGATTGACCCAAGAAAGAAAAGCAGAATCAGACAGTCAAAGAAAAAAGAATACTTACATGACGATAGGGGGAAATGAGGTTGGTGGGATAAATTGAGACCAGGTCATTGCAGTTTTTGTGTTACTTATTTAAGGATATATTGAACTTTAATCGGGTAGGTCCCATGGGGCTACTCACAGTATTTAACCAAAGACCCTTAGCAAAACTAATCAGCACTGTTTAAGAGGGTGACTGCAGTGAGGAAGACCTGGAACTCAGAGCCCAGGCATAGCTGTTGCCACAGTCTAGGTAGGAGATGGAGAAGGCCGGATTTCTTGGTGGTTCAACCAGTAAATCAGTGTTTGGGGTTTGAAGCAAGTTGGCAACCATGCCCTGAACTTTCCCAGAGGGAATCTCTAGAAAGGAGAAGCCATTAGGCCTCCCCTTCAAAGGCACACCTTCTAACCGATTTATAAGCCAAGTTTTCCTGATCTATTAGGGACATGGTCGCCTCTAATATAAAGCAGATATTCAAAATGGGAACACCAGAAGGATGGCAAAGTTGACAGCTTTTGCTTGACATCACTACAAATATTTCTGACCTAATTTTAGCTGATTTATGAATAAGTGATTCTCCCAGTCTTCAGAGTGAAATATTTAGAAGTTAGAGTTCCATTTAGAGTTCATGTATAATACAGAACTGATTTTCTGTGCTGCCGACTCCCTCTCTTCATTTCCTCCTTTTTTAAAAAATGCACGATAATTCTTCTCCTATCCTTTTTCAGTTTCCTGCATGAGACTTATTTAAACATTGCACACACATCTTTTGTGAAAGAAGAAAAGGAAATTCAGCTTGTGGGGCTCAGCGGGAGTTCAGCTAATGCAGCTTAAAATAATGATGCCGAAAAAGAAGCACTTATCTGCAGGCAGAGCACCCCTGATACTCTTCCTGTGCCAGATGATTAGTGCACTGGAAGTCCCTCTTGATCGTAAGTATTAACGTTGGAAAGCTGTTAGGCCCGGGAGTCAGACCCTCCCCGGCATTTACCATCACTCTGAACTGTGTGGATGGAGCAGATGTCCGTGTGATCCTGAAAAGTGAATCAAAACTAATTTGGCTTTTACCTTCAGCACCCTGTGTTTATAAAGAATCAGACCCTAGAAATGGCCATTGAATCGGTCAGACACATTGTCCCTTCCCTGTCATTATCTGTCCCTCCCCTCAGGTGCTTTTGGTGTACCATGGTGGGGGACTGACCAGAGAAGGAGTGAATTGTGAACTGCCCTGATCCTCCCAACAGGCAACTCTTTATAGAAGCCGTCCTGCAAGAAAACTGTAGGAGTTGCTTTAAAATGATCACAGAGACCCCCCCACCCCACCCACCGTTTATCCTGTCGCCGCATCTCCACCTTCTTTCTTCATATGCTAAGAGTGAAAAGATCACCTCTCAGCCAACCCCACGCCCTCTGTATCCCCAAACTACCCACGGCTTGTTTCTCTGGATTCAGACAAGGCAAAATTCACTTTGGAGTTTGGGATCTTAAATATGAGTTTAGAGCTAGGAAATATATCTTATCTAAAGCCTAGTGAAAGGTCTTTGTTTTTAAAACGGTGATCAAAGACCAAGATGTCAATGTTGAGAATTAAACAAGTCTTCGGCAAAATTACTATTTAAAATGGAGCAAGTAACAGCTACTATAGGAGCCCACCCTTTCCTGAATAAAGTACTGTATGTACTGCACTCTCCCTGGGCTCGGTGGCCTGTTTGTAAGAACTAAAGATAATGCTAGGTGCCAACGGGTCACTTTGCCTGCAACGGAAAGCAGAATTTGAAATCTGGACTAATACTGTACTTCAGAACTGATTTATTCTTCATCCCTAATCAGCATGACCTCTTTAAATCCATTAGCTTCTTGAATAGAACATCTGTTTGGCGAGCTTTCCAAGGTACAAGGAAGGTACACTTTCCCGGGGCGATTCAATTGTTGGGATGTCAATTTTTTTTTTTTGCCAAAGAGGTTGCAACTGCCAGTGGGAAGGCAATTAAGAAGAGATGTGATTGGTCCCATACTTTGTTGACTCCCTTTTCTGTGCATCTGTAGTCTAAAGTGTAAGAAAATGCAACATTCTCCTTCTTTTCAAAAGATATTCATTCAGTGACCTTAATTTCAGTTAAAAAAAAAAAAAAGAAAAGAGAGATATGATTGGTTAAGCCCGTTGGAGTTGGAATGCCTAAGTAAGCATTCGCCCTAATGGGTGTATAGAAGAAAGAGCATTTGAGAGAAATGCTTTTGTTCTCTCTTCTGTTAAATATATTCCCCTTTAATCTGACTGCTCAATCTTACAATCAGAGGGAAACAGTCACCTACGGCTAACTCAGTTATCGCTGCTAATGGAGAAGAGCAGAACCATGATGAAAAGAAAGTCACAGGCAACCCAGGCGCTCCTGCATTAACCTTTGCAAGTAGTAATGACAGGCAGCACAGCAGAATCACGTGAATTGCATGCTAATGTAATGTCTTCCCTGCCCCTATTCCTTATCCCCCCTTTCCGTGAGCTGCTCCTTGGGGTGGGTACTGGCAGACCCTGGGTGACTGAGGAATTCTGAAGCAGAAACATGCTAACAGTCTGAAAAGTGCAATTACCGACTTGGCGATTAACCGTAGAAATAGAAAAACCTCAAATCAGTGTTGGATTTGGCTTGGATGGAACACTGTCATTGTAGCAATGTCCCATTGTTAGGTATTATCACCATGTGCGTAGTGATGTCTGGGATAATAGGCTCAGACACAACACAGTATGTGACAACTCAGATTAATTGTAGATTTCAGCTGTTTTTCAAATTGAATGTAATTACTTGTCCAGCACAACACGTATGGAATGGAATTAGGCGTTCCTATTCCTGGCAGAATCATTTTTTGGCCTATAGCATCCCTTTTGTTCTTCCATATGTGTATGTAGAAAGGTCTGCTTCAGGAATAAACAAAACCTTTAATGGGAGTTTCTTTCCCTTGCTACTTCACAACCTCCACCTTTGCTCTACCGGTTTTTTAGGTCAAATAAAATAGGCAAGATGCCCCTTTTATCTTCAGGGTGCTAACGTTCTTCTTACTAACACCTGATTTTCTTTAATCCTGTTTGCCCACTCACCTGCTGATATTGATGGGGAAAAAGCAAAACTTCTTGAAGACTGTAAGTGTCTTTCCGTCATTACCAGGCGGTGTGAAAATTTGACTGTGTCTTTGTTTTTGAATGAATGCTGTGAATTAAAACGCACAATTTTGTTTTCGTGACTAACGTCTTTTTAAGCGTGTGTGTTTACTGTGGCTAATCATTGCATTTAAATTCCAAGAAGCAGGTTTAATCTATTCCTTGCATGAATTCTGAAGACTCAGGTATTACTGTCTTTCTTTTACCAATATTCTGGGCTACTAACTGCTGAGCTTTGTTCACATCTGATGTAACTCAGTGAGAAAATTCACAAAATTTGAAGAGAATGTCTGGTTCGAAATGCTATTAAAGGCTTGCTGGAATAAAAACATGTCTTTGGGTATATATAGGAGGTGGGCGCATGAAAATGCTGCACCCGAGTTCGCTCTCAAACTTCTTCAACCTGTAGGACTGGGTAGACTAGTGTTTCTAAGTGTCATCAGTATAATGGCCCAGAGAATTTGAATATTGTTTTGATGTGTGCAAAAGACAGGCACCCCCATTCCCATCGTCTCCAAGTGGCGTGCTCTAATCAAAAACTGCTGCCTCTGACAGTAGGGCAACATCTGTCATCTACCTAAAAAGGTAGTTTTCAGGCATTTGAAAAATTCTTTGATATTAGATTAGCCAGGAAAATTATATAAAATCACCTTTTCCCCTTATTACTTCAAAGCCCTTGTTAGTTGCCAGATGACCTAAGCACGGTTCAAAGAGGTACATCTAGGTGGTAAACTCCTAGCAGTTATGCATGGCAGCTAAGCCAGCTCTGTTACAGACACATGAATAGAAGTTCTGGGTCTGCAACCATCGCCCTTGCACCTCTGTCACTTACAGAAAAGCACAAAGAATTGGACTGAGTCACTCCTAAAAATCCCCCTACCCACCACCTATGCCCAGCAATCCCTGAGTGGGAAATTCTAAGGCTTCTTTCCATCATCCCAAACTCTCTACTCCCAAAGCCTGAAGGATCACTCCAAAGTGAAGCTGGTCTAATTAAAACTGATTATGATGGTAATTTAAATACAGCTAACATCACTGAACCATTATAGGACTGGAATGTACTAAGAATTTTACACAAATTATTTTATTTAATTTTCCCAGCAACCCTAGGAGGTAGATACTACTTTTAAACCCTATTTTTCCTCTATGGAAACGAGGGCTTACAGAAGTTTAAGAAACTTGCTTGAAGTCTCACAGCTGGTAAGAAATAGACAGACTAGTTCTTAAGCACTAGCCCAAACTGTTAACCAGCTTTGGTAACTGCCGGCTAGAAGAATGAGTGTCCTGTGAACAGTGCTAGAGGCTGGGAAGAGCGGCTGGCTAAGGAGGATGAGGAAGGGATGGATCTTGGGAAAGGAGTTGAAATTGATGCTGTGCAGTATCCCGCAGTTAATAGGTGCACAATAAATGATGGCAATTATGAGTTTCATTTTTTATCTATATTTTAGGTGTTATTTGGATGTTTAGTAAGAGATGTCTGGTGAACAGCCCCGAGACTGCAGACAAAGCAAGAGAAGAGATCCATGTTTACAGATTTATAAGGCATTGAGCATGGAAATGATCAATTTAGCCCTGGCAACAATTCACCACAGGAAAGAAAGGCAAAAGCTGAGGACGATTATTAAGCTTTGGGAAATACTTGATTGACAGGTGGAAGAAGTTTCACAAAGGAAGCACAGAGCATAGGTGGAGAGGAAAGGGATGAGCCAGAATATGAAAAATGATCCAGATAAGTCTTTACATGGTAAAGATGTCCTGTACATTGTAAGATGTTTAGCCACATCCCTGGCCTCTACCCACCAGATGCCAGGACCACCCCCATCCCAGTGGTGACAACCAAGATGGACTCTGGATGTGGCCAGATGTCCCCCAAGGGCTGGGGGCAAATGGCCCCAGGTTGAGAACCACTGGTCTGTGTAAACAGCTCTCCTTCGAGTTGTGCAAGGCAGTGGCTTCCACCAGGAGAGTTCGCTTCTCTTCTCTGCTTTGTGCCTTCCTAGTCAAGCTATTTTGCTACTCTGAGCAACAAAAGAAGTCAAAAGGGATTATTTCTCCAGTCCCTTCCTGTTCTACACTCTGTGATTCTGATTTCACAAGAAGGAAGACGTGGTAATCTTAGAGTGACCTGAACATCAAATGTCCACGTACCAGCTTTTTTCAGATTCAGTTGCTCCAGATCAGAACGGTTTCTCCCTACAATCTGATAATAAATGATCAGATAACACTTTGAAGAGTGAAATGAGAATATTGTTTCCTAAAACAGAGAGCTTCCCAATTCAATTTCTCTTCTGAAGAAGGTTGTTTTATCTTTGTTCCTAGTAGCCACCTACCTCCTGGCTCTAATAAGACATGTCAAGTCTCTAATTTTAACCATCTTTTTCACGTTAGCTTCTCAAATATATTTGTTACCAATGTATTAATTTACATGAGCCCAGTAATGAACTACAAGTCAGTTACTGTTTCCCAAGAAAGATACAAATTTACCTCATAACTTAAATTTCATTGAAAGGCATCATTTGAATCAAAGCTATCAGAGAAATTTCTCATTGTTACATCAGAAATGAAACGATCTTAATATTAAGCTTATATTGGTAATTATTTTCCCAAACTTTCCATGTGGGAAAATGGGCTTTATGAGCACATATAAAGTTACCAAAAGGGAGTTATGCCTTGACTCCAAAATTTTAGGAGTCTTTTAGCTAAAAATCTGCTGAGGGGGTGTGTTACCACAGTAGAAATTACTAAAAACATTTGGAGCATATTTAGTCTAGGGTAAGTGATTTTGATATAGAAAAAAGTGATTGCTATTATGATATTAAATGATTTATTTCTTTACATTGTTCTTCTTTCTACCGTTAAGTGGTACAACCTCCAACCATTACTCAACAGTCTCCAAAAGATTACATTATTGACCCACGGGAGAATATTGTAATCCAGTGTGAGGCCAAAGGGAAACCTCCTCCAAGGTGGGTGTGCTTTCTGCTGTTATAATACTGATAATAAGCATTGATACTCATGTTGAAGTTAATTTCAGGTCCTGCATATTATTAAAGTATCATTTGTAGGTTCATTGTTCTGTCTCTCTGCTTAATTAAATTCAGTTGATTCTTCTTAAAAACCCAGGTGGTTGCATTTCCATACTGATACCTTTCTGTGATATGCTAAAAAATTGTGGGAAGATGTGGAAAGAGCCTTCTGATGGCCTTATGACATGGGCAAATTCCTTCTCTATGGGCCTCAGTTTACAGATAAATGTAAAATAAAGAAGTTGAACTTGACAACTTCTAAGATCTCTCCTAGCTCTCTGCAAGTCTATAAAATAGCCCCAAGTGGTTTTCCAAACATGACAGTGTTCAGCACTCAAGATTCTCCATATGCACCTTGGCATGAGCACTGCACAGCCTTTTAGAGTTGGGAGAGACATTAGACATTGTCTGGTCCAACCAGTATATCTTATAGATGGGGAACTGGTGCCCAGTAATGCTAGGTTAACCTAACCAAGGGCCCACAGCTCCTTAGTGGATGATCCGTAACTTGTCCAGTAATATATGGAAATTCTGGAGAGTTGGATTACTATTATTGAGAGATAATGTGTATTTTTTTTAAGTTATAAATAAGGGAAATTTTCTCAATATTTTATTTCCAAGTTTGTCTATGACCAGCCTTATTAATCTATCACAGACTGGCACCGGAGAAAAAAATTACCAAAGTATATCAAAAACTTCCATCAAAGGTTGGCTTCAAAACAGTCTCTTCTGTCATATTATTAGAAACGCTCGAGCACTCAGGCCCTAATGTGATGTCCTTTGATGACACCCCTTTTAGTTTAACATTTAATTAATAGCTCCTGTAACTCTCTGTTAGGCAGGATTTCTCCACCTCAGCTCTGTTGATATTTTGGGCTGGGTAATTTTTTGCTGTGGAGACAAGAGCTTTCCTGTGCATTGTGGGATATTTTGCAGCATCCCTGGCCTCTACCTCCAATAAGCCAGCAGCAGCCAACAACACTGTCCCCTACCCTAGGAGTTGTGACAACTCCTGCTATAAGGATAAGCAGTGGGAAGGGAAATCCAAGAGGGCTTGGAAATCATGGGCAAGTTTAGACATTCATGCTTATGTAAGAGCATGGCCATTGTTGATTTGTGACCTGTTATCAAGTATTTGATTACTTGGGCACTGGGACTTTTATATAAGGCAGTCTTTTACATAAATAAAACTGAAAAAGAAGACTTTCCGTTGACAATTTGAAATACTTCCTAAGAAATTTACAAAAATCATCTCTAGAATTAAAAATTCTCAAAATATATTTGATATACAATGATCACTTTTAATAACCGACACTTACCACTGAACTCATGTTTCTTCCTCTCCTCCCAACTCATACTTCGCATTTTGGCAACTTGACACTGGTCTGATCACTTTTAAACACACACATATATTAGTACTCGTGAAGGCCTTTCTTCTTACACTTCAGCCCAGAGCAAATCTTCATAGGCAGGTTATCAATTCTATGAACAATGGAGTTTACAGTAAAAATGCTAATAAAGCTCTAAGAGAGTGTGCCTCGGAGACCTACTTCCTATATTTTCTTTGAAAAATGACAGGCAATTTGTATGCATGATTTCTTTATTGAGTCAGATTTTGGTTAGTTCTAATGAAGACATGTACCTTAGTATGTATGGCCGGCACTTTTTTCTAAGTCATAATTCAATGAAACATTTTAGGTATGGAGCCTATTGCTTTTTTACTGAATACTAAAATCTAATCATTATTTAGAAATCCATAAAACTGCTAGGAATTTGTTAGAGAGGAAATAATCCTGTTTTTCTGGACTGTAAACAAGCTTAATCCTTTATGCGTTGGGCAGTTTCTCCTGGACCCGAAATGGGACTCATTTCGACATAGATAAAGACCCTCTTGTCACCATGAAGTCTGGCTCGGGAACCCTCACAGTCAACATCATGAGCGAGGGGAAAGCAGAGACGTATGAAGGAGTTTATCAGTGTACAGCCAGGAACGAACGTGGGGCTGCAATTTCTAATAACATTGTCATCCGTCCATCCAGTAAGTCGGACCTGTTCACCAAACAGGACCCTTTTTAAAGTATAGCTCCAACCCCAGCATCTGTTACACCATTTAAATACCATTACAAGAAAGCAATGTCGTTGATTCCAATCCTCTGAAAATCATCACCCCTTTCCACTTGACCTCAATTCCTCAGCCTAATGCTTTGCCAATCCAATGTGTCTTTTGTACAAGTCCAGAATAAAACACCAGGGGTAAGAAAAGTGTATTTTTCCTCAAATTGATCTAATTATTAATTTCTCATGAATCTTACGTGTAAGCGTACTCCAAACAGCCAGATGGAAATAAATTAGGTATGAAATGGGTAATTGATGTCTAAATGTTATTTCTTTAAATATTTTCTTAATTGAAGTATGGTTGATGTACAATATTATAAAAGTTACAGGTGTACAATTTTTAACTGTTATACTCCATTTATAGATATTATAAAATATTGGCCATATCCCCCATGTTGTGCAATATATCCTTGTAGCTTATTTTTTTTTAACATCTTTATTGGAGTATAATTGCTTTACAATGGTGTGTTAGTTTCTGCTGTATAACAAAGTGAATCAGCCATACATATACATATATCCCCATATCTCTTCCCTCTTGCGTCTCCCTCCCACCCTCCCTATCCCACCCCTCTAGGTGGTCACAAAGCACGAGCTGATCTCCCTGTGCTATGCGGCTGCTTCCCACTAGCTATCTATTTTACATTTGGTAGTGTATATATGTTACTACCACTCTCTCACTTCATCCCAGCTTACCGTTACCCCTCCCCATGAACTCAAGTCCATTCTCTACGTCTGCGTCTTTATTCCTGTCCTGCCCCTAGGTTCTTCAGGACCTTTTTTTTTTTTTTTTTAGATTCCATATATATGTGTTAGCATACGGTATTTGTTTTTATCTTTCTGACTTACTTCACTCTGTATGACAGACTCTAGGTCTATCCACCTCACTACAAATAACTCAATTTCGTTTCTTTTTATGGCTGAGTAATATTCCATTGTATATATGTGCCACATCTTCTTTACCCATTCATCTGTCGATGGACACTTAGGTTGCTTCCATGTCCTGGCTATTGTAAATAGAGCTGCAATGAACACTGTGGTACGTGACTCTTTTTGAATTGTGGTTTTCTCAGGGTATATGTCCCGTAGTGGGATTGCTGGGTCATATGGTAGTTCTATTTTTAGTTTTTTGAGGAACCTCCATACTGTTCTCCGTAGTGGCTGTATCAATTTACATTCCCACCAAGAGTGCAAGAGGGTTCCCTGTTCTCCACACCCTCTCCAGCATTTATTGTTTGTAGATATTTTGATGATGCCCATTCTGACTGGTGTGAGGTGATACCTCATTTTAGTTTTGATTTGCATTTATCTAATGATTAGTGATGTTGAGCATCCTTTCATGTGTTTGTTGGCAATCTGTATATCTTCTTTGGAGAAATTTCTATTTATGTCTTCTGCCTATTTTTGGATTGGGTTGTTTGTTTTTTTGATATGGAGCTGCATAAATATTGGAGATTAATCCTTTGTCAGTTGCTTCATTTGCAAATATTTTCTCCCATTCTGAGGGTTGTATCTTAGTCTTGTTTATGGTTTCCTTTGCTGTGCAAAAGGTTTTAAGTTTCGTTAGGTCCAATTTGTTTATTTTTGTTTTTATTTCCATTTCTCTAGGAGCTGGGTCAAAAAGGATCTTGCTGTGATTTATGTCATGGAGTGTTCTGCCTATGTTTTCCTCTAAGAGTTTGATAGCGTCTGGCCTTACATTTAGGTCTTTAGTCCATTTTGAGTTTATTTTTATGTATGGTGATAGGGAGTGTTCTAATTTCATTCTTTTACATGTAGCTGTCCAGTTTTCCCAGCACCACTTATTGAAGAGGCTGTCTTTTCTCCATTGTATATTCTTGCCTCCTTTATCAAAGATAAGGTGACCATATGTGCATGGGTTTATCTCTGGGCTTTCTATCCTGTTCCATTGATCTATATTTCTGTTTTTGTGCCAGTACCATACTGTTTTGATTACTGTAGCTTTGTAGGATAGTCTGAAGTCAGGGAGCCTGATTCCTCCAGCTCCGTTTTGCTTTCTCAAATTGCTTTGCCTATTCAGGGTCTTTTGTGTTTCCATACAAATTGTGAAATTTTTTGTTCTAGTTCTGTGAAAAATGCCATTGGTAGTTTGGTAGGGATTGCATTGAATCTGTAGGTTGCTTTGGGTAGTAGAGTCATTTTCACAATATTGATTCTTCCAATCCAAGAAAATGGTATATCTCTCCATCTGTTTGTGTCATCTTTAATTTCATTCATCAATGTCTTATAGTTTTCTGAGTATAGGTCTTTTACCTCCTTAGGTAGGTTTATTCCTAGGTATTTTATTCTTTTTGTTGCAGTGGTAAATGGGACTGTTTCCTTAATTTCTCTTTCAGATTTTTCATCATTAGTGTATAGGAATGCAAGAGATTTCTGTGTGTTAACTTTGTATCCTGCTACTTTACCAAATTCATTGATTAGCTCTAGTAGTTTTCTGGTAGCCTCTTTAGGATTCTCTGTGTATAGTATCATGTCATCTACAGTGACAGCTTTACTTCTTCTTTTCCGATTTGGATTCCTTTTATTTCTTTTTCTTCTCTGATTGCTGTGGCTAACACTTTCAAAACTATGTTGAATAATAGTGGTGAGAGTGGACAAAATTGTCTTGTTCCTGATCTTAGAGGAAATGGTTTCAGTTTTTCACCATTGAGAACGATGTTGGCTGTGGGTTTGTCATATATGGCCTTTATTATGTTGAGGAAAGTTCCCTCTATGCCTGCTTTCTGGAGGGTTTTTATCATAAATGGGTGTTGAATTTTGTCAAAAGCTTTCTCTGCATCTATTGAGATGATCATATGGGTTTTCTCCTTCAATTTGTTAATATGGTTTATTACATTGATTGATGTGCATATATTGAAGAATCCTTGCATTCCTGGGGTAAACCTCACTTGATCATGGTGTATGATCCTTTTAATGTGCTGTTGGATTCTGTTTGTTAGTATTTCGTTGAGGAGTTTTGCATCTATGTTCATCAGTGATATTGGCCTGTAGTTTTCTTTTTTTGTAGTTTCTTTATCTGGTTTTGGTATCAGGGTGATGGTGGCCTCATAGAATGAGTTTGGGAGTGTTCCTCCCTCTGCTATATTTTGGAAGAGTTTGAGAAGTATAGGTGTTAGCTCTTCTCTAAATGTTTAATAGAATTCGCCTGTGAAGCCATCTGGTCCTGGGCTTTTGTTTGTTGGAAGATTTTTAATCACAGTTTCAATTTCAGTGCTTGTGATTGGTCTGTTCATATTTTCTATTTCTTCCTGGTTCAGTCTTGGAAGGTTGTGCATTTCTAAGAATTTGTCCATTTCTTCCAGGTTGTCCATTTTATTGGCATAGAGTTGCTTATAGTAATCTCTCATGATCCTTTGTATTTCCACAGTGTCAGTTGTTACTTCTCCTTCTTCATTTCTAATTCTATTGATTTGAGTCTTCTCCCTTTTTTTCTTGATGAGTCTGGCTAATGGTTTATCAATTTTGTTTATCTTCTCAAAGAACCACCTTTTAGTTTTATTGATTTTTGCTATCATTTCCTTCATTTCTTTTTCATTTATTTCTGATCTGACCTTTATGATTTCTTACCTTCTGCTAACTTTGTGGGTTTTTTGTTCTTCTTTCTCTAATTGCTTTAGGTGTAAGGTTAGGTTGTTTATTTGAGATGTTTCTTGTTTCTTGAGGTATGATTCTGTTGCTATAAACTTCCCTCTTAGAATTGCTTTTGCTGCATCCCATAGATTTTGGGTCGTCGTGTTTTCATTGTCATTTGTTTCTAGTTATTTTTTGATTTCCTGTTTGATTTCTTCAGTGATCTCTTGGTTATTAAGTAGTGTATTGTTTAGCCTCCATGTGTTTGTATTTTTTACAGATTTTTTTTTCCTGTAGTTGATATCTAGTCTCATAGCATTGTGGTCGGAAAAGATACTTGATACAATTTCAATTTTCTTAAATTTACCAAGAGTTGATTTGTGACCCAAAATATGACCTGTCCTGGAGAATGTTCCATGACCACTTGAGAAGAAAGTGTATTCTGTTGTTTTTGGATGGAATGTCCTATAAATATCCATTAAATCCATCTTGTTTAATGTATCATTTAAAGCTTGTGTTTCCTTATTTATTTTCATTTTGGATGATCCGTTCATTGGTGAAAGTGGGGTGTTAAAGTCCCCTACTATGATTGTGTTACTGTCGATTTCCCCTTTTATGGCTGTTAGCATTTGCCTTATGTATTGAGGTGCTCCTATGTTGGGTGCATAAATATTTACAATTGTTACATCTTCTTCTTGGATTGATCCCATGATCATTATGTAGTGTCCTTCTTTGTCTCTTGTAGTAGTCTTTATTTTTAAGTCTATTTTGTCTGATAAGAGAATTGCTGCTCCAGCTTTCTTTTGATTTCCATTTGCATGGAATATGTTTTTCCATCCCCTCACTTTCAGTCTGTATGTGTCCCTAGGTCTGAAGTGGGTCTCTTGTAGCCAGCATATATACGGGTCTTGTTTTTATATCCATTCAGCCAGTCTCCGTCTTTTGGTTGGAGCATTTAATCCATTTACATTTAAGGTAATTATCGATATGTATGTTCCTACTACCATTTTGTTAATTGTTTTGGGTTTGTTATTGTAGGTCTCTTCCTTCTCTTGTGTTTCCTGCCTAGAGAAGTTCTTTTAGCCTTTGTTGTAAAGCTGGTTTGGTGGTGCTGAATTCTCTTAGCTTTTGCTTGTCTGTAAAGGTTTTAATTTCTCTGTCGAATCTGAATGAGATCCTTGCTGGGTAGAGTAATCTTGGCTGTAGGTTTTTCCCTTCCATCACTTTAAATATGTCTTGCCACTCCCTTCTGGCTTGCAGAGTTTCTGCTGAAAGATCAGCTGTTAACCTTTTTGGGATTCCCTTGTATGTTATTAGTTGTTTTATCCTTGCTGCTTTTAATATTTTTTCTTTGTATTTAATTTTTGAGAGTTTGATTAATATGTGTCTTGGTGTGTTTCTTCTTGGATTTATCCTGTATGGGACTCTTCACTTCCTAGACTTGATTGACTATTTCCTTTCCCATATTAGGGAAGTTTTCAACCTTAATCTCGTCAAATATTTTCTCAGTCCCTTTCTTTTTCTCTTCTTCTTCTGGGACCCCTATAATTCGAATGTTGGTGGGTTTAATGTTGTCCCAGAGGTCTCTAAGACTGTCCTCAATTCTTTTCATTCTTTTTCCTTTATTCTGCTCTGCAGTACTTATTTCCACTATTTTTTCTTCCAGGTCACTTATCCGTTCTTCTGCCTCAGTTATTCTGCTATTGATTCCTTCAAGAGAATTTTTAATTTCATTTATTGTGTTGTTCATCATTGTTTGTTTGCTCTGTAGTTCTTCTAGGTCCTTGTTAAATATATCTTGTATTTTCTCCATTCTATTTCCAAGATTTTGGATCATCTTTACTGTCATTACTCTGAATTCTTTTTCAGGTTGACTGCCTATTTCCTCTTCATTTGTTTGGTTTGGTGGGTTTCTACCTTGCTTCTTCATCTGCTGTGTGTTTCTGTCTTTTCATTTTGCATAACTTACTGTGTTTGGGGTCTCCTTTTCACAGGCTGCAGGTTCGTAGTTCTGTTGTTTTTGGTGTCTGCCCCCAGTGGCTAAGGTTGGTTCAGTGGGTTGTGTAGGCTTCCTGGTGGAGGGTACTGGTGCCTGTGTTCTGGTGGATGAGGCTGGATCTTGTCTTTCTGGTGGGCAGGACTGCGTCTGGTGGTGTGTTTTGGGTTGTCTGTGACCTTCTTATGATTTTAGGCAGCGTCTCTGCTAATGGGTGGGGTTGTGTTCCTGTCTTGCTAGTTGTTTGGCGTAGGGTGTCCAGCACTGTAGCTTGCTGGTTGTTGAATGGAGCTGGGTCTTAGCGTTGAGATGGAGATCTCTGGGAGAGCTTTCGCCATTTGATATTACATGGAGCTGGGAAGTCTCTGGTGGACTAATGTCCTGAACTCGGCTCTCCCACCCCAGAGGCACAGGCCTGACACCCGGCTGGAGCACCAAGACCCTGTCAGCCACACGGCTTCTCCGGAGAGTCTCTGAAGACCTGGTGGGCTCAGGAGGTGGCTAGCAGCCCCTGCAAGGTCCTGCATGAGGGCTCCCTGGTCTCCGGCATCTGCTGGACCCCGAAGTAAGCGGCCAGTAGAGAACAGGCAGACTGAGAGCCCTGGCAGCTGGCTGGGCCTGGGTGACCACACGGAGGCTGCCACAGGAGACAAGTGGGGGCCTGTGGGCACGTGTGGCCTGGGCCACCGCCAAGGTCTCCTACGGCAGCAACCGCGAGATGGATGGCACGGAAGCCACACTGGGGCCTATCCTTGTAGCTTATTTTATACATAAGAGTTTGTAGTTCTTAACTCCCTACCCCTATACTGCCCCTCCCCCATCCCTCTCCCCACTGGTAACTACTAGTATCTGTGAGTCTGCTTCTTTTTTGTTATATTCACTAGTTTGTTGTATTTTTTATTTATTTATTTATTTATTTATTTATTTATTTATTTATTCATTCATTTATTTATTTTTGGCTGTGTTGGGTCTTCGTTTCTGTGCGAGGGCTTTCTCTAGTTGTGGCGAGCGGGGGTCACTCTTCATCGCGGCGCACGGGCCTCTCACTGTCGCGGCCCCTCTTGTTGCGGAGCACAGGCTCCAGACGCGCAGGCTCAGTAATTGTGGCTCACTGGACTAGCCGCTCCGCGGCATGTGGGATCCTCCCAGACCAGGGCTCTAATCCGCGTCCCCTGCATTGGCAGGCAGACTCCCAACCACTGTGCCACCAGGGAAGCCCTGTTGTATTTTTTAGATTCCACATATAAGTGATATCATACAGTATTTGTCTTTCTCTGTACAAAGAGACTTATTTCACTTATCATATTGCCCTCCAAGTCCATCCATGTTGCTGCAAATGGAAAAATTTCATTCTTTTTTTATGGCTGAGTAATATATTCCTTTGTATATACGTACCACATCTTCTTTATCCATGCATCTGCCGATGGACACTTAGGTTGTTGCTTCTGTGTCTTGGCTAGTGTAAATAATGCTGCTATGCACATTGGGATGCATGTATTTCTTTAAACATTTTTATTTCAAAATTTCACTGGAAATAGGGTGACCTCACTATCTTGCTATTATTGTGGCTCTTTTTGCAATAGTCAGTACCCAGATGCTCTCAACAACCCAAGAGCATGTATTTAAAGAACAGCAACCATTTGAAGTTCTGGTCATTTTTTAAAATATTTATTATGTGTATAATATGCGTGCATTATAGAATAATTAATTATAGAATAATTATAATTATAGAATAGGTCAATTACAAATGAACAAAAAAGAAAGTTAAAAATTACTCGCAAATCCTTTCATTCAAGGAAATTACTATTCTTTCTATTTTTACCTAGGCAGATATGTATGTACATGTCGAAAACAAGCTCATTCTGAAGTACTATTTTATAACCCTTTCTGCCTTATCTAGATATCATGTATATTTTATATTAATCTTATAAATAAGTATACTTATACAATGTCTAACACTGTATGATATTCAAAGGTGTACACGTACAATTATTTGTTTAACAAATCTTTTGACCTAGAAATGTTTTTCATTCTTTCATGAAGGGCATGCTTGTAGCAAAATTAGTTTGTATCTTCTTAAAGATGTATTTAATATAAATTCTTAGACATGGAATTGCTGACTCAGAATTTATACTATTAATGTCATTTTTTAACACTGTATTTAAAATTTCTTTTGTTGTTACCTTAATGTATATAAATTTCGAGTTACTATTTCCTCAGAAGTTTGGTTTATCTTTCTTTCTAGTGCTCTTTTTATTTTCCATTGCAGAAATAACTTAGAAGTTATTGTTTTATTTCATTAGGGTCACCGTTGTGGACCAAAGAAAAACTTGAACGAATAACACTTAGAAATGGCCAGTCTTTGGTACTTCCCTGCAGACCCCCAGTTGGGTTGCCACCACCTATAATATTCTGGATGGATAATTGTAAGTTTTAAAAATAAGAACTTTCTTTCTTCAAGAGTCTTATGATTATTGGCTGTCCCAATCAGTTATTACCTCTTGTGATTCATAAGATGTTTATAAAATGTCTTAGAGATTCTCAGGAAAATAAATCACATATCCTTTCATTCAGTCACTTTATTTTATTGAACACCTACTATGTACCAGGCATCTCTCTAAATAAACGAAACAAAGGTCCTGCTCTCACTAAATTTATATTCTATGCAATGGGAATAAAAGGGGGGAGAGAAGGAAGCAGAGAATAAATGCATTTAGAAAATATGTGTCAGTTGGCAGTAAGTGCTGTGAAGAAAAATAAGCAGAGTTTTGAGCAGAAACTTACAGGAGTGAAAGAGCAAGCAGGGCCTTAAATATCTGGGTGGAAAGAGAAAAAACGGTGTAAGCCCCAAGGGCAGGAGCATCCCTGGAGTGTGTAAAATCAGCAGGGAGGCCAGTGTGCCCGGGCTGACTGACCCAAGGGCGACAGTGAGAGAAAAGGTCAGGAAAGTCCAGGGGCTCCAGTGAGAAGGGCTTTGGCTTTTGCTTTCAGTGAAGTAGGGAGACAATGAAGGAGTGGCTTCACCTGAATCAAAACAAATAGTAAGAACATCACTTCGGTTCATGTGTGGAGAACAGAGAGGACGAAAGGGAGAGAAGGACGTTCTGTTAGAAGGCCAGTGCTGTGATCTGGGCAAGAGTTGATGGGGACTCGGACTTGGGTAGTGGCAGTCAAGTAAGTAAGAAATGGGCAGATTCCAGGGACTTCCCTGGTGGTCCAGTGGTTAAGACTGCACGCTTCCAACGCAAGGGGCGCGGGTTTGACCTCTGGTCAGGGAACGTGGCCGTAAAAAAAAGAAAAAAAGAAAGGAAGGGAAGCAGGGAGGGAGGAAGGAAGACATGGTCAGATTCCAGATATAATTTGAAGGTAGATCCTCCAGGATTTATTGGGGTCAGGGTGGAGGCATGAGAGAGAGGAATCAAAGGTAACCCCAAAGTCTAAGACTGAACAACTAGTAAAATGGAATTGCCATTTCCTGAAACAGCAGAAGCCCATCAAGGGAAGGAAATCAAGCTGTTCAGGATGTGTTATGTCTTTTCTTTCAGTTTCGTTCTTTTATCCCCAACAACAGCTAATTTTTTTTAATTTAATTTTTTACTTTATATTGGAGTACAGTTGATTCACAGTGCTGTGTTAGTTTCAGGTGTACAGCAGAAGTGATTCAGTTATACATATACATACATCCATTCTTTTTCAGATTCTTTTCCCATATAGGTTATTACAGAATATTGAGCCCAGTTCCCTGCGCCATACAGTAGATGCTTATTGATTGTCTATTTTATATATAGTAGTAACAACAGCTAATATTGATTGGGCATTTACTAAGTGCCTGTCCCTTTGCTAAGGACTTTACATAAGTTATCTCATCCATTTTCTACAATAGTCCCAGGAAGCATCTTGGATGACTCTTACCACTTTTTAGATGAGGAAACCGAGGCACAGAGAAATGAAGTCATTCATTAGGCAGTTTAACATCTGTTCACCCCATCCCTATCCTTAGGGAATTGTTTGTTGCTCTGCTCTCCCATCCTTCCACACCTCCCCTTAGCATGTTACCTTGGAGACTAGGAACCAGGGTTTGGGATGTGAGAGGCTTGTGAGGCATCCTTGTGGAGGTGTCCAGCAGGAGTCAGAGCTACAGCTACGTGAGTCAAAGGAAGATTCAGGGCTCTTGCCGACAATGTGTGAATGTTAGTGCTGCAGAGATGCTCTGTAGGGCCGGGGGCTGGAGGAGAGGACGAAGGGAGGGAGTGCAGGTGGTGAACAGCAAAGCCTGGGGACTGAGGCCAGGAGCCTCCAGGGGCCAAGAACTTAGGGAGCAAAGGAAAGTCGATGAGAAGGAGCAGTCACTTAGGTAAGAAGAAAACAAAAAGAGAGGGTGTCCCCAGGACGAGGGGAAGAAAAAGTGTCAGGGAGACAGAATATCAGCTGGTTCAAATACTGCTGAGAGATCAATTTCCAGTCTGACTGAGAAATGACTATTACATTTGGCAACACGGTGGTCGCTGTTGACCTTGACAAGAGTCCTTTGGGTAGAATGGTGGGAATGGTTGCAAAATATTTGTAGGGAATATATTCTGTTCTCAGTGACATGATTTCCTCTGAAATCACCAGCTGTGCACGTTACTGAAGATAAAATTTAGCTCTCACATTTCATTTCCAGTTTTGGCTGTTTTGTATCAAAGCACTCAGAGAAAGTATCACAAAGCAATGGAAAATAAATATATAAATGAATAAATGGGCGAAGATATTTTTCCTATGATCACGTAACAGCTTTTACAGATTTTGAAAGAATAAGTAACAAATCAAATGTAAATGAGTGGGTTATGTGGTCGAGAATAACAGTATCCAAAGGTACTGCCAAAATGAGGCCCAGTATTTGGTTCTTGGTTCTTATTCAGAATTGATGACTTTTCTGCTTAATAAAGAGGCATATACATGTAAAGTCTCAGAATCATCTGAATATGTAACTAATTTTTTTCACATTGCACTGCTGGCCATGTCATTTACATACATTTTAGGCTGTAGGCAAAGCATCTGGACCTTTCAAGTGAAATTTTATCTGGATATGAGAAAAAATTCAGATCTGTGTAGCATTCTTCTGGCAAGATGACCTTGTCACGTTATTCCTATCTGCATACATTTTTGTCCCAATGTAATGCAAAGGAACTCAGTGGGCAAAGTGCTACCATCCTCATAAAACGGCATTCCCTTTCATTTGATCTCCCAACACCGGTCCATAATAAAATACCGCAGGAGAAATGGAAGAGAATAAATGTGTCCCTATCTTTAACTCTATGTATTCATGAAATAAATGTACATTATTTTTCTGAGTTATTTTTTAAAACAACCCTTTCCCTGGTTAATGGCTTCAAACCATGAATTTACAACCGCCAACCAAACCCCCATCTTGACCTAGAACTTGACTAACATGGCTAACCAGCATCCTTTCAAGGTCTGGCTCCACATTTCCCTCCCTTTTCCTGCCCAAGGGAGCTGCAGACTTTTCCCCATAATTTTGCATTTCGTGACATTTTAGATAGGGCACCTATTGCTGTAGGAGCATAGCTGCTTGACTCAGACTCGAGAAATCCTCCGGGAGACATGACACCTGGCCCCAGGCAACTAGGAGGTACAATTTTTCCTAGTTCTCTCACTTCAGAGAGAACTGAAGAACTCTCCCAGTGAACTGAGTCAGAAGCTTCCTGAGTCATGCTAGCCAGCCAAGTGTAAGTTCACACATAGATCATTGGTCCCATCTCCCTGAGTTCTTCATCACCTTAGAAAATCTCCCCTCCACGCCTGAGGCTAGACTGTTCCTTGGACCTGAGGAGAAGTCAGTTGTTAAATGTGAAACTGGAAAGTCAGAATGCTGATGGTTATTCATTTCATTATGGAGCTTCTGTGAGGGGCCAGGTGCATTTTTAGGGCTATAACAGTAGACAAAGCAGATGACAGTCTCCGTCCTTCTGGAACTTAAATTCTAGTGCGGAGGGACAGACTATAAGCCATACACATGACAGGTAAAGTACATTGTCTGTTAGAAGGTGATAGGTAACACAGAAAAGAAAAAGTAGAGGAGGTGAGGGAGGCTGGGTGTGGGGGTCCTCTGAGCGGCATGTCTGCAGCATTACACCCTGTTGTTAATTGCCTGTTTGCTGCCTGATTCTCCAGTTAGATCCCAAGCTCAGGGCAGGGAACCGGGTCTGCCTGACACCTTGCCCAGGACCTAGTTCATCACAGTTAGGTGCTGTCACAGTATAAGGTGTCTGACTGTGTATGTACTGCAATAGATGCAACCCATGGTAACATCCTTACAAGCTTCCATAATGCACTTTCTGAGATATGTGTGTATCTATGATTAACAATTAGGGATTAACTTAAATGTTAGGAAAAGTCATGCAAACTCTTTCTGTAAAACATTTTTTGGTTTATGCTTGCTTCATGAAACCCTTCACTGGACAACTCTAATCTCACCTCTACCCTCACTCCAGAGAAATTAGGGTCTGGCAGGTACAACTGGAGTTTTAATACATGTGTCTTTTTTTATTTTTTTTTTACAGTTATTTGCTTTTACTCAAAGATCTTTATAGAGAAAAAAAGCATTCAAGTGAAGTTCACAGAACTAGTTATTAGTAGATACATTTATCTCACTAATTTGGAAAGTGGCCACTTTTTGATGGAATGATCTAGATGTCTCTCCGCCTTTCTCCAGCCTTTCAAAGACTTCCACAAAGTGAGAGAGTTTCCCAGGGTCTGAATGGAGACCTTTATTTTTCCAATGTGCTCCCAGAGGATACCCGGGAAGACTACATCTGTTACGCCCGATTTAATCACACTCAAACCATACAGCAGAAGCAACCTATTTCTGTGAAGGTGATTTCAGGTAAGAGTTCAGTTTCCAGAAACTCTCTTGCCATGATGTTTACAAATGTGTGCAAATGTATTAATTATTAAATCCTACTAGCTTTGAAGTAGACAGGTTCACTGGTCAGGAAAGTACCTGTGAATAGTTGCTAAAGTGTTGGCATATGTATCAATATTATAAGGAGCTTGCCTACCTTAAATACTGTATTTTACAGTTTTTGCTGTCATTACCATTACTGTTGCCATGGTAACTTCCTGAATCTACTTAGTGTTCTGAGCATTTGTGAGTGCTTTATGCTCCACGATGCCTTTAATTGGGAGTCCTGCTGCTTCAGTTATATATTCACATATTACTGGTTGGGGGTGGCTGAGTGAATTAATGAAATAGTTCTATACAATGTAAAGCACTGTTTTTACTTGGTAGGGACGGTGCTCGGTCAGCATAGGTATATATGTTTGCTTTTGTTGCCCAATACTTTTTTTTTTACAGTCCCCTCCCCCCTACTTTTTGCATTCTTCATAATATTCTGTTTATTTCAGTGGATGAATTGAATGACACTATAGCTGCTAATTTGAGTGACACTGAGTTTTATGGTGGTGAGTTATGGTGATTGTAACTGATATTTCTCCTTCATTGTAGAATTTAGTTCACTAACTTCACCTCCATGGCTGTTCAACCTTATTTCTTTATGAAATTCCTAGTTCCATGTTTAATACCACTAGAATCAATGTATGTTTCATATGAAGTTTAGCTCTGAGCTCTCAAACATGTCACTAAAACCTGTTCCATGTTGTATGTATAATAATGAAAGTTACTATAACTGTTTTCATGTAAAGAACCATTCCACAAGATTTGGAAAAAAATCTTTCGTGTATGTTCAGAATTACATTTTTCATTTTTTGTCTGGCTCATAAACTTTTCTCATGAATTAAATAAGAGTTGGCAAGGTGCGTTAACCTGCTAAAATACTAACATCAATGTCTTAGTAACCTTTTGCAATTAATATTAAGTGGATTTTGATAGTAAATCATCGTATTTCGATCTGTTTTCACATGACCTTATCAACGTCGTATAATTAGCACTAGTATTTCTCTTAGTTTTGTTTAAAATCGAGTGACTGTCTTCAGTGGAAGTAATCTTTTTAAAAACAGAGGATTTAACTTCATTCTTTTAAAAAGAAAAGAATTTGATTTCCTTAACGGAAATATGGCTCTCAGATATACAGTCTATGTGTGAAAATTATGGGTTCTGGATATGGGGTCCTCTTAATTATCTATAAGGCAGAATTTCTGCTGTATTAATTTTTTACCTTTGAGATATGAAGTAAAAAACATTAAGGTACTATCAATGACCAGAGTAAACAGATCACAACTCCTGCCTTATTTTATTTTATCTTACCTTATTTCATTTTATCTTATTTTATGTTAAAATCCTCCTGAAAAATATGGGCCTCAAAATCATTCCCAAAGTGATTTCAGAGGGGTAAAATCTAAGGAAAACTCTAATTTATCTCCAGTATTACCTTCTCCGGTGTTCAGTTTTTTCTTCTGAGAAATGAGAAGAATTCATATATTACCTTTTCAGTTTTTATGAGCATCAAGTAGATAATACGTTAAAGTATTGAACACTGTAAAGGGCTCTTAGAACCTCAAGATGGTATGATTTCGACTTTAAGTTTTTCTGAGAGGCCATCAGAAGATAAGGCCACATTTAGGCAAGGACTACATAAAACATGAAGGTAGTCTGTAGATATCTTCCTGAGATTTCTGACTTGAGCCCTTTTTTACGTTTTTGTCGAGGAAACCAATTTCAATTGCTTTAAGTCCACCCTTAATTTATGGCACACAATTTGCCACACCTCTGCAGTCACTTTCTAGTTGTGTTTTGTTTTGTTTTCTTTTCCATAAACCTTGCAGTTTTGATATGTTAGATGTTCACCACGATTTATCTTCACGATTAATCAATGGAATTGACTATAATGTTGTCCCTAGGGTAAAGCAAAATACCCCTTCCATCGTCATATCTTCCAGAAGATAGACAGCTCATTTTCACTTTGACGTGCGCACTCATCTTAAGAGATGGATAGTTTGATAACATGATTTTCCTCTCTATGTCTACATTTTGAAAATTTGCCAACTCACCAAAAATTCATAGGACCCTAACCCAAATTAGGGAAATGTACAAGAGGAAAAATGTTCTTATTTTTAATGCTTGTGCAACCAAAATAGTTGTTACTTCCGGCTGAGTGAGTGATGGCTATTTGCAAGGCAAAGAGTGTGTATGTGTTAGTTTAACAAATTTCACAATCAAATGCTAAGTGGATTTGCAAAGGGATTAGATTCTTAGACAGTGAACTGGGCTTCTAGAAATCCGTGTTCATAACTCTGAATGCATATTGATTTTCTTGTTTGCAGCTAAATCACATAGAGAGAGGCCACCAACATTTTTAACTCCAGAAGGCAATGCAAGTCGCAAAGAGGAATTACGAGGAAATGTCCTTTCACTTGAGTGCATTGCAGAAGGGCTGTGAGTTAACACTGTCTTGATATCCACTTCTTATGTAAACATAGTAGATTGGTAGAGAGGCGTTAATATCATAACAAGAGTCATTGTCTTATGTTGATTCCATTAAGCATCAAGAAAAATGTGATAATTCCTTCCAAAACAGGCCATATAAATTCCATGTTATTAAAATATTTTGTTAATAGTGTTCCTTTTGAGATAAGTATCAGTAATCACCTTCTGACTGCTCTGATTATAATTCAGGTTATTATTTTGCTACTGTTGTCTAACAAAGCATCTCAAAACTTAGCGGCTTAAAACCAATAGCTGTTTATCACTGATCATTTGTCTGCAGGTCTGCAAGGCAGTTGTGCTGTAACAGGCTAGATCCGACTGATTTCAGTTGACCCTGTTTGTGCATCTGCTGGGCGGCTCGGCTCTGGGTTCACAGCTCTGGGTCTGCTGGCTATGAGCAGGGCAACGGAGCTCTTGACCATGAGTTTCTCACATCCCTCTAGCAATCTAGCCCTGGCTTGTTCTCCTAACAGCAGAGGCAAACATGGCCTCATAGGACCTAACCTTCTCCCTGGCACACTGTCCCAACCCCTGCTTCCTAGTGACCAGTCACCAGCCCAGCTTCTTTGCAGATGTCTCATCTGTGCAGACCTCAAAACTGACGCCACCCCCAGAATGCATGTGCCCTTGACAGGAGTCCCAGATTAGGAAAACGTTCAAGGCGAGCTTCTCTATATAGTTCCCTCTTATGCCTGGCAAAGAGCAAGTACTACTGATAAGGCACATTTGCTGAAAACATTGATTGGAATCTCGGAAACATGTTGTGATCACGTGTTATGATCTGTGCTGTCCTTGGCCTGGTGACTCAATCACCTTGGCCAGGTGATTTTCCTTCCTAAAATCCCAGAATTGGCCTCCAGGAATAATTTTACCTCCGGAGGCACATGGAGGCCTCTGCTGGCCGTGTCAGGAAATCACACTACTCACAATTCAGTTCCTCAAATATATCTGTTCAATTATTTTTATTCAACCAAACAGATGAAAAAAATTCTACAATCCATTAATCCCACTTGCATTTCTAATGATAAATACACTGTGATCTTCCTGAGGGCATGGACCATTCTTTTTTTTATCTTTATCTTCCCAACACACAACTCAGTGCTTGGTCTATAATTTAGTCTCAGTAAATGTATTGAATGGATTTTTATTTCACCCTCATGAAAACCTTCTCAAGTCACCAGATCAAAACAAGCATCATTATGCGCATTAAGGCAACAGAGAAACCTGAGGCCCAAAAAGGTCAGGGATCCAAGATCAGAGAGCAATTTAGGGATAAGGCTGGGATTTTGAAGCAGACCTTTTAACTCTAAGCCTATGTCTGGCTTTTCATCTGCCTCTATAGTTCATGATTTAATAAGAAACATAGGTGAGAAATGGTATGAGTAACACATGAGTTGGGCCTACTTCTGTCAGTTGGTATTTTAAAATATCACTAATAATGAAACTAAAGTAAGAGCACGATTCCTCTAATCACTTCATTCACATCATCAGATAGCCTGTTATAAGATAGGGAGATGCTTCCATTTGATATGGAAATGTGTGAAAAGTTCATGGACACAAATATGTATATCAGCTTTTTCTCTGGCATTTTTAACTCTAGCCGATAAAAAAATTATAACTCAGTGTCATTAATTTTATGGTCATTCTTTTGATTGACATAGTCCCTTCATGCAAAATTTTCCAAGAGTGCCTCACTGATCAGAACTTTGAAGAAAATAATTAGGTCCCTTCAGTCAAGTAAGTCTTGCTGCCATTCTCACCAGATCCCTGAAGTCCAAGTTCACAGTGTGCCATAAATTAGCACAGTTCTGCTTGTGTGAAAATGGTAACTTACAGACTGAAATGTAAGGTTTTGAGTATGACTTATAAAAGTGTGGTGCTAGTTAAAAAGTGTGGTGCTGGTGTAAATCTCTATATATTCCTCATGACCTTTATGTTTATGACAAGCTCGCATGAAAATCAACCTCAAAAGCAGCTAGGTGAACTTCTTTTCTTGTAATGTTATTGTTTATTCATCTTATCAGGCCTACTCCAATTATTTACTGGATAAAAGAAGATGGAACACTCCCCATCAACCGGACATTTTATAGGAACTTTAAGAAAACTCTGCAGATTGTTCAGGTTACAGAAGCAGACTCTGGGAATTACCAGTGTATAGCCAAAAATGCACTAGGAGCCATCCATCATATCATTTCTGTCACAGTTAAAGGTATATCATTGTCTAAAATACATGGCTCTTGCCTCCATTGAGAATCCCTGAGTCTTCAATCAAAATGCCTTTGATTATATTCAATAATAATGTAATTTATATCAACATACGTGGCACCTTGAATCTCTTCTCATTGCTATTTATAGTGCATCTAAATCAGGTGAAAAATTCACTCCCTCAGATCTTCCTTGCAGAGGATTCCAATTAATAAGTGTAGAAAGAATGAAGGAAATAGGAAATCACATTTAGAATCCCACAGTTATAACTGCTGTAGGCAAGAGCTAGTGATGAAGGCTAAAATTACGGGATGGACCTTTAAGGAGAAACAGGATATTTGCATAGCCTCAAAGTGTTTCTTCTCCCCTCACCCCCCAAAAATTAATTACTGAGACAGGTTTAATATATGTCCACAAATTCTTTACTCCTCGTGCCTTAAAGAGATGGAGCTTAATTGTCCTTCCCTTGAGTGAGGGCTGGACTTACTTGCTTCTAACGAATAGAACATGGAAAGCAGGAAAATAATAACATTACAGTGGAGAAACCTGGCAGACATCACTCTAACCAAGTGATCAAGGTTAATATAACCGCTAATAAGCCATGTCAATATCATGTACTCCCAGATATGATGGACGTCTACAACAGCAGTTACCAGTGGGGAGAGGCAATAAAGGGGTAGGGGGTTAAGAGGTACAAACTATGATGTTTAAAATAAGCTACAAGGATCTATGGTACAACACGGGGGATATAGCCAATATTTAGTAATAACTGTAAATGGAGTATAACCTTTTTTTTAAAAAAGAAGTAATTTTGATGATACTGATGGCGGTGGTTGGATGGTGATTATAATCTAAAAATCCAGGAGTTCTTCACTCAGAAATCACTAAATTTGACCTTAGATGGAAAAGCTTTTGTTCACTTAAAACCTTCCCATTGATCTATAGGAGAATTCAATAGTCACTGGTAGAAACATTCTCTAGGAATGAGAGCATGTTGAAAATGTTTCACATAATATTTTAGTTACAGATAAGAAGTAGAGAACATACCTTAGGAGAAATACGAAGATTAAGCAATTTAGTAAGCTTGATTTATCCCTGAAAGAATTCAGTTGGCTAGTTCTCCTTTGTAAGTCTGGAAGGATGTTCAAGGAAGAAACTCTCCATGAAAAAAAAAGAGATGATAGAGAACTTATTTCTAGTGTTGGGCTAGTAATTAACATTGATATGTAACACTTATGGCTAACACTGACATATATTCACTTTTCTCCATTTCTGTCCTGATAATGATGAAAAGAGGATGTTCCTTATTACAAAAAATAACCAAAAAGCTCTTGATTATTTAGAAGAAAAAAAAAAAGATGTTCTACAAAATAACTGACTAGTTGTCTTTAAAAGTCTCAGGTTCATGAAAAACAAGGAAAGAGCAAGAAACTTCCAGATCGGAGGAAACTAAGTAAGAAGATGTGACAGTTAAACGCAATGTGGTGTCCAGGACAGGGTCCTGAGACAGAAATAAGACATTAGGGGAAAAACAGGGGAAATCCTCATACAGTGTGTAGTTGAGCTGATGGTATCCAGTGTTAATTTCTTGTTTTGGTATCTGTTCCATGGTTTTGTAAGAGAAAGCTGGTGAAGGGCTTATAAGAACACTCTATACTAACTTGGCAGCTTTTCAAAAATGCAAAGCTTTAAAAACTGCTTCCCAATTTTATAATTGTATGTATTCTACAGGGCTCAGATTTATAATTGTATGTATTCTACAGGGCTCAGATTTTAAATTCATGTTCCTTAGCCCTATCTGTACCTGTAAATTCCTCTACAACGTTAGAGAAATCTGTTACCTCTTCGATGTCTGATTAACGTAATGTAAAACAAGATGACGATATTTGAATCAAAAGGCTCTAGAAATAATAAATAGATGTCACTGAGTCTTCTTAAACATTCTTCTGAAAATCTGAAGTGTTCTTTGAAGCATATATCTATTCACTCTAAAAAAAATGAAACTAACAAATGTTTTGCAAAATACTTATTTTTATTAAGATAGTTCAGTATACTAAGTTTGCTAGAATAACTTATTTGATTCAATTTTTTGTGGGTTTTTTTTCCTTTTCTCACAAAGCGGCTCCATACTGGATCATAGCACCTCAAAATCTTGTGCTGTCCCCAGGAGAGGATGGAACCCTGATCTGCAGAGCTAATGGCAACCCCAAACCCAGAATTAGCTGGTTATTGAATGGAGTCCTGATAGAAAGTAAGTTTCCTTGAGTGGCTTCAGTTGCAGTATATTTTCGGAGCATAGTGACATCTCCACAGGGTAAAAACGGTGATAAAATAACTTGGCTTAAGGAAGGAAGCCATATATAAGTTAAACAGAGGCATGAAATTACCTTTAGATTTTAATTTTAACTACCTTTAGATATAATTTATTATGACCGAATCCTTTATGCTATTTTTTTTTTCTTTTTTGGCTGCGTTGGGTCTTTGTTGCTGTGCGCAGGCTTTCTCTAGTTGCGGCGAGCAGGGGCTTCTCTTTGTTACGGGGCATGGGCTCTAGGCATGTGGGCTTCAGTAGTTGTGGCACGCGGACTCAGTAGTTGTGGCGCACAGGCTTAGTGGCTCTGCGGCATGTGGGATCTTCCCGGACCAGGGCTCAAACCCGTGTCCCCTGCATTGGCAGGCGGATTCTTAACCACTGCCCCACCAGGGAAGTCCCGTTTATGCTATTAACATAACTGTATGTGCTGGTTGGAACTTGGCAATATTTCCTCTGTTTTTTACATGGATCATAGGAAGAATGATAGGGTGAGAAATAAACATCACTGAAAAGTTCAGATTATCTTCTTTGTTCAAAATGTCAGGTGATTTGTGGAAACATCACAGGAGTCAGAGGAGATGGGTGGGGAGGCTAGGAATAGAGACGGTGGATATGACAAGAATAAGAAATACAACTGTCTTAATTTAAAGAGGTTTTCATTCCTAAGTAGAGCCCAGATGTTCCCACGTTCTCCAGTTTTGAAAGGTCACCATCCCATTTAATACCCAAAGAAGCACACATCCTCTGACCCCAGTCCTTTGCTGGGTGCTCCATCTTTGACCAGTTTTCCCTCCCTCCGTATTGCTGAGATCATCCTTGAGCGATACCTATATGGTCCTAGCTGCCACGTGTCACCTCTTCTGCCACCTTCCCTGGACCACTCCAGCTGTCTCTCAGCCAGGTTGTCCAGGCTGCCCACCCCCCACTGCCAGGAACAGTTCCCCAAAGTGTGACCACAGGCTTTCCATCAGTCTTCTAAATCACCACAAGGACCAGTTTTACAAAACTTGGTTAAAGGCTTGAGCATAATATAAGGGAATTATAGCAAAGAAAACTTAAAACGGATATTGCGTCTTTCTGCTCCCGGATTCCTAAGCCATGGCCATTCACAGGCAGCCTACTGCCTTTCCTTTGTCTTGACCCCGCTCACCACCAGCTGCTACCGAGAGGCGAATCTTTGGACATTTCCCCCTTCTTGAAGTTCAGACCTTCTCTTAGACCCAGAGAGAGAGAGAGAACCGGTTTCTGTTTAAAACCCAGCCTCAGGTTCACTCTCCCAGTCAGTAGCATAATAATCTGCAAAGATATTCTTTACCCCCAATAAAGACAACCTTCAGGATTATGATGTTGAGCAGCTTAGCTCCTCGTTGCCTCCAAGCCAGGATCAAAAATTGGTTCTACTCTTACATACCCAAAAGGGCCATTAAACTGGCTTTCCTGAAATAGTCTTCACCCTAAGATGGATCTGAAAGCTGCTGGCAGATTTTAAATGACACACGTCCCTTCTTCTCACCATCAAGGTCTTACCACTGCAGGTCTAGAGGGGGTGAGAGACCCGGTTCCATGAGTGTTTATTAGGAGTGTGTGTCACACAACACAGTACTTATCGGATCCTCAGAAACAGACAGCCTGTGTTTACTGTAAAAGGAAGTATGTTCCTGGGAGAACACAGACACTAAGGAGGCCAGCAAATCGGGTTTGGATATTTCCATTCCCAATTTTAGCTAGGATCAGGATCAGGAAAAACTGCAGAGAGTATCTTGGGGTTGTGCATTGGGAAGCTGTTGCCACTCTCAGAGGCATATAGGTGAAAACTGAGAAAAAGTGGAAGAAAGCCCAGAACTGAAAAGTAAGTTTTTTGGTAGAATATCTGATTTTCTTAGCAATGTGTTCAGAATGGCATAAAGGATGGCGCGTGCTCAGCACTTTGGCACTGTGTTTTGTATCTCAGAGGTTCTGTGCCAGTTTATGGAAGGTTAAATGTGCCCCTGAGGTCTGGCCTCAGGGAAACTGACAGGTGGGAGGGGACATCCATCATTTCTGAGCAGGAAAGCCAGGGAGCCAGGGAATGTTGGAAAGATAAATCCTCAAGCTCCGCAGCCAGAATGCAATCATAAGCAGGGGAAAATGGAGATGTAGGTGGGTCAGTGACACAAGGACGAGGGGAGATAAAATAAGGAAGCTGATCTTTCCTCCTGATGGGCTCAGCTTGTGAGCCTTCCAAACCGGGCACAGGTGGTGCCTCTCAGGGAACCCTGTAACTGCAGCTGTAATGAGTTTTGAACTTCTAGGTGTAAAATAAGATTCAAGGGTGTAATGTCCAGCACAGGGACTATAGCCAGTATTTTATAACTTTATATGGAATATAATCTATGGAATATCGAATCACTATGTTCTACACCCGAAGCTAATCTAATATTGTAAGTCAACTAGACTTTAAAAAGTCAGCTTTGAAATTGTACTCATAGACCCTCCCCTTTAAATGAAATATCTGGGGGGAGGATCAACAGTGAAAAGCCTGCATTTTGGGGACAGGGGGTGCAGGACAGTGGTCCCTGGAGACAAGTGGAACCTGTCTGCTGTAACCCCGAATCATCTGATTGGGTCCAGAACAAAATCTTTCAAATCAGGTTCCAGATCAGTTCATTTCTTCCATCCCCAAAGTATGTGTTAAGTGCACGCTGGAAGGAAAACAGGAGGCTCAGCAGAGCTAGGATGAGAGTTCCACGGTGCCTGCAGATCCAGGGCCCCTTGGCCTCTGGCGCGCCTCGGAGCAGTCATTCTGGTGGGCGAGCAGGAAGAGAAACCCCGTGCGGTCTGGCAACAAAGCCGGGGGCCCTGGCCGCCAGGCCGCCCCACAGTGCTGGGAGCAGGTGCTGTGTATTTATACCGAGGTGATGAGAAGTGTCCCTGGAAGGTTTCTTTCTCCACATCTGGTAGCCAAGCTAAAAGTGCGTGGATTACTGTTTGGAATCTCGGAACTGAAAGGTGACGTTGGGCTTGAGGCGCCGGCGGGGGGGGGACCCTCACAGCTCTCTGCACGACGGTACTGCAGGGCCACCGCTGTTCCCCATCCCCACCCTCAGCCGCTAGTCTACCTACAGCTTCTGCTGAATGACTTCTTGGCTAGACACTGTCTTTTTTTTTTTAATTTTTAATGAAAAATTTTTTTAATTTTTAATATAAAAATGTTTTAAATTGTATTCAAGTATAGTTGATTTACCGTGTTGTGTTAATTTCTTTTTTTTTAAATTTATTTATTTTTGGCTGTGTTGGGTCTTCGTTGCTGTGCATGGGCTTTCTCTAGTTGCAGTGAGCAGGGGCTACTCTTCATTGCGGTGCACGGGTTTCTCATTGCGGAGGCTTCTCTTGTTGCGGAGCATGGGCTCTAGGCGCATGGGCTTCAGTAGTTGTGGCACGTGGGCTCAGTAGTTGTGGCTCATGGGCTCTAGAGTGCAGGCTCAATAGTTGTGGCGCACGGGCTTAGTTGCTCCGCGGCACGTGGGATCTTCTTGGACCAGGGCTCGAACCCGTGTCCCCTGCATTGGCAGGCAGATTCTTAACCACTGCGCCACCAGGGGAGTCCCTTTGTTGTGTTAATTTCTGCTGTACAGCAAAGTGATTCAGTTGTACATATACATGTACATTCTTTTTCATATTCTTTTCCATTATGGTTTATCATAGGATGTTGAATATAGTTCCCTGTGCTATACAATAGGACCTTGTTGTCTATCCATTCACTATATAATAGTTTGCACCTGCTAATCCCAAACTCCCAATCCATCCCTCCCCCACATCTCCGTCTCCCTTGGCAACCACAAGTCTGTTTTCTATGTCTGTGAGTCTGTTTCATAGATAAGTTCATTTGTAGATACTAAGTCTTAAACAGCTACGTTCCAAGTGAACCCTACCTGTCCCACCCTGTGTGGACCTCTCCTGATCCAGGAAAGGGAGTAAATGAAGAAGAAGACTGTCCCCACATCAGTAGAATTCGAAGAGCCTCGTGCTTCTCCCCTGTCCACCCTGCCCGTGAATTCGGACGCCTCTAAACAGAACTGCCTTTGAGGTTTGGGTCCCATTCTGGAAACAAGAGACTGGGGCTTGTTTCTCATCTGCAGTTTGCTGAGTTTGCAACCCACAGATGCATTCAACAATGACAGGGCAAGGAGGAAGGACGGCAGAGAGGCAGGGGTAGCAGGAAAGAGCAAAATTTACCATAGTAGATAGTGGCACAGAATTGGCATGGTGAGGATTCAAGGGGAGACTAGGGTAGAACCCAGAGGTTAGCTGGGAACACAGGCTGGCTTGCTGACACCTTCTACTTAAGAGGCTGCAGAAACCTTGCGTGGACCATTTGCCAAGGGGCAGGGACAGGGAATAGCTGTGCTTCTGCAGTATCATCGTGCAGCACCCCCACCAGGTGCCTGACATCGCCGCCAGCTGCTGCACAACAGAGACATTATCAGGGGACCACAGTACCAGGTACACAGCCTCCCCACTCCTGACTTGTGGGCAATCACCTAAGGACATTGCCACTCTCTCCTCCCACCTCTGCGGGCTCTGGCTGCCAAGGGCACATGAGGACTGTAAAAGGAGAAGCTAGATCAGGAGGGGGAGGGGTCAGACTTGGGTTCTGTTAGCAAAATACAGTGGTTTTTTTCAATATGTATTTTATTTATTTATTTTGGCTGTGCTAGGTCTTAGTTGAAGCATGCGGGATCTTTTAGTTATGGCATGCATGTGAGGTCTAGTTCCCCGAACAGGGTTCGAACCCCGGCCCCCTGCATTGGGAGCGCAGAGTCTTACCCACTGGACCACCAGGGGAGTGCCAGCAAAATACAGTGTTATTGATTTGTGACTGTGCATTTCAGACCTGGCACCTACTGTTTTACAAAACCGGAAGAATTCATTCAAAAAGAGCTTGGGCTCTAATCTCAGTATCTTCCAAAGCTCTGTCCCTCCAGGAGTGGCTAGGTTACTTTTAACTTTCCTTGAAGCATAAAACAGACTTATTAAATATGGAATTTGTCCAAAACCACCTAAAATTTTTTTTTAAACCACCTGCAGAAGTCAGGAAAAAGAACACAACTGCAGAGGTGCTGGTGCCGAAAAAGAACTTTGATTTTTATTGTGTGACCCACAGTGTCTGGGAGGATGTGGAAGTAGAACCCAGGATCAGAAAGAAAATGTCCAAGGTCAAGACTGTGGACACCAAGATTCCTGTCCCTGTCCTAGAAGGCAGCATAGAGCATAACACTTGTAGGTCTTTAATGATCTCGCATGCGAGTTGGGGTAGATCTCTCAGATCCTTCCACATGGAGCATACGTAAGATCACGCTATTATTATGTTAAAAGGCCCCTTTTCTCTAAAAGATGAGAAGGGGATGGAATGAAGGGAATAAGAATGGACAGAAGACCTTCTCCTGCCACAGTTACATATTTTGCTGACATGGGAGGAACAGACTGAAAGCCAGTAACACATGATGAGCAGGCAGGGGAACGGAGGCGTGGTCCAGGATCGACCCAAGATTCCACCAAGGCATCTTTCTTCTTCCTTTTCTCAAAAGTGAAGGGCTCAGGGACTTCCCTGGTGGCACAGTGGTTAAGAATCCGCCTGCCAATGCAGAGGACACGGGTTCGATCCCTGGTCCAGGGAGATTCCCACATGCCGCAGAGCAACTAAGCCCATGCGCCACAACTACTGAGCCCGCGTGCTACAACTACTGAAGCCCGTGTGCCCTAGAGCCCACGCGCCGCAAATACTGAGCCCGCGTGCCGCAACTACTGGAGCCCGCACGCCTAGAGCCCGTGCTCCACAACAAGAGAAGCCACCGCAATGAGAAGCCCACGCGCTGCAACGAAGAGTAGCCCCTGCTTGCCGCAAATAGAGAAAGCCCGCACACAGCAACCAAGACCCAACGTAGCCAAAAATAAATTAATTAATTAATTAATAATTTTTTTTTTTAAAGTAAAGGGCTCAGTGGCATCGCTTATAGGGGATAGAATGCCTAGATGGAGAAGAAAAGTCATCTCTTCCCCCAGAGATTTGTTCTACATTATGCTCAGATGTTCAGATTTCAGGAGATGTTTATAAAGGAGACTAACTCAGAAAATCTGAGCAGTAATCAGGCATTAAACAAACCATTAAGTCTGTAGTTTCTCATCTCCGAGGTGCACATACTACTATCTACTTAATCTGTTTCACAAAGCTCTTTTTATTTTTATTTTATTTTATTTTTAAGTCTATGGCACCCAGTATTCCCAGGCAGTCTGCCATCCAAGCACTAACCAGGCCTGACCCTGCTTAGCTTCCGAGATCAGACGAGATTGGGTGCATTCAGGGTGGTATGGCTGTAGACCACAAGGCTCTTTTAAAAATCAAATTATGCAACAGATATAAAAAATATTTTAAAACTTGATAGTACTTTTTACATGTAAGGTGGCGCTCACTGTTATTATTCTCACTTTCTAAATGTTGGAAGCGTTCATGGTTTTGGCCAGCTGTGTCGGGAGAGGTAGAATAAAAGAAACCATTGTTGGGAGACTGTCACCCCAGTTCTGAACCTTACCTTTGGGGCTTTAAGTTGTATGGTGGTAATTCTATGCTCTTCAGTTTCTTTCCCCAGTGTGCATTTATGGCAATAGAAGTTGATTATTCCCAGAATTAGTTCTTATTCCTTTGAGTAATTTGGGTTTGGATACTGGAGAGTTACTCCCACCCAGTAGCCAGGACACAGAGTCCAAAGGCTTCAAGTCTCTCTGCACTAGCAATTTGATTCTTTGTCCAGTACCCGTTGAGCTTCCATATGTCACCGTGAGAGTTCCTGGGTTTGCTTGTGTTTCTTTAGTAAGTGCTTAGGGAGAATGGAGACCAAACCCCCATGGAGAAATATCTGCTTTTCCACTCTTAATACTCTCACCTAAAGGGTTTATTTAATTTCTAAATACCTCGCCAAAAATAAATATTTGGAGGCTGCACCATTTAGCAGAAATAAGGCAGATACACTCAGATGCCTCTCAAGCAAAGAATAACATTGGAAAGAGTTGATAGCAAAAAAAGAAAATGCAGCTGTGAGCTACATAAAAGCTCTTTTAAATGGTGTGTATTGTGGTTGATGAATCCCTACTAGGCGAAGATCGTCCTACTGGCTTTGTGAATTGAACTAGTCTTCCATGTTCATGGTGAAGTAACTTTTTATTGTGGTTAAAAAAACACATAACAGGTCCTACTGTGTAGCACAGGGAACTATATCCAATCTCCTCGGATAAACGATAATGGAATGTAAAATAGTTAGCTAGTGGGAAGCAGCAGCATAGCACAGGGAGATCAGCTCGGTGCTTTGTGATGACCTAGAGGGGTGGGATAGGGAGGATGGGAGGGAGGCTCGAGAGGGAGGGGATATGGAGACATATGTATGCATATGGCTGATTCACTTTGGTGTACAACAGAAACTAACACACACAAAAAAACAGATTTTTGAAAAAAGAATGTATGTATGTGTAAAACTGAGTCACTTTGCTGTGCAGTAGAGACTGGCACAGCATTGTAAATCAACTATACTTCAATTTAAAAAAAACATGCATAACAGAAAATTTACCATCTTAACCGTTTTTAAGCATAGAGTTCAGTAGTGTTATAGTACATTCACACTGTTATGAAATAGATCTCCAGAACTTTCTCATCTTGCAAAACTAGAACTCTATACCCATTAAACACACGGTGATGTAATTTTTAAGAGCTTAGTATATTCAAGGAATTTGGAGGGACTCCTGGCCCTCCACTGCCTGCTGGGTCCACAGGGGTGCAGTCAGAATGGACACGGCGTGGGCGCTGGGAGTCCCCTGAGGAGGCCCAGCACTGAGCGCTCAACTACTGGGTCCAGAAGTGCTAAGAATAATTGACAGAGAAAGAGATTCCCAAAATGCTGCTCTGTACCAGCACGCCTTGCTGAGGCAGCGGAAAGACATTGCTGAGGGTATGTATCAGAAAGGCCCCGATGATCCTGGACTTGCGATGTGGGACAAGGAACATGGGCTGCCCTGAGGGATGCTGCGTTCTCAGGGTACCTGGCCGCCGGCCGCAGCACCAGTCCGCTTCCTAGGCTAGTGTGGCGTGTCAATCCTCTGCTGTCATTAACTGAGGAAATCTATACTCTGTCAAAGGAATTGCAACTTGTATTTTTCTTCTGGTTACAGAGAACATGTTCCTTAAGGCCATTTTGAAATCATTAGCGTCATAAACAGCGGATGTGAGCTAAGATGCCAACTCGAAGCATCTTGGCTCACCTATCATTAGCTGAACTAGTTGGAGCATCTAAGATGATTTCCTAAATTAGCTACTGACTGTGGTCAGAGTGTCAGACATACAACTACATACAGAACTGTGTGATAGTAAATTTGTGTGATTTTAAGCCACTAAGTTTGGAGTAACTTGTTCAGCGTCAGTAGAAGCTAACGCAGTACAAGTAGGCATGATACTTTGAATATGTGTGATAAAACAAGGATAAATAACTATAGTTTGATTTATTTTTATTATTTATTTTCATTAATAAACCACAGACGAACCAGCTATTTGAAGCTTTTTAAAGTGATAAAGGAGTCTAAAGGCAGTGATAAATATGTCTTAGGTGCCCATCCTTTTCCTGCCATCAAAGAGGAAAAATGGGGACTTCTCTGGCAGTCCAGTGGTTAAGACTTCGCCTTCCAATGCAGGGCGTGCGGGTTCGATCCCTGGTCGGGGGAGCTGAGATCCCACATGCCTCGTGGCTGAAAAACGAAGACATAAAAAAAAAAAAAGCAATATTGTAACAAATTCAATAAAGACTTCAAACATAGTCCACATCAAAAAAATCTTTAAAAACAAAAAAGAAGAGGAAAAAGGGTGTTTAGAATGAAAGTAAAGGCTATTAAGTGGTTCAAGGTGCAAGAGCAGTTTAAGAGGAATGGTGCTGTTATTTATTTTTTTAATTTACTTTATTGAAGTATAGTTGATTTACCATGTTGCGTTAATTTCTGCTGTACAGCAAAGTGATTCCGTTTTACATATATACATTCTTTTTCATATTCTTTTCCATTATGATCTATCACAGGATATTGAATATATGGGTGCTGTTATTTAGATTTGATTTTGATCAGCATGCTGAGACAGACACCTACTACCCCTTTCAGTGTACGTTTTTTTCTTTATTTTTGGCTGCGTTGGGTCTTCATTGCTGCACGCAGGCTTTCTCTAGTTGCAGTGAGCGGGGGCTACTCTTTGTTTTGGTGCGCAGGCTTCTCATTGTGGTCGCCTCTCCTGTTGTGGAGCACGAGCTCTAGGCGTGCAGGCTTCAGTAGTTGTGGCACGTGGGCTCAGTAGTTGTGGCGCACGGGCTTAGTTGCTCCGTGGCATGTGGGATCTTCCCGGAACGGGGCTCGAATTCATGTCCCCTGAATTGGCAGGCGGATTCCCAACCACGGCGCCACCAGGGAAGTGCTTAGTGTACTTTTAAAGCCATGTAATGTCACAGCCTAAGATTTAGTGTTCACAAAAAGGAAAATATGTCCAATAGCACAGCACTTCCAAATTGTTGGGCATGCCTTGGACTGAATTCTCATATATTATATTACCAACCTGTTCCATTCTGCTTCAGTAAGGATCAATCCTGGTCTTAACATTTTTTTAAGTATTTGAGAGATTTAGCTGAAACTGCTGCCTTTAAGAGAAATCTCACATAATTTATTTCTACTTCAGCCTCAGGAATTGTCAAAACAAGAAAATACATATTTTCCCATTTGATTATTAGCCCTATATTTGTTTACATATTCTTTTATTTATCAATCTATTTCAATAAGAGGCTCTTAAAAGACTCAGGTTTGGATGATCTAAAGGATTTCTGTTTTTGGAGTAGATTTTGCTGTCTCCTCTTGATAATTAATTTGCCTCCTCAAAAATAACCATAATTTCTTTGTGAACAAGGTAATGTTTTTCTGAATTTGTATTGCAGTTTACACCTAACGTGTTGCTTTTTTTCCCTGCGCCTCTCAAAATAATACTGAGAAGAATCAATCCATTTAAAACTAAATGGTTATCAAGCATATACCCATGATGATAAGTGATAACTAAATTATGAGGAAGGAAAGCTGTGGTTTCTGCTTGGGTTGTTGGTCTTCTCTTTCTTACTGCGTATACCTAGATCAGTCTTCCACTTACTGTAAATTAGAGTTCAAGCTTTACATCTTTTAAGTAAAGAGGAATGAATATATACTTTTTATTTTTACACCCAAACAGTTGCCCCTGATGACCCCAGCAGAAAAATAGATGGCGACACCATTATTTTTTCAAACGTTCAAGAAAGATCAAGTGCGGTGTATCAGTGTAATGCCTCTAACGAATATGGATATTTACTGGCAAATGCATTTGTAAATGTCCTGGGTAAGCTCTCCCTTTATTAAAGACATGGCAAATTAAATTAATGACCGCTGTTGTTGTTCATTCATTCAGCAGAAATATATTAAGCATCTACTAGGCAGTGGCACAGAACTTGGAGCTGTAAGGGATATACAAAGATGGATAAGATAACAAACCTTGCCCTAAAGGAAATTACAGTCTGGCCTTAAAAGTTCTTTCATAACACGGTTTTTACAAAGGCAAATTCCTCATTGTAGAGATAATCAAAGAGGCTGCTCTGTTCATAGACAGTTACATTGTGTCAAACCCCTCAAAAGGAAAAGGGCATGGGTGGCTCTTCCTCACTGAATGTGACTGCTTGTTCCAGCCTTAGAAACTGACAAGCTGAATGACAATTTCATGATTCTGATTTTGGAAAGTAAGGCATTAATCATAATGTTTGGCCGTGACCTAAGTCACAGACGTACATTTATTTATCAATTCGTAATAATATGTTTAGAAAACGGTGACATAAACATACTCTGAAAGGGTTGGGTTTATGTGAACATGGTATTTCTCTTGTGGGACAAAACTACTAAAATACCAAATTTGTTAAGAATTTACGTGAGAGTTGTTTTCATGACGCCGGGGGATTATATTTCACCTCTGTAAGTGAGTAGATTCCCTTTCAAACAAAATTAGGGTCAGGAAGCCAACCGATATGTGGTATTTTTCCCCTCATGCTTGAAATGAAGGTCAGTAAATCACAGGAAGAGCTGAGCCGTTAAGATGTTGGTGGAGGGAGAGGAAGCAGTTTTGATTCTGGTGCTGTTTCGAGTCATCAGCATCCTGCCTTTTTTCTGCCGGCTTGGATGTTCGCCACCACTGCCCCCCCACCCCCACCCCCCATTATTACCCCGAGGTTCTGATGGCTCAGTCATCCAACAAAAGTGTATTTGGCCATTAGTTTTTGTGCCAGACACTGTGCTGGTTTATGGGGAGAAAACAATAAAAAGTCCCATTCCCTGCCTGCAAGGAACTCACAGTGTAGTTGGAGATATAGATAAAGAAATCAGTTATTAAAATACTGTGCCTGATTAAGATGCAGGACGTGAGGCAGAGGGAGGAAACTTGTATTTTTCCACTTTGAGTGACTGGCAGGGTCATACTTGCCTGAGAACACAAGGGGAGAGATACATTGGCTGTGCCTTAACATGAATTCTAATGGCCTGAAAAAAAATACAATAAAATACGGGTGGGCCTAAGTGTTTATTTTATTTTAATATTTACTTTACCTTTCCAAAACGTTTTTAGCTGAGCCACCACGAATCTTTACGTCTGCAGACACACTCTATCAAGTCATTGCAAACAGGCCTGCTTTACTAGACTGTGCCTTCTTTGGGTCTCCTCTGCCTACCATCGAGTGGTAAGTAGTGGCCATATCTGTTTGTCATATTTGCATTTGCCAAAGCCTTCAAATTTCTCAATATGTGGGGTTTTAGAGAACAGACAGGAAAAAGGCAGTGCAGAAGCCATCATCCTATTAATTATTAAATGTATTCACAAATATTTATTAACAACTCACTCTGTGGTAAATACTGTCACATGGATGATCTCCTTGGCAGCACGCTTTGTCCATCCCAGAGGGATATGT